>NC_138131.1:90539881-90853966 GCF_964188305.1 Podarcis bocagei
AACCTGATCTCGTTTTTTGACAGAATTACAAGCCTGGTAGATGAAGGGAACGCAGTGGATGTAGCCTACCTTGATTTCAGCAAGGCATTTGACAAGGTGACCCATGACATTCTTGTAAAGAAGCTGGTAAAATGCAGTCTTGACTATGCTACCACTCAGTGGATTTGTAACTGGCTGACTGACCGAACCCAAAGGGTGCTCATCAATAGTTCCTCTTCATCCTGGAGAAGAGTGACTAGTGGGGTGCCACAGGGTTCTGTCTTGGGCCCGGTCTTATTCAACATCTTTATCAACGACTTGGATGATGGACTCAAGGGCATCCTGATCAAATTTGCAGATGACACCAAACTGGGAGGGGTGGCTAACACCCCAGAGGACAGGATCACACTTCAAAACGACCTTGACAGATTAGAGAACTGGGCCAAAACAAACAAGATGAATTTTAACAGGGAGAAATGTAAAGTATTGCACTTGGGCAAAAAAAATGAGAGGCACAAATACAAGATGGGTGACACCTGGCTTGAGAGCAGTACATGTGAAAAGGATCTAGGAGTCTTGGTTGACCACAAACTTGACATGAGCTAACAGTGTGACGCGGCAGCTAAAAAAGCCAATGCAATTCTGGGCTGCATCAATAGGAGTATAGCATCTAGATCAAGGGAAGTAATAGTGCCACTGTATTCTGCTCTGGTCAGACCTCACCTGGAGTACTGTGTCCAGTTCTGGGCACCACAGTTCAAGAAGGACACTGACAAACTGGAACGTGTCCAGAGGAGGGCAACCAAAATGGTCAAAGGCCTGGAAACGATGCCTTATGAGGAACGGCTAAGGGAGCTGGGCATGTTTAGCCTGGAGAAGAGGAGGTTAAGGGGTGATATGATAGCCATGTTCAAATATATAAAAGGATGTCACATAGAGGAGGGAGAAAGGTTGTTTTCTGCTGCTCCAGAGAAGCGGACACGGAGCAATGGATCCAAACTACAAGAAAGAAGATTCCACCTAAACATTAGGAAGAACTTCCTGACAGTAAGAGCTGTTTGACAGTGGAATTTGCTGCCAAGGAGTGTGGTGGAGTCTCCTTCTTTGGAGGTCTTTAAGCAGAGGCTTGACAACCATATGTCAGGAGTGCTCTGATGGTGTTTCCTGCTTGGCAGGGGGTTGGACTCGATGGCCCTTGTGGTCTCTTCCAACTCTATGATTCTATGATTCTATGATTCTAGGTCAAGAGCCACCAAGGGTCTTATCCTTGAAGTGAGAAGGTGAGTGAGAAACCTTTTCAGCTTGTTCATGCTGATGTGTGTGGTCCTTTTAAACTCAGCAGGGGTAATTCCCAGTATGTGCTAACTATAATTGATGATGCCACAAGGTTTAGTTGGGTTTATCCCATGAAGCACAAGGCAGAGGTTTTCCTCTAAGTTTAAAGACTGGGTGGCATATGTTGAGAGGCAATTCCCACACAAAGTTTAAAAGTTTCAATCTGACCGTGGAGGCGAATTTCTGTCAGGTGCATTCCAATCATGGTTACAAAGGAATGGAATTGGGCACAGAAAGACAAACCCTCATAGTCCAGAGAAGAATGGAGAGGCAGAGAGAAAGAAAAGGTCTCTGCAAGAAATGATGGACTCAATGCTAGAGGATTCTGGCTTGTCCAAACGCTATTGATGGGAGGCGATCTTGACAGCCAATTATGTTCAGAACTGCTTGGTCCACAGCACGATTGGAACAACACCCTATTTTATGCTGTTCAGAAAAAAGCCCAAAGCTGATCATTTGCGCACATTCAGTGTGAAGGCATGGGTTCATGTGCCACGATCACAGTGCAGAAAGGGTGACCCCAAAGCACAGCAGCTTATGTTTGTTGGTTACCAGGATTTGGGCAAAGGGTGGAGCTTTGTGGTTGGAAATAGTGGGCTACATGCTAATTCAGAGGTTTGGTTCCAGGCATCAAAGGGTGGTTCCTCACATTTGAGTGTTAAAAGGGAACCAGGCAATGTAAACACTGAAGAAAAAGGTGACAGGGCTGTAAAATCTGCATCTCCTGAGGCTAGTGAACAGAATGCCAGTCATTTTTCACCAACATCAAAGGATGAGTCTTACTCTCCTCTAAGGGGGCGAAAATCTGAGGGGGATGATAGTGAAGATGAGGCCAGTTTTACTCCAAGAAGATCAGAGAGGAAGAACATAGGAATTCCGCCAGATCGTTTTATGCCTGGTACAGCTCACATGTTCCATGTAGCTATAGAGCCTCAAAGCTACAAACCAGTAATGGATTTACCTAAGGAGCAAATTTTTGCTCTGGAAGGGTGCCATGGAAGAGGAGATGAACTCTCTCCGTGAGCATGGAGTGTTTACATCTACGTCACCGCCAAAGAGTGCCATGGTGGTGGGATGTAGATGGATTTAAAAAATAAAGCCTCTGGCTACTGGTGGTTATAAATATAAGGTGCATTTAGTGGCACAAAGTTTTTCCCAGAGACCAGGACTGGATTTTGATGAAGTGTTTGCACCCACAGCTAGAAGTGAGAGCATGCGTTTGTTGCTTGCAATTGCAGCAAAGCGCAATCTTAAAGTTAATCATTTTGACATCCAGATGGCTTATCTGAATGCCAGTCCTTATGAAGAACTTTATTTATCAGAGCCACCAGGTTTTGAAACAGGATAAGGAAAAGTGTACAGATTACACAAAGCCCTATATGGTTTGCGTCAATCAGCACACAAGTGGAACACATGCTTAGATGAGACTCTTGTTTCTCTAGGTTTCGAACGCAGTGTTGCTGATAACTGTTGGTACATGCGTGGCACTGGTAACAAGCAAGAATTTTATTTGGTATTTGTGGATGATTTGCTATATGTGGCCAAAGAGGCTAGGCAAATCAAGGAGTTTTCCACGCAATTGCCCAAAAAGTTCAAAGTAAAAGATCTGGGCTACGTACAAAACTATTTGGGTGTGGAAGTGTCCCAGGCCAGTGATGGTAGTTTTCTGCTCAGTCAGAAAAACAAAATTAAGCAACTGCTGGCAACGTTTTAACATGCAAGATTGTAATGGGGCAAGTACACCCATGGAAGTAGGTTTTGTTAAAGGAATGCAATCAGATAAAAGCTCTGAGTTTGAGCATCCAGATCTCTACCAATCAGCCATTGGGAGCCTAATGTACATATCACAGTGGAGTAGACCCGATATCTGCTATGCAGTGAGGATTTTAAGCAGACAGGTATCCAAACCCACTGTGAGTAAAAAGGATACTGAGGTACTTAAAGCAAACTGCTCTGAAATTGAGCTCAGCAGGAGAAGAAATGCTTGAGTGCTACTCAGATAGCGACTGGGAAAATCTGCCAGACAGAAAGTCTGTAACTGGGCTGGTGATCATGTTCGGTGGATCACTGATTGGATGGAAATCCAGGAAACAAAGCATAGTTAGTGTGTCTTCCACGGAAGCGGAATACGCTGCTTTGAGCGAGCTCTGCAATGAGCTAATATTTTTTAAGCAGTTACTGTTGGATTTTGGCACTGAATGAGATTTTCCAGGAAAAGATTTTGTGGACAACCAAGCCTGTATAACACTAAGTAAAACTGAGCAGTTCAAGGGGAAATCAAAACACGTGGAAGTAAAATACTAGAATGTCAGAACTAATGTACACAGGACTGTCATTGCATGTGAATATGTTGAAAGTGCCAAGAATGTCAGATATAATGACAAAGCCATTGTCATTTGTGAAAAACAAAATGCTGTGTGAATGCATGGGTTTGCAAAACAAAGTTGGTGAAAATACTTTGTATGTGCTCAGAAACTAATTGCACTATGCAAGCTGTGAGGGGGTGCTGGAATTCATGGTTTGCTTGCAGCTTTGCAAGTTAGCAATTAGTGTCTCCACAGCCTGGGAAGACAGAGCATGAAAGGAATCTGCCTAGAGATAAGAAGACCCAGCAACAGCTCAGTGATTGGCTGAGGTCCCTCATATAGGCAGCATGACCTATGACACTAGTGTTGAGGAGTAAGTGGTTTGGTTAGTGCTGAGGCGTTGCTGAGAGTGAAGAAGTCATGTTGTAAATAGTAACTTGTAGATAGCTTGTATGTTTACTGCTGTATATGATAAACTACAAGAATATGAAGAAGAATATGAAGAAGATCTGTGGAAGGGACATGGAAGAGACTTAAGGGCCTCGGACATAAGGTTACCAGGTTAATGAACTAGATGGATGGGATAGAAAGGACTGACAAAACCCGAGACCAGGAGGAAGAGACGTTGGATGAAGATTGGAAGAAAGTTTTAAAAAATTCTATTTAGGAATGTTTTCTAAAATTAATGAGTATTAGAAAAATGTTGGAACGAAATTATTTGGCTTTAGCAGAAATGTTAAAAAGAACTATGTAAGAATATGCTATGGTTATGAGAAATTGGTATAAATAAGATTTAAGTTTTAGGGTTTTTTATGGTAAGATAAGGTTAAAATAGATTAAGGCTATTTAATGACAGAATATTATGAAAAATGGAAAGGATTTGCTGTGACAATCAACAACTAGAATACAAAAAAGGGAGGTGTGAGGAGGTAGATGAAATAAGGTAATGACAGTTAAGGATTTGGGAATATTGGATCTGTTTTTAAATCTTTGTGGTTTATTTTTCAAATCAAATCAAAACTTTTATTGCATTAGCATACAGCCATAGCAAAATAGGACAGTACAAAAATGCTAGAGACAAGCAACCAAGCAAAATTCAAGGCGATATTGCTGGCGTAATGACATTTAACTTACCCTAAGACCATAATGCAAAGATTTAGTTGCCAGCGCCAGAAATGTAATGTGCGGATATATATAAAGAATTAAAACAGGTCCAGGCCTAGGACACACTACCCTGTCAGAGTAGCCCTGAGTTTCAGAGCCTGCACTATGAAGATTGCCACCCCACGTGAAATTTGGGGATTTGCGTCCACAAGAAGCGATTTCAAACAGTCTTCCTTAGACGTAATAGTGGACGGGATCAAGAGGAGGAGCTTAGATCTTATTGGCTCATAAATAGGGCAGTAGAAAAAGAAATGTATAAAGTCCTCTACTTCATTCATTGTGCATGAACATAGACGCTGAGTAATAGGGGTCTTAGAGTAAATCCCCTGAAGGAAGGCCGTGGGTATAGAATGGAAACGGGCCATAGTAAACGCTCTTCTCAAATTGGGCTCCGTTAGTTCTATCAAGTAGTTGGCAAGTGATCTTACCACTTTCACTTTAGGGAGCCACATGGAGAGACGGGCTGTGGAGGACTGTGCCCGGTCCATGGCCTCGTCTCTTGTAAGAATCCAGGCCCGGATTTTATGTTGGTGCCAAGATGACAGCGTGTCTAGATCTGGGAGGGAGTAGCGTGCAGTAATAGTCTCCATGGCCTTGGACCATTTGTTGCTATGAGAACAAGTTAAAAAGGCTTGCCTGGCTAGTAGGGAACCTGGGGCATTGATTAATTTACAATAAAAACTAATAATTCTAATGTGGGCTCTCGCAACAATGGAGGGGAGGCCCAGTTCTGTTCTTAACTGTGCAGCAACCGAGCCCTTGGGGAGACCCAGCATCTTTCGTGCAAAAGAGTTTTGCAGAATCTCCAGCCGTTGTAGTGTTTTTAAATTCCACCCCCAGATTTCAACCCCATACAGTAACATCGGGAGGACTTTACTGATAAATGCTTTTCTGACTGGTGGAACCAACTGGCCGCCTTTTGCATAGAAGAATTTCTCCAAGGCTTTGATGGTTCTACGGGCAGCCAGGATGGTCGTATTTAGGTGAGCTGACCAGCTAAGCCCATGCTGAAAAGTGATTCCCAAATACTTGAATGCTGAACAATATTCAATTCAAGTTTTCGTACCAAAAGTAAGAATTTTGGTTTTGGCGAAATTGATTTTGAGGGAGTTGGTATCACAATATGTCATGAGCCCTCTGAGCATGTTGTTTAAGCCCTGCTTGGTTAATGACAATATCACCATGTCGTCCGCATAGAGTAATATGGGGATCTTAAGCTGTTGTAAAGAGGGGGCAGATTGATTTAGGGCCTTCATAGTTGTAACGATGTCGTTGATATAGAAATTGAATAGAAAAGGGGCCAAGAGGCAGCCCTGTTTGACCCCTTTATTCAGAGGGAAAGAATCAGAAAGAGCTCCCAGAGGGCCGAATTTTACTCTGGCCGATATGTCATTATGAATTTCCATAAGAAGGAGGAGGAGTCTCTTATCTATGTTGGTGTAACTAAGCTTCTGCCATAGCCTATCTCTGGGAATGGAGTCAAAAGCGGAGGTCAGGTCCACAAAAGTCGCGTGTAGCTTGCAGTTGAACCTGTTTAGGTATTTATCAATCAGGGTAGATAGAACGAGACATTGGCTGGATGTGCTGTGACCTTTACGGAAGCCAGCCTGTTCCGGGTGGAATAGCTTTGTTTCTTCTGCCCACTCGAATAATTTCTCTAGCAAGAATCTAGAGTAAACCTTGTATGGTATGTCCAGCAGGCTGATAGGTCGATAGTTACGCGGAACTTGTGGATCCCCCTTTTTATGTATTGGGATGACTATGCTCTGTTTCCAGTTAGGTGGAATCTTAAGGGTGGCATTAATAGTGGTAAAGAGAGATGCTAAAATAGGGGCCCACCACGTCTGGTTCGATAAGAATACCTCAGGAGGAATCATATCCTCCCCCGGGGATTTATCCCCTGATAGCATGCTAATTAGTTGTATACATCTCTCTGGGGAGACTGGCTCCCAGGTGGGCAAGGCAGATGCTGGGAGAGTGGGGACTACGTTTACGTCGGAATCTGGGGCGGAATACAACTGAGCAAAGTGAGAGTGCCAACTGGCTGCTGAGATGTTATTAACGATGAATGAGGGGGGGGTCTTAAACCTGCATTAATTAAATTCCAGAATTTTTTGTCGTCACGGGTTTTAATGGCCACTGACAGTGCCGTCCAGCGATCTTTCACAAAGAGCAATTTCTTATGTTGGAGCAGCTTCTTGTAGTATGAACGGAATTGAGCTAACTCCCTGGTTTTGCTCTGGGTGCTGTCTGATTTCATATCAGACTGAAGAAATCTAAGCCTACTTCTGCACTGTTTGCATTCTTGGTCGAACCAAGTTTGATTCTTCCAGGTTAGAATCGCACGGGAAGGTTTTGTAAGTGAAGGGAGCAAGTAGGCCAGAATTTGCTGGAAACTTGAGAAATGATTCACATTCATTGTTAACAGCTGAGCTTTCAGGGCTAGGATCTCTGGGGAATTTAGAAGGACTTTTATTTCTTGCTCCAAATAGATATCCCACTTCTTACGTCCGGGGGCTAAGATCAGTGAATCCTGGAGGTGGGGTGAGCTGGGAAGCCCCAGCAGTGAGTGGTGGAAGGAGATGGCGATTGGAAGGTGGTCGCTTTCGGTTCTGTTGAACACATTGAAACAATATACCTTATCATTAAATGCCGAGGAGGACCAGATGTAATCTATAACGCTTGCCCCTCTAGATCCTAGAAAAGTAAAGTATCCCCCGGACCAGTCTTTGGGTGTGCCATGCAAGCTATGCAGCCCGCAGTTTATGGTAAGCTCCAGCAGTATGATGCCAGCCCTATTAATGATTTTGTCATGTGAATTCCACGTAGGAAACCACTCCTCTTCTATGAATAATTGCGACTTATCGGTAAATGAGCTTATATCTGCTCCGATTCTGGCATTAAAGTCCCCCATTATAAGAATCTCTGACTTTGGAAATTCAGCCACAGATTTATCAAGGATAAATCTTAAATCCTCCCAAAACTGATTTGAATGAGAAGAGGGATAGACAGATGGATTGTACAAGTTTACACATATGAAGTCCCCAGCCGAGCTATTAGTGATGTGAAGAGTTTGAATGCAATTACTCTCTAACCAAAAGAGAGGAGAGGTATTAAGATGTAGCTCCTGCGAAACAAATGTTACCAGGCCTCCCCTAGGGCGCCCATACAAATGTGTTTTGGTCGCAGGAATCACAAAGGCGTCATAGCCCAGTAGGGATGGGGGGGATGAAGAGTCTAAGCACCAGGTCTCTTGTATGCCCATGATCTGGAATTTCGCTAAAAAATCTTTCATTATTTTTGCTTTCTGATTTTGATGTGCTATGTGTTTTGTTTTTGCTTTTTGCTTTTGACTTTTATCGATTTGTATTGTTTAATTGTTATTTGTTTTTTTTTCTTGTTCTTCCCCCTCTTTTTTTCTTTGTTTTTTTTTGTAATTTTAAAATTCTCAATAAACATCATAAAAAAAGTTCAGATGGCTTTCAAAAGTTTTAACAACAGTTCCCCTCCATGGCTGACCCTCCACGTCCTTCTTCTTCTGCTAGTATGAATGCTACACTTTGCTTTTCATGCTCATTTCATGATCCCTATTTGTGAATAGCAAGATAGGATGCAATTAAGCCATTAGCAGCTAAACAAACAAACATGCTAATTACGTTCTTTACAAGGCTTATTTTTTTTAATAGAGAAGCTGGAATTTACCCTTCATTAATCTGACTTAATTGCAATACCATATGCTAAAAAGTCAACATAAATTAGGGGCTGTGAACGATTCCCCCAATATTAAAGATGAGCTGGTGAATTCCTCTCCTCTGAAAATCCCTCCACCCCCGGATAACAAATGGCAGCTTCTTAATAAGGAAGTGTAATAGCAAACAACTGTGCCAAAATGAAAAGGGGACTGTTTTGCTACCGTCAATTGCATTTATGATGTAATTACCTCAGTGTAATAAAGAGGTGCTGGAGGAGACTCTTGAGAGTCCCATGGACTGCAAGAAGATCAAACGTATCCATTCTTAAGGAAATCAGCCCTGAGTGCTCACTGGAAGGACAGATCGTGAAGCTGAGGCTCCAAGACTTTGGCCACCTCATGAGAAGAGAAGACTCCCTGGAAAAGACCCTGATGTTGGGAAAGATGGAGGGCACAAGGAGAAGGGGACGACAGAGGACGAGATGGTTGGACACTGTTCTCGAAGCTACAAACATGAGTCTGACCAAACTGCAGGAGGCAGTGGAAGACAGGAGTGCCTGGCGTGCTCTGGTCCATGGGGTCACGAAGAGTCGGACACGACTAAACGACTAAACAACAACAACAACAAATAAAGAGGTAAGCATCTTAAAAACCTACAAATCAATTCAGTTAGCAGCAGGATATGAAGGATGCCCAACTTTTGTCACTGCATCAGTTGGATCCATGATACTCCAGAATCCAATAAAGCCCAAAATTATCAATGCTCTGTGGAGTGCCAGAAATGCCTTCAGGGTATGGATGGGGAGTTTCCAGTGCTACACTCTTCAAGAAAAGCATATCCAGGACCAGATGTTAACTGCTCTGCTGCCACTCAACGTTACATCCCCGGTGAGGCCTCATGGAACATTTGTTCCATGATTTTGTTCTGGGTGTATGTAAGGGAACTAAAGGGCTTTGGTTAGAGTAGATTGTACATCATAGTTGTGTCATGTGGTAGAGCACAGGCTCCACATGCAGAAGTTCCCAGGTTCAATCCTTGGTATCTCTAGGAAGGGCTGGGAGAGAGTCCCTGCCTGAAATCTTGGAGAGTCACAGCTAGTCAGTGTCAGCAAGACTGAGCTAGCTGGAACGAAGACAGCTTTCTAAGTTCCAGATACTCTTTAGTGGAGACAGTAGTTGGAAATGACTCAAACACCAAGATTTTTTTTTTTTTTTTTTTGCATTTTAAAATTTTATTGGTTTCCAACCAATTATACATTTTATCCATGTTACAACGTTCTTGTCCATTTTTGACTTCCTTCAACGTTACTGACAATCATTCGTAGTTATCCTTTCTTACACATTCCATTCTTACATATTGCCATTTTTCCTCCCTTCTTTCATTATTTCTAATAGACAATACTTATTGAATCTTTACAGTGCCTCTTTAAAACCCATTAGCGTTGTATTTACATCACAGTTATTTTCCAGATAACCCACAAATTTCCCCCAGTCTTGAATAAACTTTTGGTCTTTAGTATATCTAATTTTCCCTGTTAACCTGTCAAGTTCTACATATTCTGTCAATTTTTCTCTCCACTCTTCCACGGTTGGGATTTCCTCCTGCTTCCATCTCTGAGCTAACACAATTCTAGCAGCCGTTACCGCATACTGGAAAAGCTTGTGATCTTTTCTTTCAATATCCTTTCTTACAATACCCAATAGGAAGATTTCTGGTTTTTTAGCGAAGGTGTATCTCAGCATCTTTTTCATTTCGTTGTAAATCTCCTCCCAAAACCTTTTATTTTTTTTACATTCCCACCATTGATGGTAGAATGTCCCTTCTTTCTGTCTACACTTCCAACATTTATTGTCTACCTTATACATCTTTGCCAGCTTCACTGGTGTCATATACCACCTGTAAAGCATCTTCATCATGTTTTCTTTCAATAGGGTACACGCCGTAAATTTTATATTCACCTTCCATAACCTATCCCAGTCTTCCAATTGGATACTGCATCCAAAGTCCCTCGCCCACTGAACCATCACTGATTTCACTTCTTCGTCCTTCGTATTCCATTCCAGCAGTATTTTATACATTTTTGACAGATTTTTATGTTCATTGTTTATTATCTCTTTTTGGTATCTAGATTCTTTTTCCTCATAACCCCTTTCCTTCACCTCTTTTTTAAACATTTCATTAATCTGAAAATAGTGCAGCCAATCGTATGTAAAAACTTTGACTTGGTCATATGATTTTATTTTCCACTTTCCTCCTTCGTTGGTCACCATTTCTTCGTATTTTCCCCACTTTCCTCTCATATTGATTTTCTTTACCCCCATTATCTCTAACGGGGATAGCCAGTGGGGGGTTTTTGGTTCTAGTATGTTTTTATATCTATCCCAGACCTCTATTAACGCGCCTCTGAAAACATGGTCACCAAACCCCTTGTGGACCCTCTTTTTGTCGCACCATAGGTACGCGTGCCACCCAAATCTGTTATTATATCCTTCCAAATCTAGAAGTTCTTTGTTTTCCAGCTTTACCCACTCTTTTAACCAGCACAAACATGCTGCCTCGTAATACAGTCTCATGTCTGGTAGGGAGAAGCCACCTCTTTCTTTTATTTCTGTCAATAATTTTAATTTAATTCTGGGCTTCTTCCCTTCCCAGACATATCTTGAGATCACCTTTTGCCAGTCTCTAAAATCTTTTGTACCTTTTATTATGGGTATAGTTTGAAACAAAAATAACAACTTAGGAAGCACCATCATCTTAACCATTGATATTCGTCCCCAGAATGATAATTTCATTTTGGCCCAGGTCTCCAAATCTTTTTTTATTCTATTCCAAACTGGGGTGTAGTTGTTTTGATATAAATCAATATTCTTTACAGAAAGCCATATTCCCAAGTACTTAACCTTTCTAACTACCTCAATCCCTGTTCTTTGCTGCAATAATTCAATCTTATCCTGATCCAAATTTTTAACAATCATTTTTGTTTTCCCTTTGTTCAATTTAAATCCTGCTATATTACCAAATTTCCCCATCTCGTCCAAAATCTCCTTTGTACTTTCTATCGGCTCTTCCACCGTCAGGACCACATCATCTGCATAAGCTTTGACTTTATATTCATTGGCACCTAATGTCACCCCTTTAATTTGTTTGTTTTGTCTTATTGCATTTAATAGGGTTTCCAGAATCACTATAAATAACAGTGGCGAAAGCGGGCACCCCTGTCTTGTTCCCTTAGCTATTTTGATATCTTCAGATATAACATTATTGACTATCAGTCTTGCTTTTTGTTCTGTGTAGATTGCCCTTATGCCATTCAAAAATTCCTGGCCCACCTCCATAACCTCTAAGTTTTTCATCATAAAATCCCAGACCACATTATCGAACGCTTTTTCCGCGTCTACAAAAATTAGACATGCTGGTTTGTCGCACCTACTGGATAGGAATTCGATGATATTAACTATATTTCTTGTGTTATCACTTATTTGTCTTCCCGGCAGAAAACCAGCTTGGTCTTTATGTATGATTTTTGATAGTATCTTTTTTATTCTTTTAGCTAAAACACCAGCAAAGATCTTATAATCCGTATTTAATAAAGAAATGGGTCTGTAGTTCTTAATTTGAGTTGGGTCCGAGTCTTGTTTTGGGATTATTGTAATAAATGCCTCTTTCCATGTATCTGGAATATCCCTCTCTTTTAATATGTTATTCATTACTTCAATCAGCGGGGCTATCAACGTATCTTTCATTTCTTTGTAATAACTTGATGTAAACCCATCAGGGCCCGGTGCCTTCCCTCTTTTTAATTCTTTTATCACTTCTTCTACCTCTTCTCTACATATTAAGGCATTTAACTGTTCTTTTTGATCTATCGGAATCTTCCTCAACATCTTTCCTTCCAGATATCTTTCTATTTTTTCTTTGTTGTTCCTTTCACTTTTCCTGTATAGTTGTTTATAGTAGTCCACAAACCCTTTCCTGATTTCTTTCGGGTCGGTAATTTCTTCTCCATTTAATTCAATTTTGTTAATCAGTTTTTGTTCTTTTCTTCTTTTTACCTGCCAGGCAAGCCATTTTCCAGATTTATTTGCAAACTCGAAATTTTTTTGTCTTAACATTTTTATATTCCATTCGACCTCTTTATTTATTAACATAGCAAATTGGGTTTGTAGAGCCTTTATTTCCTGCTTTATCTTCTCATTATTGGGTTTTTTAATCAGCTTTTGTTCGTTATCCGTAATCTGTCTCAAAATCTCTCTTGTCTTTTTTTCTTTATTCTTTCTTTTCCATGCGTTTTGTTGGATACATAGGCCCCTCACCACTGCCTTACTTGCATCCCATACAGTACTCAGTTTTGTCCCTTTATCTAAGTTATCCTGAAAGTATTCTACCAGTTTTTTCTGTATTTTTTCAGCAAATTTTTGGTCGGCCCATAAGTTATCGTTCAATCTCCATCTGAAAGTTCGCTCTTCAAATCCTTTTAACTCCATCTTGATCGGGTTGTGGTCTGAGATAACTTTAGCCTGTATTTCAATTTTTTGGATTCTTGGTATGAGTTCACTCGAGACCCATATTTGGTCTATTCTTGACATTGATTGGTTTGGTTCCGAGTGATACGTAAATTGTTTTTCTAGAGGGTGCCTGAATCTCCAGATATCAATTAGGTTACAGTTCTTGATCATCGTAAAAAAAGTCTTAGGCAGCTTCCCTTCTTTACTCTTTGCTTTCCTTTTTTTTATATATAAAATTTTTTATTGCATTTCTTTTCATAGGTTCACAGATTCAGTTACAAAGCAAGAAACAAGAAACAGTTTTTTAAAAAAAAATAAAGAAAAAGAAAAAAGAAAAAAACAAGTTAATTATGTTTCAGATCATCCTTCTATAAGTTACTTTCCACTGGACCTCCTCACATCCTCCCAACATTGCGTTCTTTAAACTAACAATATCAGCAATTTATCATCTTATTTCACCGCTTACTGTACCTTTCAATTTATTATGTTGCCAATTTCAAAAACTTGTAATTCAATTTGATACCTTTAAAATAAACATAATATATTTGTTTCAAGTTTGTCTCCTTTTTTTTTTCATAACTTACTTTGTCATTTACCTAATCAAGTTGCGGAAGCATAACGTTTCTTAGTCGTGCACCATCTTAACATTCAAACAACTTATAATATTTTTGCAAATAGTCCTTGAATTTTTTCCAGTCCTCCTCAATTGTTTCTTCGCTCAGATCTCGAATTCTGCCAGTCATTTCTGCCAATTCCATGTAGTCCATCATCTGCGTCTGCCAGTCCTCCAGTGTGGGTAAATCTTGTGTCTTCCAGTACTTTGCGATAAGAATTCTTGCTGCTGTGGTTGCATACATAAACAAAGTTCTGTCTTTCTTTAACACCTTCCGGTCCACCATGCCCAGAAGGAAGGCCTCCGGTTTCTTGGGGAAGGTATATTTAAATACCTTTTTCAATTCATTATATATCATTTCCCAGAAGGCCTTCACTTTCGGGCAGGTCCACCAGAGGTGAAAGAATGTCCCTTCTGCCTCCTTACATTTCCAACATTTGTTATCAGACAGGTGGTATATCTTAGCTAGCTTGACTGGGGTCATGTACCACCGGTATACCATTTTCATAATGTTCTCTTTCAAGGCACTATATGCCGTAAACTTCATACCGGTGTTCCACAACCTTTCCCAGTCCTCAGACATAATGTTATGTCCAACATCCTGTGCCCATTTTATCATAGCAGATTTAACTGTCTCGTCCTGTGTATTCCATTTAAGCAGCAAGTTATACATTCTCGAAAGTACCTTAGTTTTTGGTTCTAATAGTTCCGTCTCCAGTTTCGATTTTTCCACCTGGAAACCAACTTTTTTATCCATTTTAAAAACCTCTTGAATTTGAGCATAATGTAACCAATCTCGCACCTTACTTTTTAGTTTATCCTGGCTCTGTAGCTTCCAGTTGTCTCCAGTTCTTTCAATTAATTCCCAATATTTTGGCCAGTAGGCCTCCATATTGGGCCTTTTTTTGAGAACCTTGGCCTCCATCGGTGATAGCCACCTCGGGGTCTTACCTTCTAATAAATCCTTGTACTTCATCCAGACGGCAAAAATTGATTTTCTGACAATATGGTTTTTAAACAATTTATGAACTTTCGCCTTGTCATACCACAAATATGCATGCCTACTCTTTGCTTTCCTTAATCTATCCATTTCTGTTGATACCACACCGTTCATGTCTCCCATTATTATAATTTTTTTATCCAAGTATTCAAATAGTTTTTCTTCCAGTAGTCTAAAAAATTCTGTCTTATTCCCATTTGGAGCATAAATTCTGATAATTATCAATTCTTCGCCTTGCCATTTAATTTGGGCCGCTATTATTCTTCCTTCTTCATCTTTAAATAATTGACGGGACTCAATTTTGTTTTTAATATATAGGACAACGCCTCTTTTTTTCTTTTTGTCCGAAGATATAAATTCATTCCCTAACCTTTTATTAATAAGGATTTTCCTATGTTTTTTGGCCACGTGCGTTTCTTGAAGGCATATGATGTCCAGATTCTTCTTCTTTAGAATATGTTCAATTCCGTTCCGTTTCTTCTTATCGTTCATTCCATTGATGTTCCAGTTCCATAATTTTAGCGTCATTCTCCTTACCACTATCTAGATTTAAAGATTTAGACTTAAAACCTTTCTGTCTCTTCTCCTTCTTCTTCTTCTCCCTCCTCTTCCGACTCTCTTTCAGTCTGCTCTTCTTCTTCACCTAATTCAAATTCTTCCCTCCTTCTTGTTCCTCCTTCTGCTCCTTTGCTCTCTTCCTCCCCTTGTTGTAATTCTTTATATCTTCTTGTGAATTTTCCAATTTCCTCAGGACTTAGCAATCTTCTTTTTACTCCTTTGTAGAAGAATGAGACACCTTCCGGAAATTCCCATCTGAAATCAATCTTGTTTTTCTTGAGTAATTGTACCAGTGGCTTGTAGGCTTCTCTTCGTTTCAACAACCTTATTGGAATATCTTTAAATATAATTATGTAATTCCCATCAATGTAAAGTCTCTTCTCTCTGTTCCTTTGCAAAATCAAGTTTCTCATCTCTCTATCTTTAAAGGTAATTAGACAATCACCTGGGAATTTCTTTACCCTACTTGATCTGATTTTGATTCTGTATGCATTATGTATTGTCTTTGCCAATTCTTCTTCCGATATCTCCATCCACTGCGCAATTTCCTTTATTAGTCTTTCTCTTATATTCTCGTTTTGCATTTCCGGTACTTGCCTCAACCTTAAATTAACTTCTCTCTGTTTCAGTTCGTTCATTGCGATAGAGTCTTTTATTTCCTCTTGTATTTTATTTAAATCTGCAATCTCATTTCTCATCTTCTCCTCTTCTCGCTTCATCTCTTTCATTTCCTGCTTTGTCTTCTTAAATCCCTCATCCACTCTCCTAGAAACCTCCTTAATCTGTCCTTTCAGTTCACTGACTGTCTCCTCGATCTTTTTATCCATTTTCCCTATTTTATTGTCTACCTGTTCTAACTTTGTCTCCAGATTCTTTTCACTTTGTTTTATTTCTGCAAACATCTTCAATATTTCTATTCTAAATTCTGTTTCCTGCTTTGAGGCTCTCCTGTCTGTTGGTGTCCCCCCTTCTGTCCCTTTTTTCTGTGTATGCGACATGTTCCTCTGTATCTCAATATCCAATATATACTGTGTATACACTATGTAGTTTTGTATTTGCGTCACTATTAAGTACTCTCAAACGCTATTAGGTTAACCACCCAAAAACAGAAGATATCTCCTATATAAGAGGGGGGGGGGAAAGGTATAGCAAGAAAAAGAACAAATTACAAAAACACAATTTCCTTAAGCTTTCCTCTCAGTGTCCTAAATATTGTCGCTTCCCCTACCCATATGGGGGGGGTAGTTATTAATCCGCGTTCTTCTTGCCCCTATCTGGGCTAATCCAGTTCAAGCTGGTCAAGATACTCTTCTTGCCACTATTCGGGCTAAATCCCACCAAAGCGTTAGACAGGTAGAACTGTACTTTATATTTCTGAGTAGTCCAAAAGGCGATGTCTAGATTTGAGGAGTAGGTCAGCTTAAATCTTCCAATGTAGTTTTTAAGTTGATATTAATACTAGTCCCAAAAGTGTAGTTCAGTAGTGGAGGGGGTGTCTCACTTGCGTAGTTGTCACCTAAGTATTTCGCCAAACCTAAGTCACCGCCACCTAATTTTCAAATTTGTGTTTGGCTTGAACCAAACCAAACTGAGAGGGTAATTCTTCCAACCTAAATCACAAAGAGAGTGGTTCTTCCACCTTAGGGAAAGAGAGTCTTTAAATAAACTTCCACACTGCCTATTTCCAGCTGTTCATTTTAGTTTGTTTTTTAAATTCAGTTCACACTGATTGAACGTTCCTTAGCAGAGTTTTAAGCAAGGGGGGAGTCCGGGGGGCCTCCAAATAGTTTCCTTTTTATTTAAAGATGTTTTAGAGTGGTCTGGAATGGCGTCGGAAGTCCTTCTAATCCTCCAGTTAATATGGCGTCGGAGTTTCTTTCTAGCTTAATAGCTTCTTCACTGAGGTGTGACCAATAGTCCTCTCTATTCTCCTATAGCCTCAATTACAGTTATTACTGGGTCTCTCTTACTCACGAAGCTTCTCTGTTCCCCCTTTAATTTCTTCTTTTCTCCTCTTTCTTTACCGAAAGTTACTTTTTAACTTAGTTAAACTCAAGTCCAAAAAGTCTCGGGGGAAACAGAAACAGTAACCGCTAGCGGCAACTTACTTTCTCTTTTGGCTCTGCAGACAGTGCTGCGTCTTTTTCGATGATGTCAGACGAGCCGCTGAACTCGGATTCTTCTCTTTTTTAGCCGGGAGCTTTCTTATTATTTGTCACTAACTCTCAAAGTTCTTGGTAGCAAATCCGGCTTTCTTCGTGTCGAGAGCGGAGCGCTATTCTCTGCAGGCTCGGGGCTTCGCTAGTTAGCCGCCGCAATGGCTGCCCGATTGTCCGCTGCTCGTTCCGTCGCTCTCTTCGCCTCCTTTCAGGGGTTACCTGGCGAACCGGATGAGCGGCTTTGACACCGCCGGGAACCTAGACCTCTAGACACCCTCCAGAGGTTTATTGGGGGGTCTTGGAGAGTCACAGCTAGTCAGTGTCAGCAAGACTGAGCTAGCTGGAACGAAGACAGCTTTCTAAGTTCCAGATACTCTTTAGTGGAGACAGTAGTTGGAAATGACTCAAACGCCAAGATTTTTAAGCATCTGGCAATTACCATTCCTATTAGAAAGCACACTATGATATTTTCCCATTTCCCCACAAGAACTTTCTGCAAACAGGTCCTGAATCAAGGCTGTAAAGCTATTTCCTGGTAGTTGAGGGATAGTGCAGAGGCCTCTGGCTAACTTCCTTCTGTCTTGAGAGACAATGGGGTGTGCCTCCAGAGGTGAGGTCAAACTGCTGCATTGGCAACAACGAAGAGACCTTCCTGAGGTGCAAGCCTGGGCAGTGTGTATGGTGGTCCTGAGATGCCCAGATGACAAGATCCCCCGCTCAGCCTCGCTGGTGTGGTCCAAAGGAAAGCAGAGCAATATGTTTTGCACCAGCTTGGCTGCAGGAGCTGCTCAAAATTAGCATACAGGAGCCGCACAGCCATTACCAGAGAGCGCTGACTTTTTCCTGTGGACAATTGGACTTAAAACAAGTACCCGTGAGTAGAAACGGAAAATTGGATCAAGAAATTGTTTTAATTCATGGAACTTTGAAGTGTCAGGCATAGCCCTACTGGCTTTAGCCCAAACGTAGCAGAGTTTTCCTGCACAGCGAGGAAGCTAGTTGCGGCGGTAATGACTAGTCAGCTAGACTCAGAATAACTATTTACAGGATTTATTAAAAAAAGAAAAAATAAAACCAGCAGAGTTTCTGCATACAAATAAAAGCAAAATAAATCCTCTCTTTCTCTCTCTCAAAACCATACACAGCACTTCTAACTCCTAACACACCTCACCCCAAACTGTGCTAGCAATCCCTAGATAACAGAGTTGAGTGCTGGTCGTTAACCAATCAGAGTGAGTAGTTTCTAGGTCAAGCAGACCTGGGCTTTCTGCCAAGAGTAAATTGACACCAGCTTGAGTTAATTGGTGAAGCTAGAATCTGCAAGTTTCCCACGAGAACCAATTAACAGAAACTGAACACCCCCTCACAGATTCTGCTGAACAATTAACACCAAATACACCTATGTACGAGATTATTTTTCCAGCAAACCTAAACCCTTGCACATTCGCTTGTTCTTTATCTTTGCCAATGGTTTAGTTAATACATCTGCTACATTTTCTTCACTTGATACATAAGTACAGGTGATTACATTATCTTGTACACAGCAACGTACATTTTGGTATTTTACAGAGATATGTTTGGAACGCGATTTGAAACCCTCTGTTTTACTTAAGGTTATACAAGCTTGATTATCAATGTAAACTTGTACTGGTTCTCCACAATTTACATTTAAATCTGCTAACAAATGCTTGAAATAAATCACCTCGTTGCACAATTCACTCAATGCGGCGTACTCAGATTCCGTTGATGACACACTTACAACGTCTTGCTTGCGTGACCGCCAGCTGATTAAAGCTCCACCGACCATTATGACTAGTCCTGTGACAGATTTTCTATCTGGCAAATTTCCCCAGTCACTATCACAGTAGCAACTCAACATTTCGTCCTCGGAAGAATTTAATTGTAACATATAGCCAATTGTCTGTTTGAGATACCTCAGAACTTGTTTTACCCCTTTCCAGGCATTTAGTGTGGGCCTTGAGACCAATCTACTTAATATGCCTACTGCATAGCTAATATCAGGTCTGGACCACTGTGCTATATACAGTAAACTTCCAATTACAGAGTGATATACATCAGGATGTTCAAATTCAGGACTCTCATCTGTATGAAGTGTTTTTATGAAACCTGGATCCATAGGCACCGCTGCCCCTTTGCAATCCTGCATCCTGTATGTAGTCAGTAGTTGTTTAACTTTGTTCTGCTGACTAATTAGGCAGCTGCCATCTTGGGCCCAGCACACTTCCAACCCTAGATATGTCCTAACCGGGCCTAAGTCTTTTGTACACCCACCTGAAGCCTACAATCTTTGCCCCCTCAGGCGCTGCTACTGGTGTAAAAACCTTGTGCTCATTCAGAGAGGACATCTCTTCCTCCATTGCCTGTTTCCAGCGCTCTGCCTCCTCTTTTGGTAACTTTAACACCTCCTGAAAACTCTTGGGTTCTGCACTTACACTAAACACATTTGCAGTATCTGGGGAAAAACGCACCGGAGGCACTCCTTTGTTTTGTCTTTTAGATCTTCTGGGAGAAAATTTTTCTTCTGACCCACTTTCCTCCTCAGAACTGCGACCTCTCTTTTGTTGCTTAGCAACTGGTCTTCCACTTTCTTGAGAGCTCTTATCTGAACTTTCCTCCCCCTCAGACTCTGATTCTCTGTGTTTACCTTCAGAGTCATGAAGCTCCTGGGAAGGTTCAAACCAAACCTCAGTATTGGCATGTAGTCTCTCCCAGCCACTATGTTCACAAAAACTGGCATTCCTGGAGATCACAATGCCATTTGTCCCTTCAGCAAAGCGAAAACCTTTTCCCAGCTCCTGGTAACCCACAAACACTAACTGTTTGGTCTTAGGATCTCCCTTCTTTCTCATTTGTTTCGGAATTAATACCCAGGCTTTTGATCCAAACACATGCAAATGGTCAATTTTAGGTTTTTTCTGAAACAATTTAAAGTACGGGGTTGTACCTATTGTTTGATGAAAGAGCCTATTTTGGAGATAACACGCGGTGAGCATGCTCTCCCCCCAATAAGACATGGGCAAATCAGCATCATCAAGCATGGCAAACATCATATCTTGTAAAGATCTGTTTTTTCGCTCTGCAACGCCATTCTCCTCTGGGGAAAAAACGTTCGTTTTTCTATGCCCAATGCCACGCTTTTGTAACCAATCTCTAAAGGCATTTGACATAAATTCGCCACCTCTGTCCGTCTGAATCCTTTTGAGTTTAATGGACAGAAATCTTTCCACAGATGCCACCCAGCCTTTAAACTTAGTGAACACGTCACCCTTATTCTTCATGGGAAAAACCCAAGAGTAACGTGTGGCATCATCCACAATTGTTAGTGAAAAGCGCGATCCACCCCTGCTTACAGCAAATGGACCAATTACGTCCATGTGAACCAGCTGTAGCGGTGACTCACTAACTCTGTCACTTCTGGGGTAAGAGACTCTGTGGGTTTTAACCTTTTTACAAACATTACAATCTAGGTACTTGTTACAACTCTTTAAATTACCCCCATCAGCCAATTCAGACATTTTTAGTACACTTTTCCAGCAAGCATGCCCCATTTTCCTATGCAATAAGTGCACACAGTTGTCATGTATAGCTTTGTTATTCACTGCAGGCTGAGATTTACTGACTACTGCTGCAACTTGAGATCCTGCTTTAAGCCAAAACAAGCCTCCCTCTGACTTAGCAGTGCCTAAAATCTCACCAGCCTTCTTAATAATGCAACTGTCTCCTTCAAAATACACTTTAAACCCAGCTTTTAGCAAACAATCTACAGACATCAGATTGCTCCTTAATGACGGCACACAAAGTACATTTTGCAGGCATTCACGAAGACAAGGAACAAAAACTGCACCCCCCGAAATCACTTCGGAAGTACTTCCGTCTGCTAGAGCCACCTGGCTGCGCTGTGCTGAGTTCTTGGAAACAAACAATTCATCTGAATTCACGATGTGGCGAGACGCTCCCGAATCGACCACCCAGACCGCTTGTTTCTCATCAGCAATCTTGACCACGGCGGTCACCAGCTGAGCCGACTGTTTTCATTTGAAGAATTTCCTTTTACGCTGCTGCTGCTGCTGATCTCGTCTCTGCTCCTGCACCGGCAACTGAGACTTGACCAACTCCGGACATTGTCGTTTTAGATGCGCTGAAGACCCACATCGGAAACAACGCCTAACAGCAAACGCTGACTCCTCACCGGTACGCTGCTTTTGCTTCACCTCTGGCACGGCATGAGAACTCCTTCCAAACCGTCCACCTGTAGAAGCCTCTGCAGCCAACAACCTTTCTTGCCTCTTCTGCCATTCTTCAATCAAACGCCCAGTAACGTAACTGACTGATAAATCAGGCTCCTGTATGCCTTCTAGAGACAAAACTAAATTATCCCAGCTTTCCGGGAGAGAACTCAAAATAATAGCCACCTTCTCCTGCTGGTCTAGTGCACAGTCTCTTTCCTGTAGCGCAACAAACTTTAACTGTAAACTGTGTAGGTGTTCCTGCATTGTAACCCCAGGCTGTAACATTGCCTTGTACAATGCCTTGCGAATGAACAGCTTGGAAACCGCTGTCTCACGCACATGGAGTTCTTTAAGTGCTTGCCACACACCTCTAGCTGTCTTGATTCCCCTCACATACGGCAACTGGGAATCTTCCAGCCCCAAGACAATTGTGGCCCTTGCTCTTTGGTCTTTATCGAGGTCTTCATCATCAGGCTTCGTAGGAAACTTACTCACCACTTGCCAGAGACGATCCCTCTGCAGCACTGCCTGCATGCGTTCCGACCACAGCAAGTAATTGGAGTCATTCAGACGCTCAAAAGCCATCTGAACTGGTTGTGAGGCCATCTTGAGAGCGATGTCCCTGGAACCCGGAACCAGCTACTCACGACCACCGAGAGAGAAAACAGGAACCACAGCACCCAGCACTCACACGCTGCAGCTGTTGTCCTTGTGTCCGCTGCGTCACCAGCTCACCACGGTCAGGAACCAGCCAGAGAACAACAACTTCTGGAACTACTGGAACCAACGCCGTTGATGCTGACACCACCGCAACTCAGGCTGGCAGCACAATGCCCATAACCTCATGGAACTTTGAAGTGTCAGGCATAGCCCTACTGGCTTTAGCCCAAACGTAGCAGAGTTTTCCTGCACAGCGAGGAAGCTAGTTGCGGCGGTAATGACTAGTCAGCTAGACTCAGAATAACTATTTACAGGATTTATTAAAAAAAGAAAAAATAAAACCAGCAGAGTTTCTGCATACAAATAAAAGCAAAATAAATCCTCTCTTTCTCTCTCTCAAAACCATACACAGCACTTCTAACTCCTAACACACCTCACCCCAAACTGTGCTAGCAATCCCTAGATAACAGAGTTGAGTGCTGGTCGTTAACCAATCAGAGTGAGTAGTTTCTAGGTCAAGCAGACCTGGGCTTTCTGCCAAGAGTAAATTGACACCAGCTTGAGTTAATTGGTGAAGCTAGAATCTGCAAGTTTCCCACGAGAACCAATTAACAGAAACTGAACATTAATTTGGTATCGAAGCGGGAAGGTGCAAACAGGAAGTCCGCCTTCCGCTTTTTTGTATATAGACTAAAGCAAAAATTTTGCAAGCTAAAGCCGGGAAGCTGTTAAAAAAGACTAAATTGCCTACATTTAGAACCACTGAAACCCCCCTTGGAAGGAGGAGAAAAGGGGGGGAACTCTGTTTAACCCCAGCAGGAGAGGGAGTGAAGAAGGATAAGTTTCCACCGTCTCTAACCTGGGAACGGGGTGTCAGAGACAGAAACTGTTGGAGAGGTTCATTGACTGTGAACGTAACACTATGACAGACAGCTAATGAAGAGAAACAAGTTGATTCTAATGTTGCCTTTTACATTTTAAAGAAACAAAATACTTGAAAAACATCTGAAACATCTGAAAAATGAAAGTAACTTTCCATTGTCTTCAAAAAAAAAAAATGGATACAAGTAGATTGTCTCCTCTAGAGGGAGCTTGCTAAATTGTTGTTGCATCATATTTGAGACCCAACATCTGTGAGATTAAGACTGTGGGAACAGTCTTTTCTGACCTTGAACAAAGATGAGCTGGGAGAAAGACTGGGTGCTTGCTTTATGCAAGACAAATGCTTTGCTGGAACAGATGCATGAGAAAATGGACTTGATGAATGAGAAAATGGATTTGACTGTTGTTCTATTGATATAGAAATCATACAAGAACCAATCTATCAATCTGTACTGACTGGGCAGGTGCAGATGACAATGGAGGAGGATGCGGCTGCACCTCAAATAGTACAAATGGAGAGACCCGAGGCCCTACAGGAGCATAAACCGCTGTTATTGAAGATTGAAGTTGGAGTGGGCCAAGGGGAATCTGGAGATGAGGAGGTTCTTAGCTTTGGAGAGACCATGAAATTTGATTTTAAATACATTTTGGATTATATCGAGGACTGTGGGGAGTGGGACTGTGGGGAATGGGCGAGCTGGATGAAGGGTGATGGAGATAATTTTGGACTGGAATTCCCCAGAGACCTACCCCCCAATTAGAAAGGAAAGAAATTAAGACAGAGACCAACAAAAGACAAGGAAAGAGGCAAGCACAAACAAGATGAAGAAGAACTGCAGAAGGGACATGGAAGAGATTTAAGGGCCTCGGATATAAGGCTTCCAGGTTGATGGACTAGATGGAATGGACAATAAGGACTGACATGACCCGAGACCAGGAAGAAGAGACGCTGGATGATGATTAGAAGAGAATTTATAATGGAATTTTTTTATTTTAGAATTAGCTAATGAATATTAGGGAAAATGTGGGAATGAAACTATACGACTCTAGTAGAAATGATATCAAGAGCTATGTATATTTGAAAACTAAGATTTAAGTTCTAAGGTACTTAGGGGTAAAGTAAGGTTAAATGAATTAAGGTAATCTCAATAACAGAATATGGGGAAAGATGGTAAGGATCTGTTGAGTTAAATATTAGGTTAAATTGTTAAGATAAATTTTATAACAAAAATTGAGAAAGATGGAAAGAATGTGCTGAAATAATTACTAAACTAGAACACAAAAACGGAGGTGTGAGGAGGTCAATGAAACAAGCAAATGGAAATTATGGATATGCAATTTGGGATTTGTGTTTTTTTTCCTTTTTCCTTTTTCCTTTTTACTGTCTTTTGCTGTATTGTTGTATTTTGTGTTTTTCTCTCTTTTTATTGTTTTCTTTTTTTGTATTGTAGTGTTGTTTTTTATTTTTTATTTTTTTTGTAATTCTGAAATTATCAATAAATATTATTTTTAAAAAACAAAACAAAACAAAATTAGCATACAGGATGCCATCCAACAAACTCCATTCCGGATTTGTGTAGAGTTTACTCCTTAGTCTTTTCTTCTCCTCAAGAAATCCCACAAGGTTTAGGATCAGGGTTTTCCTTCTCCTAGATAAGCAACCTTCCCAGGTTGACAAGCCTCACCTGCCCCTCATGTACAGAATGTGCAGAAACCACCATTTTGACCAATGGGCCCCCTATTGGTCTTGTCTGCTTAATTTGGTAGAGCCTGTCTTTGCACGCAAGGAAGTCCTTAACTCATTGAGGGTTTGAGACCCATCAACTACTCTCACCTGGTTTAACCAACCAGTCGAAGCCATTCCCGGGGTGTGGCTGCTGCCACACGCCAACAGCTTCTAGGAGCCAAAGGGAAGAACTGAGTACAGGGTGGGAACCAAAGGTGGATCTTGTTGTTTAGTCGTTTAGTCGTGTCCAACTCTTCCATGACCCCATGGACCAGAGCACGCCAGGCACTCCTGTCTTCCACTGCCTCCCGCAGTTTGGTCAAACTCATGCTCGGCTTCTGTCGTCCCCTTCTCTTTGTGCCCTCCATCTTTCCCAGCATCAGGGTCTTTTCCAGGGAGTCTTCTCTTCTCATGAGGTGCTAAAGTCTTGGAGCCTCAGCTTCACGATCTGTCCTTCCAGTGAGCACTCAGGGCTGATTTCCTTAAGAATGGATGCGTTTGATCTTCTTGCAGTCCATGGGACTCTCAAGAGTCTCCTCCAGCACCATAGAAATGGCCACTTTAGGAATCCCCTTACCTGGTTTCCATGAGTTAAATATGGGCAACAATTTTTTTAAAATGTGAACAAAACTGTCAAAAATTTACAGAATTCTGGAATAGTGAACAAGGAACAGTAAATGGGGTCATCTGGAGCTTTGAGGTACATTGCCAGCTGTATGTTGATGACACACAGCTCTACTTCTTTGCACTTGCGAGTATGGCAGTGGATGTGCTGGTCTTGCCTCCACAATGGACTGGACGAGAGTCAGTAAACTAAAGCTCAATCCAAATAAGGCTGAGGCACTGTTAGTGGGTGGTTCCCTAGACCAGATGGATGAGAGGTAGCCTGCTCTTGATGAGGTTACACCCCCTTCTGAAGGAGCAGATGTGTAGCTTACAGGTACTTCTGGCTCCATTTCTGTTGCTTGAGGCTCTGGTGGCCCAGCGGTGCCCCTATCTGGACAGGGATGTTGGTTTCTGCTTTCTTCACTGTGCAGCGAAGTGCTTGTCACGGGACAATGTTTTGCATTCCACAGTCAGAGTACTGTTGGGTTTCCCACGGGAATGGGAGACTGGATGTGACGTACACTGGTTTCCTGTTTTTCACTCCTCTCTTGGTGTTCTTTGTTCCGAGGAGAAGGACGGTTGCTTCTCTGCTTTCGCAGAGGCAAGATGCATGTTTGTAATCTCTCAACATTGAAGTGAAAATAAAGCAAAGTTAAGCATGTGGCACGTACTGCTCATCCTTCCGCTGTGTACAGGACTCTGCAAAAACAACATTTTTGGTTATGGGCCCAGAAAAACGCAGTCAAACTGAAGGATGGACTCCAAGAAGCCGAGTCGGAATGCCGGCAGAGGGACAGAGAAACGGGTCGGCGTTATCTGCTCTGCGCGTCAAGTTGATTGATGAGAGGTATGTGCTCATGCTCCGGGCAGCCTGCCAGCTTCTAGTTTATGGCTTTATGGCTGGACTTTGAACTTTTAAAGCCGTTTTGCCGCGATACAGGCAAAGGCTCTAAGGCACAAGCTCACAGGCTTGGGAGGCTTGAAAACCGAAAGTACCTTTGAAAGTGCTTTTGGAATGAGGTTTGAAAGCAGCAGTGACGCAGCTTGATTAAACGCCGCGAAGATGGCAGATGCAAAGCTGGCTGATGCTTTTGGGATTCCTAAGCTCAATAAGAAAAACTACGCGGACTGGGTTCTCTATGCAGAGGCTATTCTGCGGAAAGAATGTCTGTACAAAGTTATTACAGACAACCCCCCAGCTCCAGTTACAGACGAATGGAAAGCTAAGGATTCCAAAGTGATGGGAACTCTTACATTGATAGTATCCCCAGAAGAGCTCTGTCTGTTGCGTGATAAGACCACAGCCAGAGAAATTTGGGACACTTTAAGAGAGGCTCACTTAAGGACAGAAGCTGGTTCCTCAATGTACTACTATGCCAAGCTGCAAGGTATGGCTCTTGCTGAAGGTGGAGATGTGCGAAAACATCTGATGGAGATGCAGAATCTGAGACATGAGCTGCAACAGAGAGGACTCACCTTTCCAGAGGCTGTGTATTCCTTCATGATACTACATTCTTTGGGTCCAAGTTGGGAGTCCGTTGCCACTCAGATTGCTGTTCAGCCAACTGCTCAGCTCACAGTAGCCTATGTTACTGCCGTGATACTGAATGAAGCAGACCGCCGGGGTGCTAGCTGCATGGGTAAGGGGGAGTCTTCACAGACGTCATCCCAGAGTGCAGTGGAACCACCAGATGGCGCCAAAGCTTTGAAGGCAGTGAAATGCTACTCGTGTGGACGTCTAGGCCATATGAAGAGGGAATGCAGATATCCCAAGGCCAAGACAGAGCAGCGCAGCGGAAGTTCAGCGCGTGGAAAAGGCCAAAGCAAAGGCAAAGGTCCAGTGTCCAGGACAACGCAGCACAAGGCAATGGTCTCACGCTTCACTCCAAACGTCGCAAAGGTCCAGAAGACGTCTAGATCTTTCTTCGTTGTTGATTCAGCAGCTACCCACCACATGTGCAACGATAAGCAACTGTTCGTGTCTTTTACACCGCAGGAAGGTGCGATTCACCAGGCGGATGACCACACGATCCCCAGTCAAGGCTACGGAACTGTTGTTCTTCACAGTTTGGACTTATCGATACAAGATGTGCTTTACGTACCAGATGCCACACACAATCTACTCAGCGTTATGCAACTGAATGAACGGAACATTGACGTTTCCTTCAAGAACAAGAAATGCACCATCACAAAGAAAGACGATTATGTATTGCATGCTGAATGTGTTGATCATTTGTTTGTTCTGTATTATGATGATGTTGTGCAGAATGATACTTGTTGCATTGCAGGTTCTAACAAAAGTTTGCATGCAGGATGTATTCACGATTTTCACAGGAAATTTGGTCATTTGCATTTTGAGGCAGTATCTAAAATGCCTGCCTTGGTTGAAGGTATGACTATTAAACCCTGCAGGTACCACATGAAGTGCAAGGCATGCGCAGCAAACAAAGTGAAAATGTCTGCGAAAGGTAAGGTGTCTAGTAGGCAAGCCACAGAACCATACCAGGTTGTTCATGCTGATTTAGTTGGTCCACTATCACTCTCTTTGGGTGGAAATAGGTACTTCATGGTTCTCATTGATGCATTTTCCAGGTATATTTACGTGTACAATCTCAAGCAGAAATCAGAGGCTTTTCCAAGGTTCAAGGAATTCTGTGCTTGGTTGAAGATAAAGACTCTTTTCACTGATCGCGGGGGAGAATTCACTTCTCAGCAGTTTGAAGCTTTTCTGACTGAGAAAGGAATTCAGCATGATTTGTCCAGTCCTCGCTCGCCATGGCAGAATGGACTTTGCGAAAGGGCAAATCAGACATTGCTTCAAGGGTTAAAAACCTTGCTGCATGATGCCAATCTTCCAGAGAGTTATTGGGCCGAATCTCTCTCGTGTTTTGTTTACAGTTACAATCGCAGGTTATCTTCAGCGATTGGTTGCACCCCCTATGAGAAGATGTTTGGCAAGAAACCGTACATCAAACACATGAAAATTTTTGGTTCTGACATGTGGGTTCACACACCACAAAGCTCCAAGTTAGGCAAGCGTGGATTGCATGGTATCTTTCTAGGTTATCAGAAAGGTTCTTACAGAATAATGATGACTGACACTAAGACAATTAAGCTCACAAGAAGTGTTGAGTACAATGCCAAGTGGGGGGAGAATGTGGGAATTTTTCAATGTTATCCTGATGACAGTGATGAGACTGAGGATAAGCAACAGCAAAAGCAGCCGCAACAACCCACACCCACTGATGAAGGTTCTGATTCTGAGTCTGAAACTGAATCGGATGATTCAGAGGATTTCAAGAGTGCGAAAGCCTCTATGCGACCCTCTGAAAGCTCTGATCAAGAATTGGAAGAACCATTGTTTACAATAGGCCACTTTTCTCCTAAGAAGGAAGAGGAAAGTGTTGAGGACTTAAGGATAATTCGCAGGTCACAAAGAGCCACAAAAGGCAGACATCCAAAGAGATTTGCTGATGAATTTGCTAAGACAGCAGTAGCAGCTGTTAAAAGCTCCAAGAAGGTATTTGAACCTTCAAGTTTCCAAGAAATCCAGGATTTGGATTCTAAGGAAGCTGAGCCATGGTTAAATGCCATGAAGGCTGAGCTTGATTCCTTGGAAAGGAACAAAACATGGGAGCTAGTTCCAGTAGTTCCAGGAATGAAACTGCTTGGAAGCAAATGGGTCTTCAAAGCGAAGACAGATCAAAATGGCAAGATAGTCAGACACAAAGCCAGATTGGTAGCCAGAGGTTTTGCACAGGTACCAGGTGAAGACTATCACGAGACCTACTCACCCACAGTGAGATATGAGAGCATTAGGCTTATGTATGCTCAAGCTAGCTGCAGAGGAGAATCTACACGTTAGTCACCACGATGTAAATACAGCATTTTTGTACGGATCTCTAGGTGAATCACTTTACATGCTTCCACCTGATGGCGTACAGGTAAAACAGGGATTTGTTTGTGCTCTAAAGAAGTCCCTTTATGGTCTCAAACAAAGTGCACGGTGTTGGCACACAAAACTCACTGAGACATTGTTTTCTCTAGGTTTTCAGCAAGGGAAAGCTGATCCATGTGTATTTGTCAAAGAGGAGGGGCAAAAGCTGTATTGTTTGTTTTATGTTGATGATATTTTATTCTTTTGGAAAGATGTCACAATGTACAATAACACCCTAGCTCAACTGAAAGAGCACTTTGACATGAAAGATCTTGGTGAGGTAAACAACTACTTATCTCTGGAAATAGAGAGAGATCAAAGTGGTAACATTCTAGTACACCAGTCACGGAAAATTGCTGATGTGTTAAGCAAACTGAACCTGATGGATGCTAACCCTGTAGACACACCGATGACAACAGGTTATCAGGTAGAAGACACTGAAGAAGCATTTTCTGACACTACACTGTACAGAAGTGTGCTAGGCAAGCTAAACTTCATTGCCAGATGTTCAAGACCTGACATTGCTGTTAGCTGTAATTTGCTAAGCAGACAAGTTAACAATCCCACTGTTAAGGATTGGAAAGCTCTAAAACGCATAGCACGCTATTTGAAAGGCACTATGCATTACAGACTGAGATTTAACAATCAGAAGTCTGGTGGTCTTGAGATATTTGCAGATGCAAGTTTTGGAAGTGACACTACAGACAGGAAAAGTACGTCTGGAGTTTGCTACATGTACAGTCAGGGTCTATTTGATTGGTCATGCAAGAAGCAAACAACAATTAGCTTAAGTACTTGTGAAGCTGAACTGAATGCACTGTCTTATTCACTTAAGGATTGTGAATGGTTGTTACAATTGTGCAAAGACATGAAAATTCCTGTCAAATGTCCAATCCAGGTTTACCAGGAAAACAAAGCATGTTTGGCTTTGCTGAATTCGGAAGGTTGTAAGCAAAGCACGAAGCACTTGCAATTGAAGTTGCAACATGCTAAGGAACATATTCAGAAGGGACTCATAACGGTGTCCTATATGCCAGGTAATGAAATTCCTGCTGATGTATTGTCCAAGATTGTGTCAAGGGATCAACACTGTACCTATGTACAGAAATTGGGTTTGTACTGATATTGTACGAACACGCTGCCCAGTGATGTTCACAGAAAGGGGGAGGATGTTGGTTTCTGCTTTCTTCACTGTGCAGCGAAGTGCTTGTCACGGGACAATGTTTTGCATTCCACAGTCAGAGTACTGTTGGGTTTCCCACGGGAATGGGAGACTGGATGTGACGCACACTGGTTTCCTGTTTTTCACTCCTCTCTTGGTGTTCTTTGTTCCGAGGAGAAGGACGGTTGCTTCTCTGCTTTCGCAGAGGCAAGATGCATGTTTGTAATCTCTCAACATTGAAGTGAAAATAAAGCAAAGTTAAGCATGTGGCACGTACTGCTCATACTTCCGCTGTGTACAGGACTCTGCAAAAACAACAAGGGATAGCCTAACGTCTGTTGTCTAATCTCTGGCAACCTCTAGGTTAGATTACTGTAATATGTTATATGTAGGGCTGCTTCTGAAGATGGTTCGGATACTTCAGCTGGTGCAGAATTCAGCGGCCAAGTTGCTCACTGGGGCAAGACAGTTTGAGCATATAATACAATCCTGACATTGGTGCTAGTTTCAACTTATAAAGCCTTAAACAGCTCATGATTGCAATACCTCAAGGACCACCTCTTCCTATAAGACCTAACTTGGACTTGGATCATCATGTGAGCCCTTTCTTTGTGTGCCTTCTCCACAAGAGCCCCAAAGGGTGGAACACCAGAACGGGCCTTTTCTGCAGTGGCTCCCTGCTTGTGGGATGCTCTCTCCAGGGAGGCTCACCTGATGCCTTTGTTGTATATCTTTAGGTGCCAGGTGAAAATGTTTCTCTATAACTAAGACTTTGGCTGATCAAACATTCTATGGCCTTTCAAATGTTTTTGTGGGGACTTCCGCTTTGCTGCTGATTGCTTCCGGACGCTCATCTCGGGAGTTCCAAGGGGTGAGCACTCACCGAAGGGGTGAAAGAGGGGGGTTGCTAGGCTTCACAACTCCCAAAAGATCCAGGAGGGCTTCCTGCATCTAAAAGGACACGCTGAGGCGTTGGAGGGGTCTTCAGAGTTGAAGGAGACCACAGACGCCCACAACAGCGTTCCCTCCCCACGGAGAGAAAGCCTGACTTCGGGAGTGATCCTGCAGCATAAGCTCCAAAGAAAAGAGGCGTCTGGTATCCGCAAGCACGGTTGGTCCCCCGGAAAAAGCTATCAAAACATAGGTAATTAAGCATAAATCTTACGGCAGCTAGAGGCTTCTTTGAACTGGAAGCTGTACAAAGGACTGGGAGTTCAACCGAAGTGAATGGAAAGATAGCTGAGATTAACCAGACGCTTAATTAATGCAAGAGAAAGAGGAGGTCAAACCCATTGCATTTTGAAATACAATCCAGGAAAAAACAAGGTGGAGAAGAGAATTACAATTATATTGTTTTACAACAGCTTGCATGGACTGCTGTAATATCAAATCAAGAAAGAAATAAGGGGGAAAAGACTAAAAGGTGAACTATCCCTTTAATATATTGGACAACATCTCTTGGAGTTTTATGAAGAAAAATCTACATGGGATGGGGGTATGCCAAGGTTTTGAAAATGGTATAGGTGCAATATATTCTGAACAAAAAGCTAAATTAATTGTAAATAATGTGGTGACGGCAGAATTTAAGATAGAAAAAGGGACACGACAGGGATGCCCAATCTCCCCATTGCTTTTTATATCGGTCCTGGAGGTTCTGCTAAATATGATCAGAAGGGATCGGTTGGTTAAAGGTATACAGGTCGGAGCCAAACAGTACAAACTGAGAGCATTTGCAGATGACTTAGTATTGACGCTACAGGAGCCAGAATCTAGTACTAAAAGAGTTTTAGAACTGATTCAAGAATTTGGTCAAGTGGCAGGTTTTAAATTGAACAAGTTAAAAACTGAGAAAAATTTAACACCGATTGAAAGAGATAGGTTTCAGAATGAGACAGGATTGACTGTGGTAAAGAAAGTGAAATATTTGGGGATTAACATGACAGCCAAAAATGGGAACTTATTTAAAGACAACTATGAAAAATGCTGGGTCGAAGTGAAAAAAGATTTAGAAATCTGGTCAAACTTGAAGCTTTCATTGCTGGGTCGTATTGCTGTGATAAAGATGAATGTATTGCCAAGAATGTTGTTTCTGTTTCAAACATTGCAAATTGTGGACAAAATGGATTGCTTCAAGAAGTGGCAGAGAGATATCTCTAGATTTGTCTGGCAGGGCAAGAAGCCCAGAATAAAATGTAAGATATTAACAGATGCAAAGGAAAGGGGTGGATTTGCCCTGCCAGACCTTAAACTTTACTATGAATCAGCAGCCTTTTGCTGGCTGAAAGAATGGCTACTTCTTGAAAACACAGACACTTTAGACTTAGAAGGTTTTAACAATGTATTTGGATGGCATGCATATTTATGGTATGATAAGGTCAAAGCACATAAAGCATTCAAAAACCATATTGTCAGTAAAGCATTGTTTAATGTCTGGGTAAGATATAAAGACTTATTGGAAAATAAAACCCCAAGGTGGTTGTCACCAATGGAAGCAAAAGCTCAGAAAAGGCTCAATATGGAGGCCAAATGGCAGATATATTGGGAAATTTTGGAACAAGAAGGAGGCAAATTGAAACTGCAGAGTTTCGAAAAATTAAAAAACAAAGTGAGAGATTGGCTTCATTATTATCAGATAATGGAGGCATATAATTTGGACAAGAAAATCGGCTTCCAGGTGGAAAAGTCAAAATTAGAAACAGAACTGTTAGAACCCAAAACTAAGAATCTGTCAAGAATGTATAACTTGCTGTTGAAATGGAATACTCAGGATGAAACGGTGAAATCTGCTATGATTAAATGGGCACAAGATGTTGGACATAATATTATGTTTGCTGACTGGGAACAGTTATGGACCACAGGTATGAAGTTTACGGCATGCAATGCCTTAAGACAGAATATTATGAAAATGATATACAGGTGGTACATGACCCCAGTCAAGCTTGCCCGATAACGAATGTTGGAAATGTAAAGAAGTGGAAGGTACATTCTTTCACCTTTGGTGGACGTGCCCAAAGATTAAGGCTTTCTGGGAAATGATATATAATGAACTGAAAAAGGTATTTAAATATACCTTCCTGAAGAAACCAGAGGCCTTTCTCCTGGGCATTGTCGGCCAATTGGCGCCAAAGAAGGACAGAACTTTTTTTATGTATGCTACAACAGCAGCAAGAATACTCATTGCAAAGTATTGGAAGACACAAGATTTACCCACTCTGGAAGAATGGCAGATGAAGGTGATCGACTACGTGGAATTGGCAGAAATGACTGGCAGAATCTGAGACCAGGAAGAAGAGTCGGTGAAAGAAGACTGGAAGAAATTTAAAGACTATCTACAGAAATATTGTAAAATTAATGAATGTTAGAATGATGTTGGATAGAAATTAAGGGGTTTCCAGCTGTAATGCTTTAGGAGATACGAAAAAAAAGGTTTATAAATGGGTAAAAGCTTAATGGTAAGGATTTGCTGAACTAACAAATTGAAGTGGAATACAAAGAAGGGAGGTATGAGGAGGTCTGTAAGGAAGATATGTTGTGGGAAATTATTTGTTTTTTTAACTGTTTTTATGTTGTATTTTGTATTTTGTTTCTTTTTATTTTTTTTCATTGTTATATTTTAAAAACTTTAATAAATATCTTTTTTAAAAAAAATATTGGAGAACGTCTGAAGCAATTATGGACGATATGGAGGAAAGGAATGAATGGGCCTGAAGACTTAAAGACCTACCCAAACCCCAGTGCTAAATTAATGGAGTGATTAAAAATGTTTTGCTGAGAGTTTATGTGTGAGAGACATTCGATATACAGGCTCCGGCTTTTACATAGCAGAAAGCCTTTCTCCCTTTCGTTAAAAAATTCCTGACAGTTATTTGAATTGATGGTCGAAATGATGGAAAGAGATGAACAGATCTGAGGTCCTATAGATCATCCCAAATCCTAGTGCTGCACCCCACAGAGCAAGTAAAGATTCTTGGTGAAGGAAAGAGCAAAAGGTGCTTTGGACTTCTGGACTTGAGATTCTTATTGAGCCAGCTCTTTCTTAGATGAATGAGAGAGACAATAGACATTCAAGCTCCGGTTTTTGTGTAGTATGGAGGCCTGACTTCTTTGTGTTAAAATTTGCAGAAGTTGCACCAGTTTTGCTGATTTACTTCACACTATTCTTGACTGTTGAAGGGGGTGCAGGGGAAAAAGTTTTTGTGGTGAGAAGAGCCTGGGGAAGCCAAGAGAAGATTTTAAAGAACTGTTAAGAAAATAAGCCCCTCCCGACAGGGTGGGGGGGTTACTGGGCTCCCCTCTATTGGTGGCAAGAGGAAATTACTCTGCAAGTAACAGGAAAGTTATATAAAGGCTGGTTAAATGTGTAGGGAAATGGACAAGGGGATTTCGGACAACTAGTGGACAAAACTGGTAACTGAGTAAAAATTTATTTATTTATTTATTCTCCTTTTCCTTGTTAAATGTTATTATTATTATGTTATTATCATCATTGATGGGACAGTGTGCATTAGAGGTGTTGTCAGGGGTTCAGGAGCAGAGGCAAGGGCAAGGGAGGAAACAGAGAGCGAGGGGGAGGAGGCAGAAGAAAAGATGAGTGATGACGACGACCCGAGATCTCCGAGTCTTTCCAGTGAATCAGAAGATTCACAGAAAGGAGCACCAGTGGCCAGGGCAAGGGGGGAGCCTAGGGGGAAACCCCAGGAAGATAGAGCCAGAGGGGACTCAGAGGAGAGCAGTTGGAAATCGGGACCAGCGTCACCGCCGGAGAGCAGGGAAGAGGAAGGGAGCCAGGGATCAAGCGCTGGCAGCTCACAACAGGGGGGAGGGCATGAGTCAGGAGTGGCCACACCTCCATCGGGGAGCGAAGAAACGGTCAGACGGAAAGTGGAAGGTTGGGCGCGCGCGCCAAGTTCAAATGCACAGGAAAGTGACGCAGTAGGCCGCCCTGAAAGAGAGCCAGGTCCTAAAGCCCGGCGCAAGGAGACAGGAGGGTCCGGGGGGTCGGCATCAGAAGAATCCAGGAAGGAAGAGACCCCGGGGGGCAGAGGGACCCAGAGGAGAACAGTCAGGCGGAAAAGGTGGAGCAGGGCTAGGATATTAAGTTGGTGCACAAGGGGCGGAGACTCAGACGGAGCTTCGCCGATCTAGCCACTAGACGTAGAGTTGCACGCAGCAGCTTGAGAATGGAAACTGTAATTCAATAAAGACTTTTACTTAATGATCGCTGGCTAGCGTGATCCTCTGTGAGCTAGGATCTGGAAAGAACACAGAAGGGTTGGCGAAGAGATCCAGGTGGGAGACTGGGTCTGGTTAGCAGCCCACGCAGTGCCGGCCAGGTCGTTGGCCAAGAAGAAACTAGGGCATAAGCAACTGGGGCCCTACCAAGTCGAAGGGCAGGTCAACCCGGTGGCTTTCAGGCTGGCGCTTCCGGAGGGTTCCAGAATGCATCCGGTGTTCCACAGATCGGTGCTCACTCCCTACAAGGCACCGCACAGGTTTCAGGAACCCGGAACGGCACCGAGTCCGCTCAGAGAAAGAACCGCGTAACCATCCTTTTAAACAAATATCCAGCAACAAAGTTAGTTCAGTTTTCAGTTACATTTGCTCCTTTTCAAGTGCAAAAGGAAACTTTGAAACAATATATTTCTCTTATTTAGCTATCTGTCAGCAGACATTATTCACAGTCAATGAACTTTCCCAAAAAGTCGATCTTACTAAAAGCCCGTTCCCAGGTTCAAGACGCTGGTAATTTATCTTCCTTCACTCTCTCTCCTGCAGGCTTAGGCAGTCTAAAATTCCCCCCTCTTCTCCTGCTACCAAGGGGGGTTTAGTAGTTTTAACCGATGGAGATTTAATCCTTTACAAAAGGCTTTCCAGACTTTAGTTTGCAACGTCTTTGCTTCAGTCTATTTACAAAAGGGGAAGGCGGACCTCCTGTTTGAAACCTTCCCGTTTCAATGCCAAAGATCCAATTTTCCGTCACCATCACAACGACATAGCAGTGTGAATTTGGTGAGTAACAGGGAACTCTGCATTTGTGTAATCAAGGAATAAAGTCCCAGGAGGAAAGATCACCCAGATGTGGCCTGCGTATTGTCCTACCCAGTGCTTTTTTTCCTGAGGGGACGCGAGGGGCATACGCATACCCCTAAACATCTTGTGAATCTACGTTTGGCCTCATTGAGGGGCAGTATTTCAATATGCCTAGGAAAATGAGAGTACCCCTAAACATTTTTTTTTTAAAAAAAGGACTGGCTTTTTAAAAAAGCACTTTCTTTCTGTATTGTCGCCCCATAGTTTTTCACTGCTTAGAACAGGGGTTCCCAGAGTGGGCACAGGCTGTGGGATTAACCAGAGGGTGCTAGGAGGCAAGAGGGGCATTGGGGGTATAACTATCAGAATTTGAAAAACTGGTATCACTCGATCAAGCTCATTGATTTTACTGATTTAATTGAACTAAATAGTTTTAACTGGATTTGGAATAAATGTGCAATTGATCGTTGCTGTTTTGAATTTTATTGCGTTATTATCTTCCTTAGTTGGTCATGCAAACCACTATTCTGGATACCGTTGTACCTCTGCTCCCGAATGCCTTGGGAGTCAAACGTTCTTTTGGAAGCCGAACGTCCAGTGGGGCTTCCACGGCTTCTGATTGGCTGCAGGAGCTTCCTGAGGTCAATCAGAAGCCGCACTTTGGTTTCCAAACGTTTCAGAAGTCAAATGGACTTCTGGAACGGACTCCGTTCGACTTCCAAGGTACGGCTGTACAGTGGAACCTCGGTTGTCGAACATAATCCGTTCCGGGAGACCGTTCGACTTCCGAAACATTTGACAACCAAGGATCAATTGCCGATCAGCAATTGCCCTTGAAACAACATCAAAAGATGAGGCCCCTGAGACGCTACATCGGTAGTTTTAACCGATGGAGATTTAATCCTTTACAAAAGGCTTTCCAGACTTTACTTTGCAACGTCTTTGCTTCAGTCTATTTACAAAAGGGGAAGGCGTACTTCCTGTTTGAAACCTTCCCGTTTCAATGCCAAAGATCCAATTTTCCGTTCTACTCACGGGTAGTTGTTTAAAATCCAATTGTCCACAGCAAAAAGTCAGCGCTCTCCGGCAACAGCAATGCGGCTTCACTCCGTGATAAAAGCAGTCGATTCAAAGCACCGCGCCACTCACCCCACGTCGCTCCGGAACCCCGAAACTGGGTTTCCCCACGAGTAGGGGAGGCGCAAAAGGTGCCAGCCGAATCCCACGTCCACAGGCTTCTCCCGCCTGTGGTTTTTAATGCGTCTCCGCCTCGCCATGGCGGTCAAGACCCTGATTTTCACGGAGCGGATTCCTCCCGATCAGAGGAAATCCGCCATTGCTGGAGGCGCTAACCTGGAAGTCCCCAGGCCTATCGCACTCCTAAATAGCGATTATTAATTATATGCAAATATTTTAGCCGAAAGATAAAAAAAGTCTTCCAGATGATTATACACAATGACCAAGCTGGCTTTTTGCCCGGGAGGCACATTTATAACAACACCAGAAACATTATAAACTTATTAGAGTATTTAGACTTAAGAATAGAAAAGAAGGCAGTCTTAATGGCCATAGATGCTGAAAAAGCTTTTGATAGGGTCTCCTGGAAATTTATGAAAGGTCTATTACACCATATGGATTTTGGTATACAGTATATAAAAGGGATTGAAGCAATATATTCAAAACAAAAAGCTAAAATCATAATAAATGGAAATTTATCACAGGAGTGTGAAATCAGTAAAGGGGTCAGACAAGGTTGCCCACTATCCCCCTTAATTTTCATACTAACATTGGAAGTCTTATGTAAACGAATTAGGGAGGAAAAAGAAATAAAAGGGATTATGCTGGGAAATAGAAGTTACAAAATGAGGGCATTTGCTGATGATCTAATTATAACTACGGAGCAACCAAAACAGAGTCTAACAAAGGCGTTGGAAATAATATATGCCTATGGTAAATTTGCGGGGTTCAAACTGAATTTAAACAAGACAAAACTATTACAAATTTGTCGCCAGATGAAAAAGCAGAATTAGAAAAAATAATACAAATTAAAATCTACCCCAAAATCAAGCATTTAGGATTATGGATAACACCAAAGAATATTAACTTGTATGAAGATAATTATATTAATTGTTGGAAAGATATCAAAAGACAGTTGGAGACATGGACAAGCCTAAACATATCATTCCTGGGCTGTATTTCGGTAATTAAAATGACAGTCTTACCGAAGCTACTCTTTTTATTCCAAACGATTCCAATTATAGGAAAGACCAGCAGTATTGACAAGTGGCAAAAAGAAATTTCTAATTTTTTGTGGAAGGGTAAAAGACCAAGAATAAGATATTAATAGATACTGTAGAAAGAGGTGGCTTCGGGTTACCGGATTTGAAGCTATATTACAAAGCCTCATGTCTTCTCTGGTTGAAAGATTGGTGTTTATTAAAAAATTGGGATATTTTAGTTCTAGAAGGTCATGACACACGTGTCAGGGAACTGCCATCAGTGCCGGAGGGAGAGAGCAAAAGCCAGAGGGATTCCAGAGAGCGTCCAGGGATCGGGAGAAAAAGCCCATCTTAGAATCATAGAATCCTAGAGTTGGAAGAGACCACAAGGGCCATCGAGTCCAACCCCCTGCCAAGCAGGAAACACCATCAGAGCACTCCTGACATATGGTTGTCAAGCCTCTGCTTAAAGACCTCCAAAGAAGGAGACTCCACCACACTCCTTGGCAGCAAATTCCACTGTCGAACAGCTCTTACTGTCAGGAAGTTCTTCCTAATGTTTAGGTGGAATCTTCTTTCTTGTAGTTTGGATCCATTGCTCCGTGGCCGCTTCTCTGGAGCAGCAGAAAACAACCTTTCTCCCTCCTCTATGTGACATCCTTTTATATACAGTGGTGCCTCGCAAGACGAAAAGAATCCGTTCTGTGATTCTCTTCGTCTAGCGGTTTTTTCGTCTTGCGAAGCAAGCCCATTAGCGGAATAGCGCTATTAGCGCTATTAGCGGCTTTTAGCGGCTTTTAACGGCTTATCTGCTGATCGGATCAGCTGATAAGCGGCTTAGCGGCTTAGAAAAAGGGGGGAGGAAAAAAACCCCGCAGGAACTCACAAGGCATTGTCGTCTTGCGAAGCAAGCCCATAGGAAATTCGTTTTGCGAAGCACCTCCAAAACGGAAAACTCTTTCGTCTAGCGAGTTTTCCGTCTTGCGAGGCATTTGTCTTGCGGGGCACCACTGTATTTGAACATGGCTATCATATCACCCCTTAACCTCCTCTTCTCCAGGCTAAACATGCCCAGCTCCCTTAGCCGTTCCTCATAAGGCATCGTTTCCAGGCCTTTGACCATTTTGGTTGTCCTCCTCTGGACACGTTCCAGTTTGTCAGTGTCCTTCTTGAACTGTGGTGCCCAGAACTGGACACAGTACTCCAGGTGAGGTCTGACCAGAACAGAATACAGTGGCACTATTACTTCCCTTGATCTAGATGCTATACTCCTATTGATGCAGCCCAGAATTGCATTGGTTTTTTTAGCTGCCGCGTCACACTGTTGGCTCATGTCAAGTTTGTGGTCAACCAAGACTCCTAGATCCTTTTCACATGTACTGCAAGATTCTCTTCTGGGGAAGAGAATCAGCGTAGCACCAGTGGAGAAGGGGGGCAGATGGGGGATGCGGCGAGGCGGTCCCATGACTCCTTGCCTGGGACCAGCGGGGAGAGTAGGGGTCCTCCGTTGCCCACACCCTCCTTGTGCAGAGAGGGTAGGCGGAGACTAGGCGTCAAAGAGCTTCTTTGCTGGAAGAAGTTTAAGAAACGCCCACTCACGGATTCTGCCAGCAACTGAGTCAGCCACGGTGGACGTGCCCAAGGATTAAGGCTTTCTGGGAGATCATATACAATGAATTGAAAAAGGTATTTACGGTAAATGCATGTATATACACCCATATTTAGTTATTTTGCAGCATTGCTTTGCTTTAAAAATTCAGGAGATAGCTCCAAAGTCAATTCGGAGGAGAGCTAGCAATCATAGGCAATATGAAAGGGTTTGAACGACTCCTCTCTCTTTCACAATTCACTTTCGATCGTATTTATACTACACACTGAAATTGATTTGGTAGTTATTTCCTCTCCTCGGGGAACTCCGAGTACTATACTTCTGTGAACAAGGCTAGCAGTCATTAACAGAAAATTCTCAGTGCCCTTGCCAAACCACAACTCCCAGGAATCTCTGGGGGGCCTCGCCAGAATTAAACTGGCATAAAATTAATATACTGGTGCAGTAATCAGCCCTGGGTTTCCCCCAGGGCTGTCAAGTGACAACAGTAGGGCCGGCTCAGGATCCAGGGTTGCCTTGGTCCCTCCCTGCCCCCAGAATGCCCCCCCCAGTTGTACTTCCACCCACCCAAAGGTGCAATGGGCAGTGGCGAAGCTGCATGCTCTGGCACCAGGGGCGGAGAGCAGGCAGGCGTGTGTCCCGGGGGCGTGGCACATCGCCTGCGGGGGCGTGAAGATTGTAGAAATAACATGCCTGTGAACCCTGGAAAAAGGAAAGGTTAATCATGCGTCTCCCTTCAGAACAACTTCCCCCCCAAGGGTACATTTTTGGCAAGTATAATAAATTCTTTGATCAATCAAGTAAAACACATACACTTAATCGACTAACTGTGCAATCCCAGTGAATTCAGCAAGAGACACTCTTGTAAGTGCACGCAGGATTGCACCCTAAAATTTCTTTGAACAAGTGGACTTAGGTAGAAGAAAGGAACTGGTACCCCCTCGTCCATATTAACTGCTTCCAAGTCTATTTACCTTCTGTGAAACAGGTGAATGTCAGGAATAGCGTGAAAAACCTGGTGAGTGTCTTGCTCCAAAAAGCCCACAGTGACCTGGAGAAAGTGTGAGCCATTTGGATGTGGATCTGCCACCATATAGGTAGGTGGGGGTACCACCTTTCTGCATACTTGAGTCCCCTTGCCTCTGACAACTTCCGGTATTAAAAGATCAGCCTTTGTCACTGCCCTGCGCCCAAGAATCCAGCTCTGTAGCAGAGTTCTTTAGCAGACACCCAGTCCAGTGATTGCCAGCCAAGGAAGATGGATACGTAAGGTCATATCAAAGCAAGTTATATTCAGAGTAGACCAGCTGAAATCAAAGGATGTAAGTAACTCATGGACATTAAATTTAGTGGGTCTACTCTGAGCATGGCTTCTTTGCAGCTGTCTCGGGCATTTTCACCATTTCATAGCCAGTCATGTCAGCTCCATTTGCACAAAGGATTCTGGATTGTAACCTGTGTGGATCAGTGATTTGGTGTTTGGCTCACACAGAGCTTGACTGGGATCTCTGTTCAGCCATGAATCTCAGAAGGGATCAGGAGGTGCTCACTGATAACAGAAATCACTGGGTTAAAGCTCACTGAAAGTGCCGCGGTAGCATCATTATCAATTTACGATGGGGTGGAAGGTTTGCAGGCTATGAAGGACTCGCTCACAAATTTATTGAAAGCTGCACAAATTATGATAGCTAGCAAGTGGAAGGGGCAAGCAGAATATAAAATGGAAAAATGGTATGAAGAGGTGTGGGATATATAGCTATTAATGATAAATGAACATGTGCCATTAAGGTAAGACGGGGAATATGCAGGAGGAATGATTTTGAGGAGATATGGAGGGTGTTTGTAGAATTTGTACTGTTACAACGGAAAGGGGTCAAACCATCACTAGAGGTGTTGAAATTTTGGGAGGTTGGATAGTTACAATGGAATGGTCTCGCTGGTGGGGTGCACATTTTTATTCTTATTTATTTATTCTTATTACCTTGTCAAAATAAAGTAAAGGTCGCAGCACGGGAGGAGAGGAGGTGTCTCCCGACTCCTAACCCTTGCACCAGTGTGCATTTTTATTTGGCAACAAGACCCTGGGTCTGCACAAAGCAGATTTACGAGTGCTTCCAGACTTTCTCTTTTGAGGTGCGATTCAATCACATATGGGCAAATCCATGTTGTGCAATCAAAACTTCATTTGGAGCTCTTGCAAGACAAGCCACCCCACCCCCCAATCAGATTTTGGCAACCAGGAAAGATATCGAGAAACACGATGGAAAGTGTTGCAAAGTGTTGCCACCCCACAAGCAAATCAGAATGGGTGCTCATTGTCTTTATTTCTACAGAATATGATGTGGAAGGCTGCTATAACCTGGACAAGGTGTCATTTAAACCAGCTGATGTCCTTCAGTCAGGAAAGGCTATTTGCGGTGGATATGCTCGACTCTTTCAAGAAAGGGGCAGGTAACTTCTGTTGGCTCCAGCCATCATGGCAAGTGGTTGTTACTTGGCTGTAGCGATAGGAGATCTCGAGAGCCACAGGTTCCCCACCCCTTGCCCTAGGCAGCTATCTCCATGCTTAGGCGTGATCAACTCGCACGTGACAGCCCTCGGAAATAAGTAAATCAATAGATTCTAAGCAGAAAATGGCGGGAGAGAGCTGGAGAGTCCTCATGGCTCATGAGGAGACCCTCCCCAGAACCCAAAGAGGACTTCAGTGGGAGCGGAGGAAGCCCCAAAGAGAACGGAGGCACAGTGGGGCTTTGTTTAGGCTGCTCAGCCTCCCCACCTAGTAGCTGACACACGTCACAGCATGGCAGCTGCTGTTGCTTTTCCACAGGTCCTCCAGCCAGCTCCAGAGCTTCAACTCTAGTTGAAAAGAGTGTTGTGGGGAGAGAGAGCTGGAGAGCAGGAAAAAATGAGCTTTTTTTAGTGTGTGCTCCCTACTTACACAGGGACACGGGTGGCGCTGTGGTCTAAACCACTGAGCCTCTTGGGCTTGCCGATCAGAAGGTCGGCGGTTCAAATCCCCACGACGGGGTGAGCTCCCGTTGCTCGGTCCCAGCTCCTGCCAACCTAGCAGTTCGAAAACATGCCAAAAAGTGCAAGTAGATAAATAGGTACCGCTCGGGCGGGAAGGTAAACGGCGTTTCCGCACGCTGCTCTGGTTTCGGTGTTCTGTTGCGTCAGGCTGGCCACATGACCCGGAAAAACTGTCTGCGGACAAACGCCGGCTCCCTCGGCCTGTAAAGTGAGATGAGTGCCGCCACCCCAGAGTTGTCTGTGACTGGACTTAACTTTCAGGGGTCCTTTACCTTTACCCTACTTACACAATTTTTGCTTATGTGCATGGGGTTCCGGAACATGACCCACCATGTAAGTGGAGGAATGCCCACACTGTGAATGATCCTGAAGCAAACTTGCATATATAGGGCTGCATTGAATTGAGTAGGTCCACTGGAATCCATAGACTTAAAAATTACTTGAATTTAATGGGTCTCTTCCCTGTGTGACTTAGTTCCTCATCCATACTTAGCTTTGCTCTGTGCTTTATAGGCACAGTTCCTGGCTTTCCAGGTCCGTGTCCAAATGTTGTTGTTGTTGTTTCATCCCAGGAAAACTTGTGTTTTCCTGCCAAATTGGAGCAAATGAGAATCTGTGGAGAACCTGGTTGCTGTTTTCTCTGATCCAGCAAAATGAAGGACGGCCAATCCAGCCTATCAAAGCGGTGAAAGCAACCACTTGTCCTCTTGGTAGCAACACTGTTCCTGAATACCTTCCTTCCCCTCTCAGTATTGCAGGGATACAGTGCCAGTATTTGATAGGCAGCTGCAGCGTAAAGGGGAAGAGCGACCATGCCTGGAATGCTGTCCGCATTGATGGAAGGTGGCATCTCTTAGACTGCACCTGGGGAAGTGGCTCTGTGAATACTGCTTTTAGCAAGTTCACTTTCAGGTACGCTGTTAGGCAGACCAGGCAGAGCGTGGGACACACTGAGGGGATAGCAGAAGAAGAAGAGTTTGGATTTGATATCCCGCTTTCTCACTACCCTAAGGAGTCTCAAAGCGGCCAACAATCTCCCTTCCCTTCCTCCCCCACAACAGTGGGGCTGAGAGACTTCAGAGAAGTGTGACTAGCCCAAGGTCACCCAGCAGCTGCAGGTGGAGGAGCAGGGAAGCGAACCCAGTTCTCTTAACCACTACACCACACTGGCTCTCACAGTTAACTTCATTTGCTTTCAGGCGGTTTTGTTTTGCTTGGACCACTTGTCAGAGTTTGCAATTTGATGGCCGCAGGGCTGATTAATGTAAGCAAGTGCAATAAGAATGCTGCAGCTAGGTTGGTGACTGGGAGTGGCCGCCGAGACCCTATAACACCGGCCCTGAAAGACCTACATTGGCTCCCAGTACATTTCCAAGCACAATTCAAAGTGTTGGTGCTGACCTCTAAAGCCCTAAATGGCCTCGGCCCAGTATACCTGAAGGAGTGTCTCCACCCCCATCCTTCAGCCTGAGGTCCAGCTCTGAGGGCCTTCTGGCAGTTCCCTCACTGTGAGAAGTGAGGTTACAGGGAACCAGGCCTTCTCAGTAGTGGTGCCCGCCCTGTGGAACGCCCTCCCATCAGATGTCAAGGAAATACAATAACTATCTGACTTTTAGAAGACATCTGAAGGCAGCCCTGTTTAGGGAAGTTTTTCATGTTTGAAGTGTTATTCCATGCAGAGTGGCTGTGGAGGCCCGGCCAGATGGGCGGGGGTATAAGTAATATTTCATTATTATTATTATTATTATTATTATTATTATTATTATTATTATTATTATTATTATTATTATTATTATGCCATGGGCATGGAGTGTCCTGATGGCAGGGATAGATACCATCTATTCATCCTCTTTGAACAGTTCTGGAGTGTTGTGCTTATTCCAGGCTACATGTGTAAAATCTGGGGATTCTGGAGGCTGGATTGTTGCAACACAGCAGCTTCCTCAACCAGATGCCGTCCAGCTGCTCTGGATCACCACTCTGTTTGCCTGTCTGGCCCTGGTGCTGATTTAGGCATTATTATGAAATACTAGACTATTGCGCCTTCTCCTTTTGCAGGTACGATGAGTTTTACTTCCTTACTCACCCCGCTCTGTTAATTAAGAAGCACTTCCCTGAGGACCCCAAGTGGCAGCTTCTGAAACAGACGGTGACACTGGAGCATCGGCATGATCTGACTTAAATGCAGAAGGACTGACCGTCGCAGTCATAAGAACATCAACCACTGAAAATGGGTAAAGTCAATTAGAAGCATCTGTCTTGTTCCCTTTGATATCACAGTTACATCCACAATCAGCCTCATGTACAAGCTGTTACTGCAGTGTATATAACAGGGATGGAGAACCAGAGGCCCTTTCAGAGGTCCTGCACTACAACTTATCCAGAATGCGGCAGCTAGACTGGTGACTGGGAGCGGCCGCCCAGACCACAGAACTTGAAAGACCTACATTGGCTCCCAGTCCATTTCCGAGCACAATTCAAAGTGTTGGTGCTGACCTTGAAAGCCACCTAAACGGCCTCGGTCCAGTAGACCTGAAGGAGAGTCTCCACCCCCATCGTTCTGCCCGGACACCGAGGTCCAGCGCCGAGGACCTTTTGGCGGTTCCCTCACTGCGAGATGCCAAGTTACAGGGAACCAGGCAGAGGGCCTTCTCGGTAGTGGCTCCCGTCCTGTGGAATGCCTTCCCATCAGATGTCAAAGGAATAAACAACTATCTGATGTTTAGGGAAGTTTTTTAATGACTGATGTTTTAATGTATTTTTAAGCTCCTGTTGGAAGCCGTCCAGAGTGGCTGGGGAGACCTGGTTGGGCGGTCGGTCGGGGTATAAGTAATAAATTATGATGATGATGATGATGATGATGATGATGTCCCATCATCCCTGACTATCATGTGGTTGATGGGACATAAGAATTCAGCAACATCTGGAGGAAATCAGATTGGCGAAGGCTGGTTTAGCACACCACCCCAGACTCTCAGCTGTGGTTAACGTTATAAAGTTATAGAGTTATTATAGAGTTGGAAGGGACCACAAGTGTCATTTTGCCTGACCCCCAGCAATGCAGGATTATTATTTTTGCCCCGTGTGAGGCTCCAACCCACGACCCTGAGATTAAGAGTTTAAACAAGCTAGCTGGATGAGCCGTGGTTTAAAGATGGCTTATCAAACCAATCAACCAGGGTTAACAATAAGCATAGTTCATCAGATTTGGGTGAGGCAACAAGCTGTGGTTAAGCCTAACGAGGATGTAGTTTCCAAACTCTTCACCGCTTGTGTAGAGGGAGGAGGGGGGGAATGTGTGAGCCCAAGGCTTGCTTTGGCTCATTCCCAGCATACTAAACCATGGTTTCACTTGACATCTGAACTGGGTCTGGAAGTATTCCATGCTCTACCTTAGATACCTTTGTTTGCCCCTATTGCTGATTTAGATAGTGTTGCTAAATACTGCACTATTGACCTCTCTTTTTCAGGTACCATGTGATTTACTTCCTCAACCACCCTGTTCTGATTATTAGCACTTCCCAGATGATCCCAAATGGCAGCTTCTGAAGCAGACTTCTGCACCTGCTGCAGCTTGAATGGAACCCGCCTACTGTGTAATTTGATATCCTTCAAGGACAGTCACTTGTCTCGGGTATCACTGCTAAACTGACCACGGTTTTGATGCACAGGGTTTTTAGCTTGACACAAAGTTTTTAAAAATGGAAAACATATATAATATATATAACATGATACTTGTTTCAATGAGCTAAAATCGATTGCAGTAGCTATTTACAAATTTACAGTATAACAAAGAAATCGGGGAGGTGTTCCAGGATTTCTTTTTAAAGGCCGTATCAAAAAATGAGTAAAGTGGGAAACCCTAGATTGATTTTGAAAAGCAGATAATGAAAGGGTACAATTAATGTTTAGGCATAAACTTGTTCATATAAAAATGTGTTGGATCCCGCCCCCCATCCTTTACAGTACAGCAACACAAATCATTAGCATTTTATCCACCATATTCTTGAGACACCCTAATGTGGTCCTATCCATTCACTTAAAGTAGCAGCAGATGTTTTTTATATATAGCAAACAGTAAATAAAAAGAGTACAATCCATAAATTGGTGCAAGCTTTTGGGGCTTGCCTTTGATTTCCCAGTGTGTTTGTAAATGCAATAAAGTTTCACTGTTCTTCGCCAAATGTGTCCTTGTGGTTTGTTCCTCTTGCTTGATTCAGTTGTTTAATATGTGGCAATCTAATAAATTTACAGTCGTATCTTGGATCCCGAACGCCTTGCAAGTCGAACATTTTGGTTCCCAAAAGCTGCAAGCCCGAAAGTGAGTGTTCCGGTTTGCGAACGTTATTTGGAACCCGAACGTCCAACGCGGCCTACGAGGCTTCCGATTGGAAGCCACGCCTTGGTTCCCAAACATTTTGGAAGACGAACGGACTTCCAGAACGGATTCCGTTCGACTTCCGAGATACGACTGTACCTACAGCATAATCACATCTTACGCGCAGAGGCATATCTAGGGGTTCTCTATGTGAAGGGGGTAAGGTCCTGAAAACTGCTGCTACTTAGGGGTCTAAAACAGATACATTTTTATTTAGCTTTAACACACTTACAACTGTTATTTTCTAGTGCAGAGCAACAGGGACAGAAGGAACCATGAGAGAAGCGATGACTGGCTTCACGGTTTTTCCCACATAATGGTTTTTTACACGGCACGCGCACACATTGTGATTAATATTATGGCACTGTTACCACGCTGTGGACTTCAAACTTATTTCCTCACCCCAAATGTATTGATACATTGCCCAGCCTTAAAGTATGTGTGTGTGCTCTATGCAAAAATCACCATGCGGGAAAAACTGTGAAGCCAGCTAGTGCCTCAAAATTTAGCTGGTGCTCTATCACGATTTTGAAAACCAGGTAACATCTAGTCCTCCTCTCAACCCTTGTTATTCTTCGAAAAGAATTTGTCTAAGTTTGCTTAAGTAAGTGGCTTAAAAGTGTGGGTTTGGATTAAGAAAAGAGGAGAAATGATTCCCTACAACAGGTAACTTATCAGTTTTCGTGAAAGGTGTTAACTTTGAGAGAAAGCAGTATTATTTGTGATGGCTAAAAGGTAAAGGGACCCCTGACCGTTAGGTCCAGTCGCGGACGAAGAGGGGTTGCGTGCTCATCTCACTCTATAGGCCAAGGGAGACGGCATTTGTCCGCAGACAGTTTTTCTGGGTCATGTGGCCAGCATGACTAAGCCGCTTCTGGCGAACCAGAGCAGCGCACGGAAATGCCGTTTACCTTCCCGACGGAGCGGTACCTATTTATCTACTTGCACTTGGACGTGCTTTCGAACTGCTAGGTTGGCAGGAGTAGGGACCGAGCAACGGGAACTCACCCCGTCGCGGGGATTCGAACCGCTGACCTTCTGATCGGCAAGCCCAAGAGGCTCAGTGGTTTAGACCACAGCACCGCCCGCGTCCCTACACAACACAAAACACTGTTGCTGTCTGTAGGTTTTATTTTTATTTTTATTACCTTATATTTTGGAAATGTACATCCAGGTTTTATTTCCTTTAAATTGGGGGGGAGGCGGGACCAAGAGAGTGGGGCCCTAAACTATAGCTTGTTTAGCTCACATGTAAATACGGCACTAGGGGCTGCCTGCCCTGCTCACTCTGCTAAGCCTAGACTAACCGATCCAATAGGAATCCAACCCCTGCGACAATCCAATATTGTGTCCTACATTTCTAAGCAGTGAAAAGTTCTGGAGCAGCAATACAGGGAGAAAGGGTACCAGGGGTAGGGGGGCTTGTAAACTGGCCACATATGGTTGATCTGTCTGGACTGAGATCAAGTCATACTCAAGCCACAAAGCTCTGTTTTGACGCTTCGTTCTTTGCTTGAATTCCCCAGAATTCCCCCTCGCTCTCTAAACCGAAAGCACAAGCATTTCCTCCACCCTCTAGAAATAATGTAATAGCTTAAGGAATCATTTACCTCGAGAGAAACAGAGACTCCTGCAGCAATACCCAATCTTCAAAGTTGAACAATCATCACCTGGACGTCCTCACTGAGCATCGACGCCAAAAGGTAAGCAGAGCATCCCGATTTGTTTGGGTCTCTTACAAAAACAACATTTGTGAAATGAAACAACTGACTTCGCGAATGAGATATCTACTTAATGGTGACTGGCAAATTTTGCAGACTGGCATTCTAGGACAGTTGCCTTGGAGGAAACTTCTCTGTCACAAAATGACAGTACACTTCTCTACTCAATGAGGTCAAGGCGAACAAGTGAAATGTTGAGGGCTAGTCACTTGTGGGCTTATTTGCAAAGCTACAGTAGGCCCTGCATTATTTTCAGCATGGTGGCTAAGTTTTGATTTGTAACCAGAAATTCCTAGAGGTCTTTCCTAAAGCAAGGACACATAGAATTGCGCTGTTCCTCTGTAAGAAAAAGAAATAAAAATCTTTTGTTATAGTTTTATCTGTCTCCCAAATATGATGGGGGAAATTTATTCTGGGGCTCAGCACTAATACATGTTTCTTGTACTACGTGTGTCAGGGTTGCTCCCAGATCCTAGCTCACAGAGGATCACGCTAGCCAGCGGTCATTAATTAAAAGTCTTTATTGAGTTACAGTTTCCATTCTCAAGCTGCTGCGTGCAACTCTACGTCTTATGCTTAGATCGGCGAAGCTTCGTCTGAATCTCCGCCCCTTGTGCACCAATTTAATATCCTATCCCTGCTCCACCTTTTCCGCCTGACTGTTCTTCTCTGGGTCCCTCTGCCCCCCGGGGTCTCTTCCTTCCGGGATTCCTCTGACGCGGACCCCCCGGACCCTCCTATCTCCTTGCGCCGGGCTTTAGGACCTGGCTCCCTCTCCGGGCTGCCTACTGCGCCACCTTCCTGTGCATTTGAACTTGGCGCGCGCGCCCAACCTTCCACCTTCCGTCTAACCGTCTCTTCGCTCCCCGATGGAGGTGTGGCCACTCCTGACTCATGCCCTCCCCCCTGTTGTGAGCTGCCAGCGATTGATCCCTGGCTCCCTTCCTCTTCCCTGCTCTCTGGCGGTGACGCTGGTCCCGATTTCCAACTGCTCTCCTCTGAGTCCCCTCTGGCTCTATCTCCCTGGGGTGTCCCCCTAGTCTCCCCCCTTGCCCTGGCCACTGGTGCTCCTTTCTGTGAATCTTCTGATTCACTGGAAATACTCGGAGATCTCGGGTCGTCGTCATCACTCATCTTTTCTTCTGCCTCCTCCCCCTCGCTCTCTGTTTCCTCCCTTGCCCTTGCCTCTGCTCCTGAACCCCTGACATCCATCCCCCCCTCGAAGCCCCCCGTTCCCCCCTCCCCTCCTTCCGGTGCGGGAGCTGGGTGCTGCTGCGGCAGAGGGACGAACGTCGGATACCGTTCGCTTCCCGTGGTGGGCCTCCATTTGAAGTCTCCCGGTTCTTCCTCCCTGCTCTCGTCGACGACGGTCACCTCCGCGTCCATCTCTGTGCCGCCGTGCTCGAAACCAAGGTCGTCCCCGAAAACGTCCATGTCCGTCTCTCCCTCACTGCCTCCTGGCGGCGTTGCTCGTCCGGGACCTTCCAGCCACCTCTTGCGCCACTGCTCCTCTGGTCTATCGTCCCACCAATACGAGGGTTCCGAGGCAGATCCCGAGGGTGACCCCTCCGGGGAACGGGCATCCCGTATCGGGTCCTCGTCCGAGTCGAACCCCCGGAACGTGCTTGCAGAAAGTGTGGGAGTGAAAAGCCAGTCGTCGAAAAGGTCTGCTGGCATTGGTCTATGTGGGAAGAGGGCATGAAACTCGTCCTTGAGCAGAGGTTCGTCCAAGGCGTAGCCCGGCACCCAGCTGTTCGCACTGGCCGGGGTGCCCTCCTTGGCGAGAAGGTATTCTACTCCCTCTTCCCCCCACCTGGAGTCCAAAATCTCCGTGACTTCGTTGATGCGCTCCTCCTGTGCCACTCCCGCGTGCCCGGTTCTGTGTCTGAGCGGACTCGGCGCCGTTCCGGGTTCCTGAAACCTGTGCGGTGCCTTGTAGGGAGTGAGCACCGATCTGTGGAACACCGGATGCATTCTGGAACCCTCCGGAAGCGCCAGCCTGAAAGCCACCGGGTTGACCTGCTCTTCGACTTGGTAGGGCCCCAGTTGCTTATGCCCTAGTTTCTTCTTGGCCAACCACCTGGTCGGCACTGCGTGGGCTGCTAACCAGACCCAGTCCCCGACATGGATCTCTTCGCCAACCCTTCTGTGTTTGTCCGCCTGCACCTTGTATGCGTGTTTGGCCAGCTCCAGGTGCCGCCGCAGCTGATCGTGGACCTCCTGCAACTCCGACGCGAACGCATCTGCTGTCTGCGGCTCCCCCTCCACCATTCTTTCTAGTCCCGGGAAGGTTCTGGGGTGCCTCCCGTTGTTGGCGAAGAACGGCGTGACCCCCGTGGACACGTGCTTCGTGTTGTTGTAGGCGAACTCGGCGAGAGGCAGGTAATCCACCCATGTCGCAGGCTGTTGATTCGCATAACATCTCAGGTACTGCTGCATGACGGCATTGGCCCGCTCCGCTTGCCCGTTGGTCTGCGGGTGTCTCGCCGACGCCAGGTTGATCTTGACGTTCAGGAAGCCCATCAGCTTTTGCCAGAAGTTCGAGATGAACTGTCGCCCTCGGTCGGACGGAAAAGACCGCGGCAGACCGTGAACCTTGAACACGTGGTCTATGAACAGTTTGGCGGTTTGTTCCGCCGTGGCCACCTTCGCACACGGAATGAAATGTGCCATCTTGGAGAACAAGTCGACCACCACCAGCACAGCCGTCTTGCCCCTTGAGCTGGGCAGATCCGTAACAAAGTCCAGGGCCACTCTCTCCCATGGTTCGCACGGAGTTTGCAGCGGTTCCAGCAGTCCGGCCGGCGGTCTGTGTACTGGTTTGGCCCTCTGGCAGGTGTCACACCTCGCCACGTAGTCCGCGACTTCCCCTCTCATTCCGGGCCACCAGAAGTCTCTGGCGACTAATTCCACCGTCTTCTCCTTGCCAAAGTGCCCGGCCGTGGGCGCGTCGTGCAGCTGCTGCAGTACCTTGGCGCGAAGTTCGTTTCCCGGCACGTAGAACGCCCCTTTATGGAGGAGCAATCCATCTCGCAGTTGGAACTCGTCGGTCGCCGCCGTGCCCCTGTGCACCTCTGCCATTTTTGCTTGCGCGAAGGAGTCATCCTGCAACGCTCGTCGCACCGCCTCCAGGTCAACTGTCGCCGCAGCGCACGCCCACACTGTCGGTGCGAAGATGTGCATGGCGGCCGCTGGCGTTGCCTCCTCCAGATACTGTGGCTTACGGGAGAGAGCATCCGCCATGATGTTGGTGTCCCCCGGGACATACTCTATTCGGAAGTCGAAGTTCGCAAAGAACTCAGCCCAACGTATTTGCCTCTGGTTCAGGAACTGTGCCGTGCGCCAGTGCTCCAGATTCTTGTGGTCCGTGCAGACCTGCACCGTGTGCTTGGCTCCGATCAGGAAGTGCCTCCATGCTTTGAATGCTGCATGAATGGCCAGCAACTCCCTGTCCCAGATGGTGTAGTTCTGTTCGGACTTGCTGAGCTTCCTGGAGTAAAACGCTCCCGGCCTCCAAACCCCCTGCGGGTCCTTCTGCAGCAGGACTGCTCCGACGGCTCTGTCTGAGGCGTCTGTTTCAACCCTCATTGGCCTGCTGGGGTTGACATGAAGCAGCTGTTCTTCCGACGCGAAGAGACGCTTGAGTGCCTGAAATGACTGCTCTGCCTGCGCTGTCCAGATGAACTTCTTTTTCTTGGAGCTGAGCGTGTCCGTGATGGCCGCTGTCTGCATAGCAAAGCCTTTGATAAACTTGCGATAGAAGTTCGCGAAGCCGACAAACCGTTGGACCTCCTTCCGGTTGCGTGGGCTTTTCCAATCCAACACCGCTCGAACCTTGGCGCTGTCCATGGCGAGTCCCTTGTCAGACAACTTGTAGCCCAGGAAATCCACCTCCGTTACGTCGAATTGGCACTTCTCTAGCTTGGCATAAAGCCTATGCTGCTGTAGCCTGCTCAGCACTTCCCTGACGTGTCCGTCATGCTCCTGCTGCGATTCCGAAAAGATCAGGATATCATCCAAGAAACAGACGCACGTCTTGTAGAGGAGCCCCGCCAACACGTGATGCATGAAAGCTTGAAAAACGTGGGAGCCATTTTGCAATCCAAAAGGCATAACTCTATATTCGTAGGTGCCCAGTGGCGTGAACATGGCTGTCTTCCACTCATCTCCTTCCCGCATGCGAATGAGGTTGTACGCCCCTCGCAGGTCCAACTTGGTGAACACGCTGCCCTTGCGTACCTTTGCGAGGAGGTCGTCGATTCGGGGCATGGGGAAGTCCGATGGCTTGGTCACACTGTTCAAAATGCGGTAGTCCACTACGAGTCTTTTCTGGGGCGTGTCCCGCTTCTTAACAAAGAATACCGGACTGCCCCCCGCTGCCTTGGACTCTCGGATGAAACCGCGCTCCAAATTATGATCTATGAACTCATTGAGGTCCTGCAGTTCGTCCTCAGACATGGAATACAGCTTCCCTTTGGGCAGCGCCGCCCCCGGCAGCAGGTCAATTTTGCAGTCATATGGTCTGTGGGGGGGTAGCCTGTCTGCCTCCTTCTCGCAGAACACCTCCAAAAATTCTGCGTACTTGTGGGGAACCGCTTGCAGCGTGCCGAGCTGCAGCTGTGACTCCTCCTCCTCCCCGTCCTGCCGGGGCACGATGCAGTGTTCAGCGCAAAAGGAAGAGCCGAAGGTTAGCTGCCTCTGGTACCAAGCCAGCGTCGGGCTGTGCTTGTCCAGCCAACTCATGCCCAATACAATGGGCGTGTCCGACAGTTGAGTGACGTTGAAGCTGATGACTTCCCTGTGATTCCCAAGTCGCATCACCATTGGTGGCGTTTGCTTCACCACTTGCCCCCCCAGCAGCTCCCTGCCATCCACCGTGACAACCTGCAGGGGCAGCGTGGCAGGCAGTAACTGTATAGCGTGCCTGTCGACAAAGTCTTGCCCTATAAAGTCTGCATTGCTTCCCGAGTCGATGGTGATTGGCACGTCTAGGGTGATCCCATTGGGCAGCTGGAGAGATGCGGTGAGCCTTACTACTGGTTTGGGCGGGAGGGGGTCCATGGGGTGTAAAATCTCTGGGGACTTCTTCACTGACACGTCTGGCTGGGCCCCAGTGCATCTTCCTCCAGCCAGACTGCGTCGTTTCCCTGCTGTGGTTCTCCTTGCTGCGTTGCTGCAGTTACCATTGCTGAGGCTGCAGTGTGCTTGTGGAGCCTCCGGGGACACTCTTTCGCCATATGCCCTGGCTCCTCACAGATGTAACACTTCCTGTTCCCTCTAGGAGGCTTCGCTTTCACTGCTGCCGGTGCTAGGGCTCTGGCTGCTGACTGAGCCCTTGCACCTCCCACCTCCATAGGTTCCGCCCCTCCTCCGGGCGGAGGCGTGGATTGCGCACGCGCTGCTTCTCTGGGAAGGAAGGAGGAGCCCCTGGCTGGTTCGCGCCCTCCACGCCCTTCGTCCCTGCTCCACGGACGTTCTTCCAGCCGCACCCCCACCGCCAGCGCCCTCTGAACGATCTCCTGCGTGGTCCGGGGTCTCTCCCCCCTCGCAATTTCATCTTTAACCAAACTGTGCAATCCCTCCCAAAACAGGTCTCTTACAGGGGCCGAATCTCTGTCCCATTCCAGGGCACTGACCAAAGCGAAAAAGCGGGCATGGTACTGCCTTACGCTGGCTCTCCCTTGCCTTAGTCCATGCACCTCCTTCCGGGCAAGATCCACGTCAATGCTTGATAAAAAACACCCATCCATCGCTTTAATAAAGGCATCCGCATTTTGGAGCGCAGGATCCTTATCTCTCCACAAATTGCGCAGCCATGCTTTAGCATCTCCATGCAAATGTGACATGATGAACCCCACCTTCTCTTCTTCATCTCTAAAGTCTTTGTGCAGCAGTTGCAGTGCACACATTACATCTGCTCTAAAGTTGGGGTACTGTTGCAAATTCCCATCAAAGTGAGAGACCAGACCGCCTGTGCGTCTCCCCAACCCAATCCCCTCCGGTTTGGGTGTCTGTTGTCCTTGCTTCGTAAGCACTTCCAACCTGACCTGGAGATCCCTGTAGGCGGCAGCTGCGTCCTCCTCTCTCTTCCTGGATGCCAGAGCCTCGGCATTCAGTCGTGATACTGCTTCTCTGAGTTCTGCTATTTGCTGTTCGGCCGTCATCTTGTCTGCTGTTCGTGAGCTCGTTAGTAGGCACCCGCTTTCTCTCCTCTCCGCGAGGCCGTGGATGCCCACAATTTAATGAGACGAAGCTTACTGTCAGGGTTGCTCCCAGATCCTAGCTCACAGAGGATCACGCTAGCCAGCGGTCATTAATTAAAAGTCTTTATTGAGTTACAGTTTCCATTCTCAAGCTGCTGCGTGCAACTCTACGTCTTATGCTTAGATCGGCGAAGCTTCGTCTGAATCTCCGCCCCTTGTGCACCAATTTAATATCCTATCCCTGCTCCACCTTTTCCGCCTGACTGTTCTTCTCTGGGTCCCTCTGCCCCCCGGGGTCTCTTCCTTCCGGGATTCCTCTGACGCGGACCCCCCGGACCCTCCTATCTCCTTGCGCCGGGCTTTAGGACCTGGCTCCCTCTCCGGGCTGCCTACTGCGCCACCTTCCTGTGCATTTGAACTTGGCGCGCGCGCCCAACCTTCCACCTTCCGTCTAACCGTCTCTTCGCTCCCCGATGGAGGTGTGGCCACTCCTGACTCATGCCCTCCCCCCTGTTGTGAGCTGCCAGCGTTTGATCCCTGGCTCCCTTCCTCTTCCCTGCTCTCTGGCGGTGACGCTGGTCCCGATTTCCAACTGCTCTCCTCTGAGTCCCCTCTGGCTCTATCTCCCTGGGGTGTCCCCCTAGTCTCCCCCCTTGCCCTGGCCACTGGTGCTCCTTTCTGTGAATCTTCCGATTCACTGGAAAGACTCGGAGATCTCGGGTCGTCGTCATCACTCATCTTTTCTTCTGCCTCCTCCCCCTCGCTCTCTGTTTCCTCCCTTGCCCTTGCCTCTGCTCCTGAACCCCTGACAACGTGCAATGGGGTTTCTCGATCATGCCCATTTTGGACTTTCTGAGGACTGAAAAACCCTGAATTTAAAGGGCAAAAGGCCCAGGAGAACAATGGGGTGGGAAGGGTAAGAGCTGTTCGACAGTGGAATTTGCTGCCAAGGAGTGTGGTGGAGTCTCCTTCTTTGGAGGTCTTTAAGCAGAGGCTTGACAACCATATGTCAGGAGTGCTCTGATGGTGTTTCCTGCTTGGCAGGGGGTTGGACTCGATGGCCCTTGTGGTCTCTTCCAACTCTATGATTCTATGATTCTATGATTCTAAGTATCTCATCTGAAGGCCCATATATTCATGGGGAGACAGGGTGATGCAAATCTACTCTAGACTGCAAATTCTGCTCTGGTGCAGGCAAGTCCTAAGTTCATAGTGTGGACACAGCCAGCCTCCAAAGTTGCTTTAGGCTGCAATTCTAAACCCACTTGCCTGAGAGTAAGCACCACCAAATTCAATCAGACTTACAGTTGTACCTTGGTAGTCAAACGACTTGGCTCCCAAACGCCGCAAATCCAGAAGTGAGTGTTCCAGTTTTTCGGAAGCCAAACGTCCGACGCGGCTTCCGCTTGAGTGCGAATGGACTTCCGGAACGGATTAAGTTCGAGAAGCAAGGTACCACTGTATTGAAAACATAATATCACAATTAAATTATATGAAAATGATATGAAGTGGAATTATGAATGATATATAACTTATACTTTTAGAAGATACCTGAAGGCAGCCCTGTTTAGGGAAGTTTTTAATGTTTGATGTTTTATTGTATTTTTAATATTTTGTTGGAAGCCTCCCAGAGTGGCTGGGGAAACCCAGCCAGATGGACGGGGTATAAGTTATAAATGATGATGATGATGATGATGATGATGATGATGATGAAAATAGTATAGGAATTAATACCAAAAAATACTACACCCCATTCCCTGCAAAAAGAAGGACGCCCTAAAAACAAACTGAGCACACCTCTTATATCAATCGGCAATGGGAACAGGAGATGGACCTTTCCATTAATTATATGTGGGCAGATCCACATAAAACATAGACTATGAACTGCCGAAATCTACCTGGCAGGGGAGGAAATGTGCAATTGGGACTCCAGGGAACTTTGACACACTGCTGTGCTGTTTTGTCCAAACTTGTTCTGCTTTCACTTTTGTTTGGGCGCCGTAAGTGCTCTTCCTGTTTCTCTTATCATAATGCCAAGGTCTCCATCAAAAGCAGAAATTGCATGCACGAAAGTTGAAGCAACTTCTACGGAACAGAAACACAACGTGGCATTGTCTCATCGGTCTTGATCCATCAAGGGTGCTCTATTGTGTGCACGAAACATACCAGAGCTGCTGGGTGCGATGGCTATCAGGGCTTCAAGTAAAAGTAGTGATTATTTATTTCACCACTGAGGGAGGGTGGCACTCTGCGCATGCTCAGGCACTCACTCGTTTATGATGGCTTGAACATGAGAGGTAAGCGGAACAGCCGTGCACAAAGGCAGCATACCTCTAACGTAAGAACATAAAAAGAGCCGGCTGGATCAGGCCAATGGCCCAACTATTCAAGCATCCTGTTCTCACAGAAGCTGAGCAGATGTGTGTGGAAAACCCATAAAAATAAAATATCAGGGACGGGCAATCTGTGGCCATACAGATGGTCTCAGCCAGCATGGCTAATGGTCAGGGATGGTGGGCATTGCAGTATATGTTTTAATGTACATATTGTCTCATCCCAAGGATAACCATTTTGTAGCCATGTGTTGAAGGCATGCTGTCTCTTATTGTGATATATACAGTGTGGAATTATAGTCCTGTAAGGAATCTGCTAGAATGCTGAGGGTTTTTTTCCATGTGGATTTGGAATTTGATAGTACAGTGGTACATTGGTTCTCGAATGTAATCCGTTCCGGAAGTCCATTCGACTTCCGAAACGTTCTAAAACCAAGGTGCGGCTTCCAATTGGCGCCGGCGCCCTGGAAACAATAGCCGACAGCCACATCGGGCATTCGGCTTTCGAAAAAAGTTTGCAAACCAAAGCATTTAACTTCTGGGTTTGCGGCGTTCGGGTTCCGATTTGTTCGTCAACTGAGCCATTTGAGACCCAAGGTTCCACTGTGCCTTCAAGTGTCCTCTCCGGATAGGAGGCAACTTCTTCTGTTCACATTGAAGGTCCCAATGGGGAACAATGTGGGTCACACAAGACCATGCTCCTGTCTTGCACATGCTCTAACACAATAGGGCACCTGTTTACAGGTGTACACCTGTGTACCCAAGAAAAAGGAAAGCTTAAGCATCTTTCAGAATACTTTTTACCCAGGGGCAAGTTTTTGCCAAATTTAAGAAATTAAGTGGTCAATCAGCTAAAACACATAAATTTAATTGAGCAGCTGTGCAACCCTGAGCAGTTTTACTCACTGAGTAGCCCCACTGAGTTCAGCAAGATCACTCTTGTAAGTGCCTGTAAAATGCACCCCACATTTTCTTTAAACAATGTCAGGCTTAGAGAGAAAAAGGGAACTGGGTACTCCTTATTCGTGTCAACTGCTCCTGAATCTATTTCCCTTTTTGGCCTGGTGCCTAAAGCTGTATGATGAAGGTGCCAGGCAAGCATTCCACAAACAGGGAGCCACTGCAGATAAGGCCCGTTCTTGTGTTGCCACCCTTTGGCCCTCTCGTGGGGGAGACACACAAAGAAGGGCCTCTGATGTTTATTTCAGGGTCCGGGTAGGTTCTCATGGAGCGAGATCCTTCATGTCTTTGCTTTAGGAAAGAGGTACAAGGAGACCCCCTCAGCTCAGTTCTAGCAACTGGAACAATAATTCTTGATTATTGTGGTTATAGGTTAAAAAAAGGCCACTGTCCTGGAAATGCAGTGGGGCCTATTGTAGCTTTGCAAATCAGCCCACAAGTGAGGTGGGGGGAACTTTGATCTTTCAGATTTCAGTGGCGCTCTGCGCAAGGTCAAAATCCAGCAGCTCCCTGCCTCACCACCTGCTCTGCTCAATTCCCTACATCATAGTTGCGACACCCTGCAGTGCCCCCCTTGGCTTGATGCCCAGTTTGGCAGAACTGGCTGCACTGCCCTAGATCTGCCTCTGCCACAAGTTACTAGTCCTCAACATTTCACTTGCTCACACTGACTTCCTTTAGGTACCCATGTCCATGTTTTCTATCTATCTATCTATCTATCTATCTATCTATCTATCTATCTACCCAGAGTCACCCATGGAACCGAGTTTGGGGATTTTCATAACAAACTAGTTTGAGTTGGGAGATGGTCTGTGCCTACAGATCTGTAGACAGAATCTGGCGACCATCCAGGTCGTCTTCTGATCTTTGCCTAACAGGAAAAGGTCAAGTTTTTGCTTTTCCGGGAGGTTGGCGAGCCTCACCAGCAGGGGATCAATGGTCTTACTACGTGCCTCTTCATAAAAGAGACATCTAAAGAACAAGTGCTCTGGGCTTCCTATCTCTCCCAATGGACAGGTGCAAAGACTCTGAGCATATGGGACTTCTTAAAGGCTCCTTCCAGGACCTGTGAGGGCAGAGCCGAGCTTCTGGCGAGTGTAAAGGCTCTTCTTGCATTTTTAGATACGAGAAAGAAGAGATATGCTGCCGGTGCAGCTATATATCTCTCGATTTCTCAAATTTTATAGTCGGGGCACCTTGCGCAGTCCTGTTGTCTCTCGGTGTCTAAGATTCTTTGCCTGACCATGGCTTTTGCCTGGCCCAACCCCAGGCTCAGAAGGGCTTGAGGGGCAAAACCCAGTTTCTGAAGGGTGTTCAGGTCTGGTTCTGGAGACTATCTGTCTATCTATCTATCTATCTATCTATCTATCTATCTATCTATCTATTCAATGTTTAGGGGTACTCTCATTTTCTTACTCATATTTAAACACGGCCCCTCAATGAGGCCAAACTTAGATTCACAAAATGTTTAGGGGTATGCATCCCCCCGCGTCCCCCCAGAAAAATCTCTCTCTCTCTCTCTCTCTCTCTCTCTCTCTCTCTCTCTCTCTCTCTCTCTCTCTCTCTCTCTCTCTCTCCTATCTATCTATCTTTCTATCTCTATCTCTATCTCTGTATTTCTTTCAGTAGAAGCGGAAAGTACTGTAATAGGAAAAAAGATAACCTATGTGATATATTAATTCAGCTTTTAAATCCATTGTATTTTCAGACATAGTCAGGTTTATTAAGGTGAATGAATAGGGCCTGCCAAAAGGGCCCGAGAGCATAAACTCACCACTGCCCTTACCTGCTTTTCTTGCCATTCCCATCCATCCCTCACCGTTCATTTGTATAAAACTGGAGAGAAACACTCTGGAGAATTCACTGAACTGTTATTCTGTGACCTGAAAAGTTCCCTCCAGGGGCTGTGCCTGGAATGAGCTTCTGCTTCCTAACTATCCTAGGATTCCGGTCTGCCAGGCTTACCAGTTCCTGGTAAATAGACACTCCATGGACCAGTCAGTTGCTTCATTTCACAAACCCTGCTTTTGTAAGAGGCCCAAACAAATCAAGATGCTCTGGTTACCTTTTCGGCATAGATGCTCAGCAGGGACATCCAGGTAATGATTCTTCTCCCTTGGAGAAGACTTCTCAGTGCACCTAGGAGAAACAGGTAAGTTGTTTCATTTCCTTGCTGGAGAAAGGCTGAACTTTATCTCTCTCTCACAATGCAAATGCAAGCAATCATATTATTTATAGAGGTTGCTTAGGGAAAGAAATTTATACAGCCAAGGTGTGTCACCATCACAACGGCATAGCAGTGTGAATTTGGAGAGTAACGGGGAACTCTGCATTTGTGTAATCAAGGAATAAAGTCCCAAAGGGGAGGAGTGAGGGATTAAGGTGGCTTGAACTCCGTCAGGAGGAAAGATCACCCAGATGTGGCCTGCGTATTGTCCTACCCAGTGCTTTTTTTCCCTGAGGGGACGCGAGGGGCATACGCATACCCCTAAACATCTTGTGAATCTACGTTTGGCCTCATTGCGGGGCAGTATTTCAATATGCCTAGGAAAATGAGAGTACCCCTAAACATTATTTTTTTTTAAAAGGACTGGCTTTTTAAAAAAGCACTTTCTTTCTGTATTGTCGCCCCATAATTTTTCACTGCTTAGAACAGGGGTTCCCAGAGTGGGCACAGGCTGTGGGATTAACCAGAGGGTGCTAGGAGGCAAGAGGGGCATTGGGGGTATAACTATCAGAATTTGAAAAACTGGTATCACTCGATCAAGCTCATCGATTTTACTGATTTAATTGAACTAAATAGTTTTAACTGGATTTGGAATAAATGTGCAATTGATCGTTGCTGTTTTGAATTTTATTGCGTTATTATCTTCCTTAGTTGGTCATGCAAACCACTATTCTGGATACCGTTGTACCTCTGCTCCCGAATGCCTTGGGAGTTGTAATGGTTCTAGGGGTTGCTCGTGCGTAAGCTTGTCCCAACACCTGGCTGGGTTGCCTGAGTGAACCTTTCCTGTCCGAGCAGCCACTCACCCGTGGCTGTCTCAATCGCTGGCAGAATCTGTCAGTGGGCGTTTCTTAAACTTCTTCCAGCAAAGAAGCTCTTTGACGCCCAATCTCCTCCTACTCTCCCTGCGCGGAAGCCTTCTGCGCAAGGAGGGCGTAGGCAGCGGAGGACTCTTCCTCTCCCTGCTGGTCCCCGGCAAGGAGTCATGGGACCGCCTCGCCGATTCCCCCATCTGCCCCCCTTCTCCACTGGAGCTACGCTGATTCCCTTCCCCAGAAGATGGGCTGCCTCTCCCACTCCCGGGACGCTCTCTGGGATCCCTTTGGAGCTTGCTCTCTCCCTCGGACCCTGATGGCAGTTCCCTGACATCCACCTCCTCCTCAGGACCCCTCCCACCCCGGGCGCGATTTTCCGGCACAACCTCCTCCCTCTCCTCGGCCGACGATGCGGGGAATCCCCTGAAAGAGCTGGCATCATCTTCTGAGGATTCAAAACCAGCCTCCCATCCGCTCGGATCTCTTCCCGCTGGTTGAACCTCCCAGTCTGATTCTTCTCCCTTGGACACCTCCTCTCCCTCCTCTTCGGAGGCAGGAAAACCCACAAAATCCCCTTCGTCATCCATGGGTCCAAATTCCTCCTCCCAGAATCTCACTAATGGTTTGGGCTTATCCGGGAACAAACTGTGGAATTCTTCCACCAGATACCCGTCAGTGATTGATTCAGCAGGGACCCAAGTGTTTTCCGACCTAGGTTCCCCCTCCCAGGCTACCGAGTACTCTACCTGGCGACCTCGCCACCTTGAATCGATTATTTCCGTGGCTTCGTTACAGTGTTCCCTCTCCTCTACCCGCGGGTGGGTGGTAACCCCTCCCTCCCGTCCCGGGAATTCCCGCCCCTTCCTGTAAGGTGAAAGTAGGGACCTATGGAACACCGGATGTATCTTCATGCTGTCAGGCAACTTGAGTTTAAATGCCACTGGGTTCACCTGCTGTATTACCTCAAAAGGCCCCAGCCGCCTCGGCTGCAACTTCTTGCACCCTCCCTTTAGGGGCAACCCTTGGTATGACAACCACACCCGGTCTCCCACCCGTATGGCCTCCCCCTCCTGATGGTGCCTGTCCGCCTGCCTCTTGTAAACTTCCTTGGCCCGCTCCAAGTTCAGCCTTAGTTGCTGGTGGTGTAAGGCCTCCATTTCCTCCACAAATTGCTCAGCCGCAGGTACACTCCATCCTTCCTCCCCCGGGAATGCCCTGGGGTGACACCATGAAAGGGCTCATTCCCGTGGACACGTGTTCAGCGTTATTGTACGCAAATTCAGCCAAAGCTAATTTCACTACCCAATTGTTCAGTCTCTCACTGACATAGCAGCGTAGGTATTGCTGGAGTATGCCGTTCGCTCTTTCGGCTTGTCCGTTGGTTTCTGGGTGCCTCGCCGTCGAGAAGCTCACCTCAACCTGTAGCAAGCTCATGAGTTTCCGCAAGAACCGGGAAGTAAATTGTTTCCCGTAATCCGAGATTACCCTCAAGGGAGCCCCATGCAGTCTGAAAATGTGATCCACAAACAGCCTGGCGGTCTCCTCTGCCGTTGCTGCATGTGAGCAAGCTACGAAATGGCACATTTTAGTCAGTAGATCGACTACTACCATGACCGCTGTCTTTCCCCTTGACTTGGGCAGATCTGTCATAAAATCAATGGACACCACCTCCCAGGGCCTTCCCGGTGTGGGTAAGGGTTGCAGTAACCCCGCGGGGGTGGCCCTTTCCCCCTTAGCCCTCTGGCATCGGTCGCACCCTCGTACATATTCTCGTACGTCTTCCCTCACCTTTGGCCACCAGAACTGCCTGGTGACAAGTAGCATGGTCTTGTGCTGTCCAAAGTGCCCAGCTGTTGGGTTGTCATGGAGTTGCTTGAGTACCTTCCCCCTCAAAGTCTCCCCCGGTACATACAGCGCCCCCTTATAGTACAGTAGCCCTTCCTTTTCCTCAAACCCTCCATGGACTTCCTTTCCGTCCCTGAGCTCCCTAATTTTTGTCTGAGCAAACTCATCGTCTCTGGTGAGCCCTGCCAGTTCTCGTTTGCCAACCAACGCCCCCCCCTACACCCACCGGTCCTCGGGTAATACGTGCCTGGTCTCTGGTGGCCCCTCTCCTTCCATGTACTCCGGTTTCCGGGAGAGAGTGTCTGCCCTTACGTTTTCCTCTCCCGGCATGTATCGGATCTCGAAGGAAAACTTGGCGAACTCCTGGGACCACCTGATCTGTCTCTGATTGAGCACTCGCGCGGTCCACCAGTATTCCAAGTTCTTGTGGTCAGTTCGGACCTGGAACTTGTGCCGCGCCCCTATCAACAGATGTTTCCATTGCCGAAATGCCGCATAGATCGCAAGCAGTTCTCAGTCATACACTGTGTAGTTTTGCTCTGACTTGCTCAGCTTCCTAGAGAAAAAGGCACACGGCCTCCAGTTCTGCTTGGCCCCGGGCTGCAAAAGGACCGCTCCAATGGCGCGGTCGGACACATCCGTCTCCAGTCTCATGGGATTCTCCGGATCCACGTGCAGGAGCTGCTCTTCCGAGGCGAACGCCCTCTTCAGTTTTTCAAAGGATTGCTGCGCACCCTCTGTCCACGCGAACTTCTTTTTGCTACTAAGACAATCCGTTATGGGCGCCGTCAAGTGAGCGAAGTTCTTTATGAACTTCCTGTAGAAGTTGCTGAAGCCTAGGAACCTTTGCACGTCCTTTCTGTTTTGGGGGGCTTTCCATTCCAGCACTGCCTTCACCTTGCCCGGATCCATGGCTAGTCCTTTGTCTGACAGCCTGTACCCCAGGAACTCGACCTCCCGGGCGTGGAATTGGCATTTTTCCAGCTTGACCCACAACTGATGCTTCTTCAATCTCTGTAGCACCTCCCTGATGTCTCTGACGTGTTGCTTTTCATTGTCCGAATAGATTAAGACGTCGTCCAAAAAGGCTATGCAATTCTTGTACAGCAGGGGCCCCAACACATGATGCATGAAGGCTTGAAAGCAGGCAGAGCCCGATTGTAATCCAAATGGCATGACTAAGTACTCAAAAGCCCCCAGGGGGGTGAACATGGTCGTTTTCCATTCGTCCCCCTCCCTTATCCTAATCAGATTGTAGGCTCCCCTGAGGTCCAGCTTGATAAAAATCTTCCCCTGCCTCACACGTGTCAAAATATCGTCAATCCTGGGCATTGGGAAAGTCACGGGTTCTGATACCAGGTTTAGGGCCCGGTAATCCACAACTAATCTGTGCTGATTAGTCTCCTTTTTGTCCACAAAGAACACTGGATTGCCCCCCATCGCCTTAGATTCCCTTATGAAACCTCTCTTCAGGTTCTTGTCAATAAACTGCCGCAGCTCCTGCATCTCCCAGTCGGACATGGCATACAGTTTACCCACTGGTAACTGAGCCCCTGGAAGCAGGTTGATTTGGCAGTCAAAGGGCCTGTGGGGGGGCAGCTTATCTGCCTCCCTCTCGCTGAAGACCTCCTTCAAATCAGCATATTGTGGTGGCACCTCCCCTTTTTGCCCCAGGGCCAACCCAGCCACCCTGGCCACAGTCATTCTTGGTTCCTTCCCTCCCAGACACTGCTCTAAGCAGTAAGCTGACCCAAAGGTGACCAACCGCTGATGCCATGACACCACTGGGTCATGCATTGCCAGCCAGCTCATTCCCAGTATTATTGGGGGTCCTGCCAGCGTGGCCACGTGAAAGGCAATGGTTTCCGTGTGCCTGGAGACCCTCATTCTCATTGGCGGTGTCTGGTGTGTCACTTCCCCTCCCAGGAGTTCCCTGCCATCGATGGTGGTCACCTGCAAGGGAAAATCTAGTGACAACAGGTGGAGTTGGTGCTCCAGAGCAAAGTCTCTGCTGAAGAAATCACACGAGCTGCCAGAATCTAGCAGTCCCTTCACTTTGACGGGGTGCCCGTTTGGGAGTTCTAGCACCACCTCTATGGCTATAGCTGCCTTGGGGGGGGGGTCAGGCTGGGGCACTTCTATTGGTTGCTGGCCTGGCTGCTGCCCCTGCTGGTTGGCAGCCAGGCGTTGTCGTTTCCCTGCACCTGCCCCCCTCCCCCTTCTCGTCGTGGTCTGCAGCCCCCATCATGCCTTGCCAGGCCTTTCATTGAGGGCAGACCTTTGCAAAATGTCCCAGTCGCAGACAGAGGAAACACTTCTTGGTAGTTTTCCACTCCTTCCCCTCCCTTTTCCGCCCTTCACCAGCGTTTGAAACTTCACACACGCACGCTCCCTCAATTTCCATCAGCTCCGCCGCCTGGGAAGGCTCACTCGGCATCTCTGGAATGCGGTTGTCATGGAAACATTCCGCCCTTATCTCCCGCTTCTCTTGAGCCCACGTTTCCTGGCGTACACCGATCGCAAGCACAGTCTTTGTGAGTTCATCCATCGACCACGGGCGGGGCACTCGGGACAACTCGTCTTTCACTTTGGGGGACAAACCCGCTTCAAACAACATTTGCATTGGTTCAGAGTCCAGATCCCACCCGAGCTTGTGGACTAACATCGCGAAACGCGACCAGTAGTTTCTGACGGACAGGCTTCCCTACTTGCACCCCATCAGCTCCCGTCTCGTCACGCTTTGGTCCACCTCGCCGGAGAACATCGCGTCCATCCCTTGGTAGAATTTCTTAAGATCTTTCAATGCATCATTCTGCGTCGCCATTAGGGGCCTGATCCATTCACGCGCCCCATCCTGCAGATGTCCCACAATGTAAGCCACCCTCTCCCCGCCAACATCAAAGTCATTTTTCTGCAATTCCAAAGCGTACTGAATTTCCGTTCGGAAGGCATTGTAGTCTTGGGGCTTTCCACCAAACTTGTGTACCAGCCCCTGAACCTTCCTTCCTATCGGGGTGGCTCTGACCTGTGCATCCTGAACCCGTCTCTCCTCCAGCCGCGCCGTCAGGGTAGCTACATGCGCCTCCAGGTCTCGGTTCCTCTCGGCCAGACCTCGCACCAGGGCTTCTTGCTCTGTCCCTCTGGCCGGCTCTGTTTGGCTCATCTTGCTGCCTCTCCGGGGCTGCGCACAAGCAACATCAGGGACTGACGGATTGCTGTAATGGTTCTAGGGGTTGCTCGTGCGTAAGCTTGTCCCAACACCTGGCTGGGTTGCCTGAGTGAACCTTTCCTGTCCGAGCAGCCACTCACCCGTGGCTGTCTCAATCGCTGGCAGAATCTGTCAGTGGGCGTTTCTTAAACTTCTTCCAGCAAAGAAACTCTTTGACACCCAGTCTCCTCCTACTCTCCCTGCGCGGAAGCCTTCTGCGCAAGGAGGGCGTAGGCAGCGGAGGACTCTTCCTCTCCCCGCTGGTCCCCGGCAAGGAGTCATGGGACCGCCTCGCCGATTCCCCCATCTGCCCCCCTTCTCCACTGGAGCTACGCTGATTCCCTTCCCCAGAAGATGGGCTGCCTCTCCCACTCCCGGGACGCTCTCTGGGATCCCTTTGGAGCTTGCTCTCTCCCTCGGAAACTGATGGCAGTTCCCTGACAGGAGTCAAACGTTCTTTTGGAAGCCGAACGTCCAGTGGGGCTTCCACGGCTTCTGATTGGCTGCAGGAGCTTCCTGAGGTCAATCAGAAGCCGCACTTTGGTTTCCAAACGTTTCAGAAGTCAAATGGACTTCTGGAACGGACTCCGTTCGACTTCCAAGATACGACTGTACAGTGGAACCTCGGTTGTCGAACATAATCCGTTCCGGAAGACCGTTCGACTTCCGAAACATTTGACAACCAAGGATCAATTGCCGATCGGCAAATTCTTTTTTAAAAATGGAGTTCCGTTCGACTTCCGAGGTGCATTCAAAAATGGAAGCATTCGCTTCCGGGTTGTCGGCGTTCAGGTTCTGAATTGTTCGGCTTCCGAAGTATTCAACAACCAAGGTTCCCCTGTAATGCTTTTTATAGAGTGGGACTGTAGGAGGCACTGGGGATGAGTCTATGGAACCAAGCAGGCAGCAGCCCCAGAAAGTTTGGGAACCACTGGCTTAGAAGTCCAGAGTATGGTACAGGCAATCCTCGTTTTGCGTAAGGGTTTAGTTCCGGACCTCTGTGCAGCTTGGCGGACCGCATGTTCACTCCTTTTTTCACTCCTTTTTGTGACGTCTATATGACGTTTTAGGGCTATTTCTGGGTTTGGAGCCCTGCATGTGAGCAATATGGGGAACACAATCAGATGAGCTTACGAAAATAAACTCATGAGAGTTTAGCATATTATGCTTGTCACAAATACACACACACACACACACACACACACACACACACACACACACACACTCAACAAATGAAAAGAAAAAGCCATATGTTTTAACTTTATTCTCTTCTTTGGAGTTCTTAGTGTTAAGAAATATGATGAGATGCTACTTGAAATGTGTTTTACATGCAGTATTTCTTTTGATCAACATAACACCACAATGTGCAACTTACCTAGCATAAAAGTGTTGTCATGTGTGTCATTTAAACCTCTTTTTAGGACTGCCATAATCACTTCCCTGACTTTACCTTACTAGATTGCCAAAAACACAAGTTGGCCCTCGTGCTTCTGCTTTATTTGGGTTCCCAACTTACTATAACTATGTTTAAAAAATACAATATGCATTTAAACATGACATTCTTGCTTTTGTCTTGAGAAACTTTATTTGAAAAGCTATCAGTCACGATTACAATTGGATGGTATAGCAATAACTGCAGAAATCAGTTTCTTGCACAACAGCAATTATTATTTGCTAAAGTAATAGTTCTGCTGCTCTGGTTCGCCAGAAGCGGCTTAGTCATGCTGGCCACATGACCTGGAAGCTGTACGCTGCCTCCCTCGGCCAATAAAGCGAGATGAGCGTCGCAACCCCAGAGTCGGCCACGACTGGACCTAAAGGTCAGGGGTCCCTTTACCTTTACCTTTACCTTTTTCTCTCTAAGCCTGACACTTGTTTAAAGAAAATGTGGGGTGCATTTTTACAGGCACTTACAAGAGGGTCAATCTTGCTGAACTCAGTGGGGCTACTCAGTGAGTAAAACTGCTCAGGGTTGCACAGCTGGTCAATTAAATGTATGTGTTTCGGAAGTCGAATGGACTTCCGGAACGGATTACATTCGAGAACCAATGTACCACTGTACTATCAAATTCCAAATCCACATGAAAAAAAACCCTCAGCATTCTAGCAGATTCCTTACAGGACTATAATTCCACACTGTATATATCACAATAAGAGACAGCATGCCTTCAACACATGGGCATCCCATCAGATTGTTTCTGGGACAGAGTTGATCCTTGTTCTCCTTTCCTCTTGAAAGGCTACAAAATGGTTATAGAATCATAGAATCATAGAATCATAGAATCATAGAGTTGGAAGAGACCACAAGGGCCATCGAGTCCAACCCCCTGCCAAGCAGGAAACACCATCAGAGCACTCCTGACATATGGTTGTCAAGCCTCTGCTTAAAGACCTCCAAAGAAGGAGACTCCACCACACTCCTTGGCAGCAAATTCCACTGCCGAACAGCTCTTACTGTCAGGAAGTTCTTCCTAATGTTTAGGTGGAATCTTCTTTCTTGTAGTTTGGATCCATTGCTCCGTGTCCGCTTCTCTGGAGCAGCAGAAAACAACCTTTCTCCCTCCTCTATGTGACATCCTTTTATATATTTGAACATGGCTATCATATCACCCCTTAACCTCCTCTTCTCCAGGCTAAACATGCCCAGCTCCCTTAACCGTTCCTCATAAGGCATCGTTTCCAGGCCTTTGACCATTTTGGTTGCCCTCCTCTGGACACGTTCCAGTTTGTCAGTGTCCTTCTTGAATTGTGGTGCCCAGAACTGGACACAGTACTCCAGGTGAGGTCTGACCAGAGCAGAATACAGTGGCACTATTACTTCCCTTGATCTTATCCTTGGGATGAGACAATATGTACATTAAAACATATACTGCAATGCCCACCATCCCTGACCATTAGCCATGCTGGCAGAGACCATCTGTATGGCCACAGATTGCCCTTCCCTGATATTTTATTTTTATGGGTTTTCCACACACATCTGCTCAGCTTCTGTGAGAACAGGATGCTTGAATAGTTGGGCCATTGGCCTGATCCAGCAGGCTCTTTTTATGTTCTTACGTTAGAGGTATGCTGCCTTTGTGCACGGCTGTTCCGCTTACCTCTCATGTTCAAGCCATCATAAACGAGTGAGTGCCTGAGCATGCGCAGAGTGCCACCCTCCCTCAGTGGTGAAATAAATAATCACTACTTTTACTTGAAGCCCTGATAGCCATCGCACCCAGCAGCTCTGGTATGTTTCGTGCACACAATAGAGCACCCTTGATGGATCAAGACCAATGAGACAATGCCACGTTGTGTTTCTGTTCCGTAGAAGTTGCTTCAACTTTTGTGCACGCAATTTCTGCTTTTGATGGAGACCTTGGCATTATGATAAGAGAAACAGGAACAGCACTTACGGCACCCAAACAAAAGTGAAAGCAGAACAAGTTTGGACAAAACAGCACAGCAGTGTGTCAAAGTTCCCTGGAGTCCCAATTGCACATTTCCTCCCCTGCCAGGTAGATTTCGGCAGTTCATAGTCTATGTTTTATGTGGATCTGCCCACATATAATTAATGGAAAGGTCCATCTCCTGTTCTCATTGCCGATTGATATAAGAGGTGTGCTCAGTTTGTTTTTAGGGCGTCCTTTTTGCAGGGAATGGGGTGTAGTATTTTTTGGTATTAATTCCTATACTATTTTCATCATCATCATCATCATTTATTACTTATACCCCGTCCATCTGGCTGGGTTTCCCCAGCCACTCTGGGAGGCTTCCAACAAAATATTCTGGGGAATTCAAGCAAAGAACGAAACGTCAAAACAGAGCTTTGTGGCTTGAGTATGACTTGATCTCAGTCCAGACAGATCAACCATATGTGGCCAGTTTACAAGCCCCCCTACCCCTGGTACCCTTTCTCCCTGTATTGCTGCTCCAGAACTTTTCACTGCTTAGAAATGTAGGACACAATATTGGATTGTCGCAGGGGTTGGATTCCTATTGGATCGGTTAGTCTAGGCTTAGCAGAGTGAGCAGGGCAGGCAGCCCCTAGTGCCGTATTTACATGTATGCTAAACACGCTATAGTTTAGGGCCCCACTCTCTTGCCCCCCCCCCCCAATTTAAAGGAAATAAAACCTGGATGTACATTTCCAAAATATAAGGTAGAAAAAATAAAGATAAAACCTACAGACAGCAACAGTGTTTTGTGTTGTGTAGGGACGCGGGTGGTGCTGTGGTCTAAACCACTGAGCCTCTTGGGCTTGCCGATCAGAAGGTTGGCGGTTCGAATCCCCGCGACGGGGTGAGCTCCCGTTGCTCAGTCCCGGCTCCTGCCAACCTAGCAGCTCGAAAGCACATCAAAGTGCAAGTAGATAAATAGGTACCGCTCCGGCGGGAAGGTAAACGGCATTTCCGTGCGCTGCTCTGGTTCGCCAGAAGCGGCTTAGTCATGCTGGCCACATGACCCGGAAAAACTGTCTGCGGACAAATGCCGGCTCCCTCGGCCTATAGAGCGAGATGAGCGCGCAACCGCAGAGTCGTCCGCGACTGGACCTAACGGTCAGGGGTCCCTTTACCCTTTAGCCATCACAAATAATACTGCTTTCTCTCAAAGTTGACACCTTTCACGAAAACTGATAAGTTACCTGTTGTAGGGAATCATTTCTCCTCTTTTCTTAATTTCTCTTTTTCTTAGTCTCTTTTCCACTTACTTATGCAAACTTAGACAAATTCTTTTTGAAGCATAACAAGGGTTGAGTGGAGGGCTAGATGTTACCTGCTTTTCAAAATTGTGATAGAGCACCAGCTAAATTTTGAGGCACTAGCTGGCTTCACAGTTTTTCCCGCATGGTGATTTTGTTGGCTTTTTTGCAGTATAGTGACGCTGCAGAGAGCTTGCTGGGGAGATCATGCATTAAAAAGAAAGGACTCAAAAATAACTTAAAGAAGGTTTTAATAAGAAAAACAAAAACTCCATTAACACTAAATATATTAACAAACAAACATGACCCAACCACCAACCCATCCCCCAGGGTAATGGGAGAGCTAGGTGCTGCCCCTTATATACTCTACCCAAATGCTGACACGCCTTAATCAAATACAACTCAGCAGCACCTGCTATGTTTCACAGCTGTAAAGCTGGGTCTCGTTATCTTGCTCTGGCCCTTGCTCCGGCCCCTTTAAGACATACACATGGAGTGGAACAATGATGAACCTTTACATTTAAAGAAACCATTCAACATTTCCCCTGCGGTTCATCATTGTGGAACAAAAACATAAAACATACTTTGTACATGTTTTTCATGTGTAATGTAAACTGCAACCTATAATGTTTGGTATGTTTAAGGTACATTACCACTCTCTTAAGAGCAGAGAAACATTGCATAGTGGGCTTTTCCACACTGTGAAGCATCTTTTAACAAAAGCTTAACTGTTTCATATTTTACACTTGGTGAATAGCACAAATCATAATTTTCGCCTGGAATTTGTTGAAAACCCCTAGCAACTATTTTTGCCTTGTACCTTACAACTTCATTTTTTGTCATTCATTTTAACTCTATAAACCCATTTTGAATCAATAAGTCTCATATCTGGGGTTTGTGGTACGAGAGACCAAGTGTTATGCTCTTTTAAAGAAGCTATCTCAGAGTTCATAGCTTTATACCAATTTACAGCTTGGTGCTTAGGTAAATTCTGAACATCATTGTAGCTTTTTGGCTCAAAAACCGCCTTATTGGCATACACAGTATTAAAATGTTCATCTGCAAATCTTTGTGGTTTCTGCCTCTTTCTATCTGAACGTCTCAGTCCGGAAGGAGAGTCAGACTCCTCAGACTTAATGGGACTCAGTGAACTACTAGTTTCAGGTTGTAAATCATCATTGTCAGACTGAAGAGGTGCCTGTAGGCTAAGCTCACGGTCAGAAAACTCAAGAGAATCTAGCCTCCCCTCGGGTGCCTGTGACTTTAAATCAAACAAATTATCAGATTCAACAGGCTTTTTGTCTTTCCCCATTAATTCAGAAGCACCATTTTCTCCTGCTGCTGCTTCCTCTTCTTCCTCAGTATCATTTATACCATCAGTATCTTGGAAAACAGCAACTCCATTCCAATTTACAGTTTGTATCATGCTTCTGGTAATATGAAATTTGCCAGTTGCTGGTATGTAAATTCTGTACGCCCCCTGCTGGTAGCCCATTAATTTTCCCTGAACACTACGTTCACCCAATTTCTGCTTAGCAGGATAATGCATAATTACATCTGAACCCCAAATGCGTAGGTATTTCAGATTAGGGCGTTTTTTAAACAGCTTCTCATAGGGGGTGACATCTAAACCAGAATGATAACTGCGATTTCTAACATAACAAAAGGCATTGAGTGCTTCAGCCCAGAAGTCTTTGGGCAGATTAGCATCATGCAGATAAGTTTTAACCCCTGCCTGCAGGTCACGCTGCACAACTTCAACAAGCCCATTTTGCCAGGGACTTCGGGGGCAAGATAACTCATGAGTAGTCCCCTGCGCTTCCAGGAATTTCTCAAAATCCTCAGAAACAAATTCCCCACCCCGGTCAGAAAACAGGTTCTTAATTGGTTTGTTAAAGTGTGTTTTTACCCAGTTGCAAAAAACCTTGTACTTCTCAAATGCTTGGGACTTCTCAGCTATTGCATAAGTCCAACAGTATCTACTATACTGGTCTATGAGAGTAAGCCAGTACTTAGAACCTCCTAATGATGGTGGGAGTGGCCCAACTAAATCACAATGTACACGCTCAAATGGCTCAGTTACTTTCCTATCTGAGCACCTACCCTTGCGTGCAACCTTAATCTTATTCTTGCAACAAGATAGACACTGCATAAAGAATTTACATGGTTTTAAGTTGAGGCCATTGACAATATTCTGTGTCTTAATTACATCAGCAAAATTCAGGTGTCCCAGAATTCTGTGCGCCATGTGGACACACCCAGAATGTGGTCTTACATTCCTCAACCCCTGGCTTGACTGTGCTGCTCTGCAATTTATAGGCGATTGTGAGTAGGTGCGAAAATACAGTCTATATAAACCATCAGATTCCCGGGCATACAATAGACGTTTGTTCCCCTCGAAAAACTCACACATTGACTTTAAGAAACGCACAGTTATGCCTTGACGAGCAAAACACCTTACTGATAATAAATTGTCCATTGACGGGCAGTAAATGCAGTTTGCTATTGTAATGTTTAAAGAGTCAAGTTTAACAGTACCCCTGCCAAGCGACTGCAGGACTTGTGAATTGGCTAAATGTACATTACCAATTTCCTCTTCGAAAGAAATAAACAAGCTTCGATCATTGCAGACGTGCTGAGATGCTCCTGAGTCGATAACAAAAGACTTCCACTTGGCATCTTTAATTCTTTTACGATCTTTAGTCCGAGCGTGAAAAGCTCGCGGCTCGTTTCTGTCTTTACAGTACGATGTCGGCTGCTGGGCTGACGACCGTGATTGACGAACAGAAACAGACTTGGGAGTACTTTGCTTTCTTTTGGCTCTGCAGTCCCTTGCAAAATGTCCTTGCTTATTGCAGAACCAACAACGCTTTGCAGCTTTAAATGCAGTTGTATCACCACAGGTTTGCATATGGTGTTCCTCATTCTTTCTGGAAACAGGAGTGCTTATGGCACAAGCCTCCCTTCTATCCAACTCGCCCATTAATCTTGCCGTTACCCCTTCCACAGTTAATTGTGCTGGTGGAACGGCAGATATCTGGCTAGCTATACCATCAAAGTCCTCATTAAGGGAACAAAGGATGATAAAAACATACTGAATATCAGGTATCTCCATGTCCCTTCAAATTAATTCGCTGCGTATTGCCTCCAGACGTCTCAAGTGTGCTGCCAAATCACCACCAGGCTGCAACTTCGTCTGGTACAACTGCTTGAAAAACGTCAATGCAGACGCTGACTCTTTTCTAACATGCACTGCTGCAAGACTGTCCCACATTTCTTTGGCAGTTTTCTTATTTCTTATATAGACTACTTGCTGGTCGCTGACTGCCAAATTAATTATTGCCCTGGCTTTTGCATCTTCTTTCGACCAAGCATTAGTTACAGGGTTAGGAGGGTCATCAGTTACATAGGTCCATACTTCTCTAGTGGTCAAAAGCGCCTCCACCCGAAAAGACCATAAACTATAGTTCTCATCTGTTAGCTGTGGGAAGACCAGAGCCTTCTCAGCTTCAGGAACCCGGTCAACCATTCTGGATATCTTCCAGACCCACAAAAACTACGCTAACAGGAGAAGGAGTTTTTAAACCTTTCTCAGAGTCCAAAAATATGCAGTCATCCACTCAGCAGCTGGGCCCATAACCAAAGATGTTGGCTTTTTTGCAGTATAGTGACGCTGCAGAGAGCTTGCTGGGGAGATCATGCATTAAAAAGAAAGGACTCAAAAATAACTTAAAGAAGGTTTTAATAAGAAAAACAAAAACTCCATTAACACTAAATATATTAACAAACAAACATGACCCAACCACCAACCCATCCCCCAGGGTAATGGGAGAGCTAGGTGCTGCCCCTTATATACTCTACCCAAATGCTGACACGCCTTAATCAAATACAACTCAGCAGCACCTGCTATGTTTCACAGCTGTAAAGCTGGGTCTCGTTATCTTGCTCTGGCCCTTGCTCCGGCCCCTTTAAGACATACACATGGAGTGGAACAATGATGAACCTTTACATTTAAAGAAACCATTCAACAGATTTTTAATAATAATAATAATAATAAATTTTATTTATATCCCGCCCTCCCCAGCCAAAGCCGGGCTCAGGGCGGCTAACAACAATCAAATAATCAGTCAAATAATCACACAATCTAAAAATATTTCATTATAAAAATTAATTAAATCAAATTGATGGCAACCAATTAAGCAGAATTATGTGCAGGTTGCCAGAGGAGGGAGTCAGGCTGCGCCCTGACCAAAGGCCTGGCGGAACAACTCTGTCTTGCAGGCCCTGCGGAAAGATGTCAGGTCCCGCAGGGCCCTAGTCTCTTTTGACAGAGCATTCCACCAGTTTGGAGCTGCAGCCGAGAAGGCCCTGGCTCTAGTTGAGGCCAGCCTAACCTCTCTGAGGCCTGGGACCTTGAGGATGTTATTATTTGCAGACCGTAGGTTTCTCTGAGGGGCATACCAGGAGAGGCGGTCCCGTAGGTACGAGGGTCCTAGGCCGTATAGGGCTTTAAAGGTTAAAACCAGCACCTTAAACCTGATCCTGTACTCCACCGGGAGCCAGTGCAGCTGGTATAATACCGGATGAATGTGCTCTCGCAGCGAAGACCCCATAAGGAGTCTCGCCGCGGCATTCTGCACCCGCTGGAGTTTCTGGGTCAGTCTCAAGGGCAGCCCCACGTAGAGCGAGTTACAATAATCCAGTCTGGAGGTGACCGTCGCATGGATCACAGTGGCTAGGTCAGGACGAGAGAGATAAGGGGCCAACTGCTTAGCTTGGCGGAGATGAAAAAATGCCGCCTTTGTTATAGCTGTAATCTGCGACTCCATAGAGAGGGAGGTATCGAAGATTACACCCAAACTCTTAACGGCCGGTGCTGGCACTAATTGCACCCCCGCAAGAGATGGGAGTTGCCCCCTCGATCCCATATCGTCCCGCCCCAGCCAGAGGACCTCTGTCTTCGAAGGATTTAACTTCAACCGGCTCCCACGTAACCATCCAGCCACAGCTTCCAGACATCTGGTCAGTGTGTCTGGGGCCGAGTCAGGATGGCCATCCATCAACAGATAGAGTTGGGTGTCATCAGCATACTGATGGCAACCCAGCCCAAAACTCCGGACAAGCTGGGCGAGGGGGCGCATAAAGATGTTAAAAAGCATCGGGGAGAGAATTGCACCCTGAGGCACTCCACACACCAAGGAGTGGCGTGATGACAATTCCCCCCCAAGCGCCACCCTCTGTCCCCGACCAGAGAGAAACGAGCGCAGCCATTGAAGGACTGTGCCCTGGATCCCCACGTCGGCAAGGCGGTGGTCCAGGAGTTCGTGATCGACCATGTCAAAGGCTGCTGACAGATCTAGAAGAATCAGCAGCCCTGACCCGCCTCGATCCAGCTGCCTGCGGAGATCATCTGTTAGGGCGACCAGAGCCGTCTCGGTCCCATGACCAGCGCGGAAGCCGGACTGGAATGGGTCCAGAGCAGATGTTTCATCCAGAAACCTACCAAGCTGTTCAGCAACCGCTCTCTCAATCACCTTACCCAGGAATGGAAGATTCGAGACCGGGCGGTAATTGGATAGATCTGAGGGATCTAATGATGTTTTCTTTAAGAGCGGACGCACCACCGCCTCCTTCAGTTCCCCTGGGAATATCCCGGTGCCAAGGGACAAATTGATGATATCCCCCAGGGGGGCCCGCACCTCGTCTGGACACGCTCTAATCAGCCATGACGGGCACGGGTCAAGAGGACAGGTGGTGGGCTTTCCAGCTTGGAGGAATCTGTCCACATCGGCTGGAGATATCCGGTCAAAGTGGTCCAATACTGGACCCGAGGACAGTCGAGGGGCCTCCAGTTCCTTTATTGTATCCAAATTGGCAGGGAGGTCATGGCGGAGCAACAGGACCTTCTCCGCAAAAAAGCTCGCAAATGCCTCACAGCTGTGTGTCAGATTGTTATTTAAATTTGGCTGTCCTTCAAGGGACGTTAAAGACCGGATTATACTAAATAATTGCGCCGGGCGAGAGCTAGCGGATGCAATGGAGGCCGAGAAGTAAGACTTCTTAGCAGCCTTCACTGCCATCTCATAGGTTTTCATAAAAACCCTATAAGATGTTCTTGAGGCTCCGTCACGGGCACCCCGCCATACTCGCTCTAGCCGTCTGAGGTCCCGCTTCATTTTCCGAAGCTCCTCGGTAAACCAGGGAGCCCGGTTTCTGCGGGGTCGCAGAGGGCGCTTAGGTGCGATCTCATCGATGGCTGCCAGGAGCTGGGTATTCCAGCCCTCAACAAGCTCAGTCAATGAGTCGCCAGGGGGAGCAAGGTCCCGCAAGGCTTGACGGAATCTATCCGGGTCCATCAGCCTCCGCGGGCGAGCCCAAATCGGCTCGCCACCTAAGCAGGGTGGGGGTGGAAAGTCAATCCTGGCTTTCAGAGCGTAGTGATCAGACCATGGCACCTTCATCGAAGGAGACATGATCACATCTATACCGGCGCCAAAGATCAAATCCAGCGTGTGGCCTGCTTGATGTGTGGGGCCCGAAACAAACTGGGAGAGCCCTGGTGTCGCCATGGAAGACACCAGGTCCAGAGCCTGTGAGGAGGGAGTGGCATCAGCGTGGAAGTTGAAGTCTCCCAATACCAATAGGTTAGGGAACTCCAAGGCCCAGCCGGCCACCGCCTCCAGCAGGCCTGACAGGGTGGCTGCTGGTGCGCTAGGTGGCCGGTACACCAGCCAGACAGCCAAGCTCTCCTCGGAGCCCCACACTAGGCCAACACATTCAATGCCGGGGATCGATGGCGATGGTAGAGCCCTGAAAGAACAATCTTCCCGGATTAATACTGCCACCCCTCCCCCCCGGCCCACAGTCCGTGACTGGTGGAGGACGGAGAAACCCGGGGGCGCCATCTCTCGTAAGGTAACAGTTACCCCTTCGCGCACCCAGGTCTCCGTCACACAAGCCAGGGCAACTCCCTGCGAGATAAAGAAATCTCGCAGGGTAGCAGTTTTGTTGCCTATAGACCTGGCATTGCACAACACCAGTGAAGGAGGTGAGTAATCCTTGCTCACCCTACCCTCGTCTCTCGGGATGGGGCGCAGATTGGAAGGGGTACGAGCATATCCATATCTCGATCCCCTTCGCCTATAACATCTGCCCCCACCGCCATACCTCCCTCGCCCCTCCACGGTCGCAATCCCAAGCCTCATACTAACCTCCATTTACAAATAGAAAACAAAACAACCAACACAATTATGCCCAAACAAAACCAATCCCCGCCCCACTCAGTGTCCACCCCCCAAAACAAAACAAAATGGAACAAACAAAAATACATAAATAAAAACCACCATTCACGGTGGTACAACAAAGTAAACAATAAAAGCACCTTTAAAACACCTTAAAATATATAAAAACATCTTTAACATTTGCAGCAGATAATGAAATAATATAATATTATAAAAAACAACAACCCCCATTTAAGGTGCTGCAAATTAAAAGCAATTAAAACATTTAAAACTATTTTGTCCATTGCTGCCGGTAGCTGCTCTGTCCTCTAAACTGTGATGGTAGTGCAGGCCCCGCCCCCCTAGGCCGGATGGAGTTGGCAGGAGAGGGAGCGGTCTTCCCAACACTCACGCAAGCAGCAGCACCAGCAGTCGTGTCCCGGAGGCCTCTCCCAGACCTCTTATGCTGTGGCGATGAGTGCAGGCCCCGCCCCCTAGGCCGGATGGAGTTGGCAGGAGAGGGAGCGGTCCTCCCAACACTCACGCAAGCAGCAGCACCAGCAGTCGTGTCCCGGAGGCCTCTCCCAGGCCTCTTATGCTGTGGCGATGAGTGCAGGCCCCGCCCCCTAGGCCGGATGGAGTTGGCAGAAAAGGGAGCGGTCCTCCCAACACTCACGCAAGCAGCAGCACCAGCAGTCGTGTCCCGGAGGCCTCTCTCTGGCCTCTTATGCTGTGGCGATGAGTGCAGGCCCCGCCCCCTAGGCCGGATGGAGTTGGCAGAAAAGGGAGCGGTCCTCCCAACACTCACGCGAGCAGCAGCACCAGCAGTCGTGTCCCGGAGGCCTCTCTCTGGCCTCTTATGCTGTGGCGATGAGTGCAGGCCCCGCCCCCTAGGCCAGATGGAGTTGGCAGAAAAGGGAGCGGTCCTCCCAACACTCACGCGAGCAGCAGCACCAGCAGTCGTGTCCCGGAGGCCTCTCCCAGGCCTCTTATGCTGTGGCGATGAGTGCAGGCCCCGCCCCCTAGGCCGGATGGAGTTGGCAGAAAGGGAGCGGTCCTCCCAACACTCACGCAAGCAGCAGCACCAGCAGTCGTGTCCCGGAGGCCTCTCCCAGACCTCTTATGCTGTGGCGATGAGTGCAGGCCCCGCCCCCTAGGCCGGATGGAGTTGGCAGAAAAGGGAGCGGTCCTCCCAACACTCACGCGAGCAGCAGCACCAGCAGTCGTGTCCCGGAGGCCTCTCCCAGGCCTCTTATGCTGTGGCGATGAGTGCAGGCCCCGCCCCCTAGGCCAGATGGAGTTGGCAGAAAAGGGAGCGGTCCTCCCAACACTCACGCGAGCAGCAGCACCAGCAGTCGCATAGAGCACACACACATACTTTAAGGCTGGGCAATGTATCAATACATTTGGGGTGAGGAAATAAGTTTGAAGTCCACAGCGTGGTAACAGTGCCATAATATTAATCACAATGTGTGCGCGTGCCGTGTAAAAAACCATTATGTGGGGAAAACCGTGAAGCCAGTCATCGCTTCTCTCATGGTTCCTTCTGTCCCTGTTGCTCTGCACTATAAAATAACAGTTGTAAGTGTGTTAAAGCTAAGTAAAAATGTATCTGTTTTAGACCCCTAAGTAGCAGCAGTTTTCAGGACCTTACCCCCTTCACCTCTACATAGAGAACCCCTAGATATGCCTCTGCGCGTAAGATGTGATTATGCTGTAGGTACAGTCGTACCTCGGAAGTCGAACGGAATCTGTTCTGGAAGTCCGTTCGTTTTCCAAAATGTTTGGGAACCAAGGCGTGGCTTCCAATCGGAAGCCTCGTAGGCCGCGTTGGACGTTCGGGTTCCAAATAACGTTCGCAAACCGGAACACTCACTTCCTGGCTTGCAGCTTTTGGGAGCCAAAACGTTCGACTTGCAAGGCGTTCGGGAGCCAAGATACGACTGTAAATTTATTAGATTGCCACATATTAAACAACTGAATCAAGCAAGAGGAACAAACCACAAGGACACATTTGGCGGAGAACAGTGAAACTTTATTGCATTTACAAACACACTGGGAAATCAAAGGCAAGCCCCAAAAGCTTGCACCAATTTATGGATTGTACTCTTTTTATTTACTGTTTGCTATATATAAAAAACATCTGCTACTACTTTAAGTGAATGGATAGGACCACATTAGGGTGTCTCAAGAATATGGTGGATAAAATGCTAATGATTTGTGTTGCTGTACTGTAAAGGATGGGGGGCGGGATCCAACACATTTTTATATGAACAAGTTTATGCCTAAACATTAATTGTACCCTTTCATTATCTGCTTTTCAAAATCAATCTAGGGTTTCCCACTTTACTCATTTTTGGATACGGCCTTTAAAAAGAAATCCTGGAACACCTCCCCGATTTCTTAGTTATACTGTAAATTTGTAAATAGCTACTGCAATCGATTTTAGCTCATTGAAACAAATATCATGTTATATATATTATATATGTTTTCCATTTTTAAAAACTTTGTGTCAAGCTAAAAACCCTGTGCATCAAAACCGTGGTCAGTTTAGCAGTGATGCCCGAGACAAGTGACTGTCCTTGAAGGATATCAAATTACACGGTAGGCGGGTTCCATTCAAGCTGCTGCAGGTGCAGAAGTCTGCTTCAGAAGCTGCCATTTGGGATCATCTGGGAAGTGCTAATAATCAGAACAGGGTGGTTGAGGAAGTAAATCACATGGTACCTGAAAAAGAGAGGTCAATAGTGCAGTATTTAGCAACACTATCTAAATCAGCAATAGGGGCAAACAAAGGTATCTAAGGTAGAGCATGGAATACTTACAGACCCAGTTCAGATGTCAAGTGAAACCATGGTTTAGTATGCTGGGAATGAGCCAAAGCAAGCCTTGGGCTCACACATTCCCCCCCTCCTCCCTCTACACAAGCGGTGAAGAGTTTGGAAACTACGGTACATCCTCGTTAGGCTTAACCACAGCTTGTTGCCTCACCCAAACCTGATGAACTATGCTTATTGTTAACCCTGGTTGATTGGTTTGATAAGCCATCTTTAAACCATGGCTCATCCAGCTAGCTTGTTTAAACTCTTAATCTCAGGGTCGTGGGTTGGAGCCTCACACGGGGCAAAAATAATAATCCTGCATTGCTGGGGGTTAGGCAAAATGACACTTGTGGTCCCTTCCAACTCTATAATAACTCTATAACTTTATAACGTTAACCACAGCTGAGAGTCTGGGGTGGTGTGCTAAACCAGCCTTCCCCAATCTGATTTCCTCCAGATGTTGCTGAATTCTTATGTCCCATCAACCACATGATAGTCAGGGATGATGGGACATCATCATCATCATCATCATCATCATTTATTACTTATACCCGGCCCGCCCGCCCAGCCAGGTCTCCCCAGCCACTCTGGACGGCTTCCAACAGGAGCTTAAAAATACATTAAAACATCAGTCATTAAAAAACTTCCCTAAACATCAGATAGTTGTTTATTCCTTTGACATCTGATGGGAGGGCGTTCCACAGGACGGGAGCCACTACCGAGAAGGCCCTCTGCCTGGTTCCCTGTAACTTGGCATCTCGCAGTGAGGGAACCGCCAAAAGGCCCTCGGCGCTGGACCTCGGTGTCCGGGCAGAACGATGGGGGTGGAGACTCTCCTTCAGGTCTACTGGACCGAGGCCGTTTAGGCGGCTTTCAAGGTCAGCACCAACACTTTGAATTGTGCTCGGAAATGGACTGGGAGCCAATGTAGGTCTTTCAAGTTCTGTGGTCTGGGCGGCCACTCCCAGTCACCAGTCTAGCTGCCGCATTCTGGATAAGTTGTAGTGCAGGACCTCTGAAAGGGCCTCTGGTTCTCCATCCCTGTTATATACACTGCAGTAACAGCTTGTACATGAGGCTGATTGTGGATGTAACTGTGATATCAAAGGGAACAAGACAGATGCTTCTAATTGACTTTACCCATTTTCAGTGGTTGATGTTCTTATGACTGCGACGGTCAGTCCTTCTGCATTTAAGTCAGATCATGCCGATGCTCCAGTGTCACCGTCTGTTTCAGAAGCTGCCACTTGGGGTCCTCAGGGAAGTGCTTCTTAATAAACAGAGCGGGGTGAGTAAGGAAGTAAAACTCATCGTACCTGCAAAAGGAGAAGGCGCAATAGTCTAGTATTTCATAATAATGCCTAAATCAGCACCAGGGCCAGACAGGCAAACAGAGTGGTGATCCAGAGCAGCTGGACGGCATCTGGTTGAGGAAGCTGCTGTGTTGCAACAATCCAGCCTCCAGAATCCCCAGATTTTACACATGTAGCCCGGAATAAGCACAACACTCCAGAACTGTTCAAAGAGGATGAATAGATGGTATCTATCCCTGCCATCAGGACACTCCATGCCCATGGCATAATAATAATAATAATAATAATAATAATAATAATAATAATAATGATGATGATGATGATGATGATGATGATGATGATGATGATGAAATATTACTTATACCCCCGCCCATCTGGCCGGGCCTCCACAGCCACTCTGCACGGAATAACACTTCAAACATGAAAAACTTCCCTAAACAGGGCTGCCTTCAGATGTCTTCTAAAAGTCAGATAGTTATTGTATTTCCTTGACATCTGATGGGAGGGCGTTCCACAGGGCGGGCGCCACTACTGAGAAGGCCTGGTTCCCTGTAACCTCACTTCTCACAGTGAGGGAACTGCCAGAAGGCCCTCAGAGCTGGACCTCAGGCTGAAGGATGGGGGTGGAGACACTCCTTCAGGTATACTGGGCCGAGGCCATTTAGGGCTTTAGAGGTCAGCACCAACACTTTGAATTGTGCTTGGAAATGTACTGGGAGCCAGTGTAGGTCTTTCAGGGCCGGTGTTATAGGGTCTCGGCGGCCGCTCCCAGTCACCAACCTAGCTGCAGCATTCTTATTGCACTTGCTTACATTAATCAGCCCTGCGGCCATCAAATTGCAAACTCTGACAAGTGGTCCAAGCAAAACAAAACCGCCTGAAAGCAAATGAAGTTAACTGTGAGAGCCAGTGTGGTGTAGTGGTTAAGAGAACTGGGTTCGCTTCCCTGCTCCTCCACCTGCAGCTGCTGGGTGACCTTGGGCTAGTCACACTTCTCTGAAGTCTCTCAGCCCCACTGTTGTGGGGGAGGAAGGGAAAGGAGATTGTTGGCCGCTTTGAGACTCCTTAGGGTAGTGAGAAAGCGGGATATCAAATCCAAACTCTTCTTCTTCTGCTATCCCCTCAGTGTGTCCCACGCTCTGCCTGGTCTGCCTAACAGCGTACCTGAAAGTGAACTTGCTAAAAGCAGTATTCACAGAGCCACTTCCCCAGGTGCAGTCTAAGAGATGCCACCTTCCATCAATGCGGACAGCATTCCAGGCATGGTCGCTCTTCCCCTTTACGCTGCAGCTGCCTATCAAATACTGGCACTGTATCCCTGCAATACTGAGAGGGGAAGGAAGGTATTCAGGAACAGTGTTGCTACCAAGAGGACAAGTGGTTGCTTTCACCGCTTTGATAGGCTGGATTGGCCGTCCTTCATTTTGCTGGATCAGAGAAAACAGCAATCAGGTTCTCCACAGATTCTCATTTGCTCCAATTTGGCAGGAAAACACAAGTTTTCCTGGGATGAAACAACAACAACAACATTTGGACACGGACCTGGAAAGCCAGGAACTGTGCCTATAAAGCACAGAGCAAAGCTAAGTATGGATGAGGAACTAAGTCACACAGGGAAGAGACCCATTAAATTCAAGTAATTTTTAAGTCTATGGATTCCAGTGGACCTACTCAATTCAATGCAGCCCTATATATGCAAGTTTGCTTCAGGATCATTCACAGTGTGGGCATTCCTCCACTTACATGGTGGGTCATGTTCCGGAACCCCATGCACATAAGCAAAAATTGTGTAAGTAGGGTAAAGGTAAAGGACCCCTGAAAGTTAAGTCCAGTCACAGACAACTCTGGGGTGGCGGCACTCATCTCACTTTACAGGCCGAGGGAGCCGGCGTTTGTCCGCAGACAGTTTTTCCAGGTCATGTGGCCAGCCTGACAAAGCCGCCTCTGGCGCAACAGAACACCGAAACCAGAGCAGCGCACGGAAACACCGTTTACCTTCCCGCCCGAGCGGTACCTATTTATCTACTTGCACTTTTTGGCATGTTTTCAAACTCACCCCGTCGTGGGGATTTGAACCGCCGACCTTCTGATCGGCAAGCCCAAGAGGCCCAGTGGTTTAGACCACAGTGCCACCCGTGTCCCTGTGTAAGTAGGGAGCACACACTAAAAAAAGCTCATTTTTTCCTGCTCTCCAGCTCTCTCTCCCCACAACACTCTTTTCAACTAGAGGTGAAGCTCTGGAGCTGGCTGGAGGACCTGTGGAAAAGCAACAGCAGCTGCCATGCTGTGACGTGTGTCAGCTACTAGGTGGGGAGGCTGAGCAGCCTAAACAAAGCCCCACTGTGCCTCCGTTCTCTTTGGGGCTTCCTCCGCTCCCACTGAAGTCCTCTTTGGGTTCTGGGGAGGGTCTCCTCATGAGCCATGAGGACTCTCCAGCTCTCTCCTGCCATTTTCTGCTTAGAATCTATTGATTTACTTATTTCCGAGGGCTGTCACGTGCGAGTTGATCACGCCTAAGCATGGAGATAGCTGCCTAGGGTAAGGGGTGGGGAACCTGTGGCTCTCCAGATCTCCTATCGCTACAGCCAAGTAACAACCACTTGCCACGATGGCTGGAGCCAACAGAAGTTACCTGCACATTTCTTGAAAGAGTCGAGCATATCCACCGCAAATAGCCTTTCCTGACTGAAGGACATCAGCTGGTTTAAATGACACCTTGTCCAGGTTATAGCAGCCTTCCACATCATATTCTGTAGAAATAAAGACAATGAGCACCCATTCTGATTTGCTTGTGGGGTGGCAACACTTTGCAACACTTTCCATCGTGTTTCTCGATATCTTTCCTGGTTGCCAAAATCTGATTGGGGGGTGGGGTGGCTTGTCTTGCAAGAGCTCCAAATGAAGTTTTGATTGCACAACATGGATTTGCCCATATGTGATTGAATCGCACCTCAAAAGAGAAAGTCTGGAAGCACTCGTAAATCTGCTTTGTGCAGACCCAGGGTCTTGTTGCCAAATAAAAATGCACACTGGTGCAAGGGTTAGGAGTCGGGAGACACCTCCTCTCCTCCCGTGCTGCGACCTTTACTTTATTTTGACAAGGTAATAAGAATAAATAAATAAGAATAAAAATGTGCACCCCACCAGCGAGACCATTCCATTGTAACTATCCAACCTCCCAAAATTTCAACACCTCTAGCGATAGTTTGACCCCTTTCCGTTGTAACAGTACAAATTCTACAGACACCCTCCATATCTCCTCAAAATCATTCCTCCTGCATATTCCCCGTCTTACCTTAATGGCACATGTTCATTTATCATTAATAGCTATATCTCCCACACCTCTTCATACCATTTTTCCATTTTATATTCTGCTTGCCCTTCCACTTGCTAGCTATCATAATTCGTGCAGCTTTCAATAAATTTGTGAGCGAGTCCTTCATAGCCTGCAAACCTTCAACCCCATCGTAAATTGATAATAATGCTACCGCGGCACTTTCAGTGAGCTTTAACCCAGTGATTTCTGTTATCAGTGAGCACCTCCTGATCCCTTCTGAGATTCGTGGCTGAACAGAGATCCCAGTCAAGTTCTGTGTGAGCCAAACACCAAATCACTGATCCACACAGGTTACAATCCAGAATCCTTTGTGCAAATGGAGCTGACATGACTGGCTATGAAATGGTGAAAATGCCCGAGACAGCTGCAAAGAAGCCATGCTCGGAGTAGACCCACTAAATTTAATGTCCATGAGTTACTTACATCCTTTGATTTCAGCCGGTCTACTCTGAATATAACTTGCTTTGATATGACCTTACGTATCCATCTTCCTTGGCTGGCAATCACTGGACTGGGTGTCTGCTAAAGAACTCTGCTACAGAGCTGGATTCATGGGCGCAGGGCAGTGACAAAGGCTGATCTTTTAATACCGGAAGTTGTCAGAGGCAAGGGGACTCAAGTATGCAGAAAGATGGTACCCCCACCTACCTATATGGTGGCAGATCCACATCCAAATGGCTCGCACTTTCTCCAGGTCACTGTGGGCTTTTTGGAGCAAGATACTCACCAGGTTTTTCACGCTATTCCTGACATTCACCTGTTTCACAGAAGGTAAATAGACTTGGAAGCAGTTAATATGGACGAGGGGGTACCAGTTCCTTTCTTCTACCTAAGTCCACTTGTTTAAAGAAATTTTAGGGTGCAATCCTGCGTGCACTTACAAGAGTGTCTGAATTCACTGGGATTGCACAGTTAGTCGATTAAGTGTATGTGTTTTACTTGATTGATCAAAGAATTTATTATACTTGCCAAAAATGTACCCTTGGGGGGAAGTTGTTCTGAAGGGAGACGCATGATTAACCTTTCCTTTTTCCAGGGTTCACAGGCATGTTATTTCTACAATCTTCACGCCCCCGCAGGCGATGTGCCACGCCCCCGGGACACACGCCAGCCACGCCCCTGCCTGCTCTCTGCCCCTGGTGCCAGAGCATGCAGCTTCGCCACTGCCCATTGCACCTTTGGGTGGGTGGAAGTACAACTGGGGGGCATTCTGGGGGGCAGGGAGGGACCAAGGCAACCCTGGATCCTGAGCCGGCCCTACTGTTGTCACTTGACAGCACTGGGGGAAACCCAGGGCTGATTACTGCACCAGTATATTAATTTTATGCCAGTTTAATTCTGGTGAGCCCCCCCAGAGATTCCTGGGAGTTGTGGTTTGGCAAGGGCACTGAGAATTTTCTGTTAATGACTGCTAGCCTTGTTCACAGAAGTATAGTACTCGGAGTTCCCCGAGGAGAGGAAATAACTACCAAATCAATTTCAGTGTGTAGTATAAATACGATCGAAAGTGAATTGTGAAAGAGAGAGGAGTCGTTCAAACCCTTTCATATTGCCTATGATTGCTAGCTCTCCTCCAAATTGACTTTGGAGCTATCTCCTGAATTTTTAAAGCAAAGCAATGCTGCAAAATAACTAAATATGGGTGTATATACATGCATTTAATTCACGCACGCACAGAGAGAGAAAGAGAATCCTGTGGTTTGTTAAGGGTTCTAAAATTTGTAGCTCTGTGAGGGGAAAACTACAGCTCCCATAGTTCTTTTGGGGAGTTGGTGTTCTTTAAAGCATGGTGTGTGCAGCGCATGTGAATAGGTGCTCCACCATGTTAGTTTTCTGGAAAACAGGAGCAGGGTCTTGTGACTCATGATGTTCCCAGTTCGGACCTTCCATCTGAACAGAAGTAATTGCCTCCTATCAGGACAGGACACTTGAAAGCACTCTCAAATTCCAAATGCACCTTAAAAACCTCAGCATCCTAGCAAATTCCTTGCTGCATATATCACAATAAGAGACAGCATACCTTCTGTGCATAGGCATCCAGTTCCTTAAACTTTGCCAAGTCTATTTGTATTGATTTCTGATTGGATTTATCCCATGGATAATCTAGGAACAAAAATGGAAAAGTCATTCTTGAAACAGTGGGGAAAGGGAGGGGGAGCAAAGGATGACCTATGATGTGATTTAAAGGGTTGGAATACAGGGAACCAATAGGGAATAGAGATAGGGAGCCTTTTCTGCTTCTCCCCAAGGGAAATACAGCAGCAGGGAGTAGACCAACGCTGCTCTGCTTAAAAGGACACAGACAGAAGGAAGGAGAGGGAGAATGCTGAACCAGGTAGGATTTTGATCTGATCTTGCAAGACCATTTTGAGTACAGTACACAAGGCGTATGGCATGGTTTGCACTTCCCACTGGAAGAGCTGGTACCTCCTTAGAGAAGCCCTCTTCGCACCAAACATCTGGCTTTGATAGGAATCCCTTAACCCCGGCTGCAAATTTCACTGCATCCGCCTGCAATATGCATTCAACAGAACGCCAACTGCCAGCTCATTTCAGGAACTATAATGGTAGCATAACAAGAACACAAACAGGGCTGCTTGAGGTGAGGGAGAAATTGTACCCACCCACCCACATGCCACATATTGAAGCTCCAGCCTTAGAGGAAAAAAATATAGTGCAGCTTTCCCCCCCAGCCAGAACTCACTGGAACTGAGTTCTGGCACCTCTCAGGTTGGTGCCATTGCCATTGTAAAAGAACAAGGGAAGCGTTCGTGGTGAGTTCTGGCACCTCTTTTTCTAGAAAAATAACACTGAGCGCAGTTAATTTTTACCATTCAAGCCTTGTTCCCAGGATATCCCAAGAGGTGGGTGCAGAGATGTAGCTGGGGGGGGGGGAGGGGGGCACTGGGCGCCACACCACAGGGGGCAGCACTTCCCGCGGGGCCAGAAGCGCGCCCGAGCCACGCATCTCTCCTGGGAGTGACGTGGTGGCTTGGGCCCCTGAGGGGCTAGCTACGCCACTGGGTGGTTGAGTGACGGGCTCATAAAATGATTTCCTAAGATACGCAGCACTACTAAGTAGTATTAATATATACAGCAGGTGTAGGGGATCTTTGGCCCTCCAGATGCTGGGGAACTACAGCTCCCATAATCCCTGGCCATGCTTGCTGGGACTAACAGGTGTTGTCACCCAACAACATCTGGAGGGCCAAAGGTTCCCTGCAGCTGACACAGAGGATCCAGATCAATAGCCATACATAAGCTTCTATTTACCATACAGATCTTCTTCCTGAGGCAGCATTGATGCTTGTACTCCTCCCATCTTGAAAGCCTACTTGAAAGGCGCTCCTTGCAGGAACAGTTAAGTGCTTCGAGCCAGGAATGAAATGCCCAACTGGAGGGATGAGGGAAGAGCATGGCTTGATCTGGGTTTATCAAACCCTTGCTTGGAGACCTTGGCATTAGGAGACGAGTAGCAGGAAGAGCATCCATGAAGTCAAAACAAAGGGGGAAAGCATAAGCTGTTTGAGCAAACCAGTGCTGGAGTGTGCCAAAGTTCCCTGCGTGGGGAAGCGCAGATACAGAAGGTGTCCCCATTGCTCATTTCCTCTCCCCTCCTGTGGTTTCCAGCAACTGGTATTCAGAAGCATTTCTGCCTCCAGCTGTGAAGGCAGAGCATAGCCATCAATGCTAGTAGCCATTGATAGCCCTCTCCTCCAAGGACGTGTCTAATGCTCTTTTAAAGCCATCAATGTTTCGAGGCCTTCACTGTCTCTTGTGGGAACAAGTTCCATAGTTTAACTATGTGCTCCATGAAAAAGAATATATATTTAGTAATTAGATGCTTTTTTTAGGTTAGCTATCAGGCGCATCAGCCTTGTTAGAATTTCTCTTTCGCTGCCAGGCCCCCACCCTATTTCTTGAAGCATCTAGATAGAAGCTTGTGCCAGCTTCCTCAGGTCTCTCCAGCTAGGCTGAATAGTTGTCAGGATCCTCTGAAGAAATGCAGAAACCAGGGACCCATTGCTAAGCAGGATGGCTCCCCCTTCATATCAGCGCAGAACATCCCATTCAGTTGGGCTGAGCCATGGCACTCCTGGCAGAGAGCTCTTTGACGAGCCAATACTTAGTACTAAGTAGAATTGCCCATCCCTTCAGATCCTTCTGAGCACTAAAAAAGGAGGGAGAGGTTTCTTCCCTTCCCTGTGAAGCCCAAGCTTGCTGAGCTCTTCAAGAGAGAGGTGGGGGCTCCCAAAGGCTTCCCCTCCTTCCTTTACGCCTGATCTCACTGCAGTCCTAAAAGGGGGAGACTCTCCAAGACTGTAGTGATATTAGGCTCTTTCCATCCTCCCTTTTAGGCCTGATGCCTCTTTGTTGGTAGTGAAAGGGATTTTGACCCAAGATACAGATCCCAATAAGGATCTGGCACACGGAGTCCAAAAGTTTCCCACCTATTCAGCCTAGCTGGAGAGAGCCAACCTGAGGAAGCTGGCACAAGCTTCTATCTAGATGCTTCAAGAAATAGGGTGGGGGCCTGGCAGCGAAATAGAAATTCTAACAAGGCTGATGCGCCTGATAGCTAACCTAAAAAAAGCATCTAATTACTAAATATATATTCTTTTTCATGGAGCACATAGTTAAACTATGGAACTTGTTCCCACAAGAGACAGTGAAGGCCTCGAAACATCGATGGCTTTAAAAGAGCATTAGACACGTCCTTGGAGGAGAGGGCTATCAATGGCTACTAGCATTGATGGCTATGCTCTGCCTTCACAGCTGGAGGCAGAAATGCTTCTGAATACCAGTTGCTGGAAACCACAGGAGGGGAGAGGAAATGAGCAATGGGGACACCTTCTGTATCTGCGCTTCCCCACGCAGGGAACTTTGACACACTCCAGCGCTGGTTTGCTCAAACAGCTTATGCTTTCCCCCTTTGTTTTGACTTCATGGATGCTCTTCCTGCTACTCGTCTCCTAATGCCAAGGTCTCCAAGCAAGGGTTTGATAAACCCAGATCAAGCCATGCTCTTCCCTCATCCCTCCAGTTGGGCATTTCATTCCTGGCTCGAAGCACTTAACTGTTCCTCCAAGGAGCGCCTTTCAAGTAGGCTTTCAAGATGGGAGGAGTACAAGCATCAATGCTGCCTCAGGAAGAAGATCTGTATGGTAAATAGAAGCTTATGTATGGCTATTGATCTGGATCCTCTGTGTCAGCTGCAGGGAACCTTTGGCCCTCCAGATGTTGTTGGGGGACAACACCTGTTAGTCCCAGCAAGCATGGCCAGGGATTATGGGAGCTGTAGTTCCCCAGCATCTGGAGGGCCAAAGATCCCCTACACCTGCTGTATATATTAATACTACTTAGTAGTGCTGCGTATCTTAGGAAATCATTTTATGAGCCCGTCACTCAACCACCCAGTGGCGTAGCTAGCCCCTCAGGGGCCCAAGCCACCACGTCACTCCCAGGAGAGATGCGTGGCTCGGGCGCGCTTCTGGCCCCGCGGGAAGTGCTGCCCCCTGTGGTGTGGCGCCCAGTGCCCCCCTCCCCCCCCAGCTACATCTCTGCACCCACCTCTTGGGATATCCTGGGAACAAGGCTTGAATGGTAAAAATTAACTGCGCTCAGTGTTATTTTTCTAGAAAAAGAGGTGCCAGAACTCACCACGAACGCTTCCCTTGTTCTTTTACAATGGCAATGGCACCAACCTGAGAGGTGCCAGAACTCAGTTCCAGTGAGTTCTGGCTGGGGGGGAAAGCTGCACTATATTTTTTTCCTCTAAGGCTGGAGCTTCAATATGTGGCATGTGGGTGGGTGGGTACATTTTCTCCCTCACCTCAAGCAGCCCTGTTTGTGTTCTTGTTATGCTACCATTATAGTTCCTGAAATGAGCTGGCAGTTGGCGTTCTGTTGAATGCATATTGCAGGCGGATGCAGTGAAATTTGCAGCCGGGGTTAAGGGATTCCTATCAAAGCCAGATGTTTGGTGCGAAGAGGGCTTCTCTAAGGAGGTACCAGCTCTTCCAGTGGGAAGTGCAAACCATGCCATACGCCTTGTGTACTGTACTCAAAATGGTCTTGCAAGATCAGATCAAAATCCTACCTGGTTCAGCATTCTCCCTCTCCTTCCTTCTGTCTGTGTCCTTTTAAGCAGAGCAACGTTGGTCTACTCCCTGCTGCTGTATTTCCCTTGGGGAGAAGCAGAAAAGGCTCCCTATCTCTATTCCCTATTGGTTCCCTGTATTCCAACCCTTTAAATCACATCATAGGTCATCCTTTGCTCCCCCTCCCTTTCCCCACTGTTTCAAGAATGACTTTTCCATTTTTGTTCCTAGATTATCCATGGGATAAATCCAATCAGAAATCAATACAAATAGACTTGGCAAAGTTTAAGGAACTGGATGCCTATGCACAGAAGGTATGCTGTCTCTTATTGTGATATATGCAGCAAGGAATTTGCTAGGATGCTGAGGTTTTTAAGGTGCATTTGGAATTTGAGAGTGCTTTCAAGTGTCCTGTCCTGATAGGAGGCAATTACTTCTGTTCAGATGGAAGGTCCGAACTGGGAACATCATGAGTCACAAGACCCTGCTCCTGTTTTCCAGAAAACTAACATGGTGGAGCACCTATTCACATGCGCTGCACACACCATGCTTTAAAGAACACCAACTCCCCAAAAGAACTATGGGAGCTGTAGTTTTCCCCTCACAGAGCTACAAATCCTAGAACCCTTAACAAACCACAGGATTCTCTTTCTCTCTCTGTGCGTGCGTGAATTAAATGCATGTATATACACCCATATTTAGTTATTTTGCAGCATTGCTTTGCTTTAAAAATTCAGGAGATAGCTCCAAAGTCAATTTGGAGGAGAGCTAGCAATCATAGGCAATATGAAAGGGTTTGAACGACTCCTCTCTCTTTCACAATTCACTTTCGATCGTATTTATACTACACACTGAAATTGATTTGGTAGTTATTTCCTCTCCTCGGGGAACTCCGAGTACTGTACTTCTGTGAACAAGGCTAGCAGTCATTAACAGAAAATTCTCAGTGCCCTTGCCAAACCACAACTCCCAGGAATCTCTGGGGGGGCTCACCAGAATTAAACTGGCATAAAATTAATATACTGGTGCAGTAATCAGCCCTGGGTTTCCCCCAGGGCTGTCAAGTGACAACAGTAGGGCCGGCTCAGGATCCAGGGTTGCCTTGGTCCCTCCCTGCCCCCAGAATGCCCCCCCAGTTGTACTTCCACCCACCCAAAGGTGCAATGGGCAGTGGCGAAGCTGCATGCTCTGGCACCAGGGGCGGAGAGCAGGCAGGCGTGTGTCCCGGGGGCGTGGCACATCGCCTGCGGGGGCGTGAAGATTGTAGAAATAACATGCCTGTGAACCCTGGAAAAAGGAAAGGTTAATCATGTGTCTCCCTTCAGAACAACTTCCCCCCCAAGGGTACATTTTTGGCAAGTATAATAAATTCTTTGATCAATCAAGTAAAACACATACACTTAATCGACTAACTGTGCAATCCCAGTGAATTCAGCAAGAGACACTCTTGTAAGTGCACGCAGGATTGCACCCTAAAATTTCTTTAAACAAATGGACTTAGGTAGAAGAAAGGAACTGGTACCCCCTCGTCCATATTAACTGCTTCCAAGTCTATTTACCTTCTCTGAAACAGGTGAATGTCAGGAATAGCGTGAAAAACCTGGTGAGTGTCTTGCTCCAAAAAGCCCACAGTGACCTGGAGAAAGTGCGAGCCATTTGGATGTGGATCTGCCACCATATAGGTAGGTGGGGGTACCACCTTTCTGCATACTTGAGTCCCCTTGCCTCTGACAACTTCCGGTATTAAAAGATCAGCCTTTGTCACTGCCCTGCGCCCATGAATCCAGCTCTGTAGCAGAGTTCTTTAGCAGACACCCAGTCCAGTGATTGCCAGCCAAGGAAGATGGATACGTAAGGTCATATCAAAGCAAGTTATATTCAGAGTAGACCGGCTGAAATCAAAGGATGTAAGTAAAGACTCTCCTCCCTGAAAGAGAGGGGAGTGGTTGTGGGCGGGAGCCTGAACACCGCTCCTAGCAGGGGGCGTTGCCCCCTGCCTCCAGCTCACCTGGCTGGCACTCACGCCCCCCCCCCGGTGGCCGCCCAACCAGGTGCCATGGGGGGGCGTGTCCAGCAGCCTTTATGCTGCAGTGCCAGCCTCTCCCCAGCCTCATTTCTCTTCGTCGTCCTGTGCGAGTCAGGAGGATACTCTCTCTTCAGTGTTCCTGCACCACGTGGAGCTAACTTGGAAGAGGACTTCTGAGAAAGGGAAGCCTGTAAACCCCCCTTTGCTTTCACCTTACCTTTACTTTAATTCCACCTTTAATTCCCTCTTTACTTTTCTCCAAATACCTCCTAATTGTTCCTAATTTCAACTCTGATCCCGAAGCCTTTACTCTGTGTATGGGTGTGCTGTGCTTCTCCGACTTTAAATCTATGAGTGCTTACTATTTCTGTTTGATTTGCTGGTGCATTTTAAAACTGCATAGATTTGCTGGTGCATTTTAAAAACTGCCGTATTGCTGTGAATTCCTGTGAGGGCTTTTCCAGCAGTTTATTATTATTTCAGCTCCCCCCCTCCCCCTTCGCTAGCTGGCTTTGTGTCCTTCTCTAGCAGGCTCTGTGTTTTGGCTTGGAGCCCTTCCTCCCCCTCTCCCCACGTGTTGCCTTCTCCCTTTGGTGTTGCTCCCCCACGCCTCTGCGATTTCAGGGGGCGGCAGCTCCATTTAAAAACTTCTTTCAGACGACTGCATTGCCCCAATTTTGCTATTGTCCCATCTTGCTGCTTATTGCTTTACCTTAAACCAGTGTTTCCCAACCACTGTTCCGCGGCACACTAGTGTGCCGCGAGATGTTGCCTGGTGTGCCGCGGGAAAAATTAAAAAATTCGAAAGATTTTTTTTTAAAAAAGTCAAATTTTCGATTGGGACGCCGTCACTAGATGACCCCTGGGGTTCCCTCCCTCCCTCCCGCTCTGCGCCTCCCTCCTCCTCCTCCTCCGGGGAGGCCCTTCCTGGCTCTCGGCCAAGGCTTGGCGGCTGCCACTCACTCACTCGCTCGCCCACCCGTCCCTCCATCCCTGCACCCAGCCTCTCCCCCTCCGTCCCCGGCGCGGGGGCTGCCGGGATCCGTAGTCCCCTCGCCCTTGGGCTCCGCGCCCGCGCGGGGTGCGCGAACTACGTTTCCCAGCGTGGCCTGGCGGGCCGGGCGTTTTGTTTGAAGCGCTCTTCTCCCGGCCATGGAATGAGCACAGCGGCGGCGGGCGGGCAGGGGCTCTTCCGCGCAGACCCCGCACAGCCTGCCTGCACCCCCACGGAGATCGGGTGGCAGGATGGAGCCCAGGGATCCCCGCGGAGGCGGAGCGGCGGAGGCGGAGGCTGCCCCCCAGGTAGGGCTGCGTCGGGGGGGTGTTTATTTTTGCAATGCTGCATCCGCGCCGGAGGGGACGCATCGGACCGCGGGGAGACCCCTTGGCGGGCGTGCAAGGCAATGCATGCGTGCAGGTGTTGCATGGAGTGCAGTGCAATGCAATGGCAACGCGGCGCCCTGCATGCATGCATGCAACTTCCACCGGCGCTCCGGACTTGGCAGGTGAGGGGGGTCCCCAGTGGGTGGCAGAGAGAGCCGGGAGGGCGAAGGGGAGCCGGGGGGGAGCAGCGCTGCTCCCCGAGCTGAGCCCGGGGGGAAACTTCGGCGTCGTTGCGCCGGGTGTTGGAAGCGGAGGCTGGCGGGGGCCCCTCACCTGCAAAACCTGGTCGCCTCTCATATATTTCGTGCATTGCATTCATCGCCCGCTTTCTCCTCCAAGGAGCTCCCGGGGGCGCGCGTGGTTCTCCCCGTGTTAACCTCGCAACAACAGCCCTGCGAGGTGGGTCAGGCAAGTGGCCCACGGGAGCACCCAGGGATTGTCCTGGCCAGGTGGGGTGATTTGAACCCTGCTCTCTGCCCGGTCTTCGTCCTCATTTAGCCCCCACATGTGCATGACTGTGCATGACTGAGGTTTTCCCCCCTCGTCTTGGCAATGGTGTGAGTCTGTGCTGTTAATTAATGGGATTCTGCCTTCGGAGAAGATGAGCCAGCCCTCAAGGAGGTGATTATGTAATTTGCTAGCAATTCATGTCCCTCCCGGAGTGACGCTGAGCACTGACGTCACGGGGCTGTAATGGTGGTGTGCCTCGAGATTTTTTTCATGAAACAAGTGTGCCTTTGCCCAAAAAAGGTTGGGAAACACTGCCTTAAACCCTTCCTGGTGCTCCGAGCTCCCTCACTCCTAACCCCCCCCCCCCTGGTTTAAAAACGGATAGTATTTCTGGGTCGGCCTGGTGTTTCTTTCCCGCTGTTGCCCCATAGTAATAAAAGCTATCGCTGGGTGTTTCTTTATCCCCTTTAGTTTTAAAACTTTTCCTGTGCACCGGACTTGCAATCCCCCCCCCTGCTTGGTTTAAGAGTGTGCAGCTATACTGCAGCTGCATCCCCAGGGTAATTCTGTTCAGCTTACTCCAAAGTCTTTGTTAGTTGAACGTGCTATCCAAAGAACTACTTAGTTGAACGCGATTTTATTTGCCTGGCAGTTATCGTTATATTAGCTGCTTTCAGCATTTGTTTTACTTGGGAGACGCAGTCACACCCCCACTTCCCTTCCCCTCACATTGTCCTTTGATCACCGGCCAGGGTTGCTTTGTTTTCCCTTAAGCACCGAATAGCTGGGCAATTAACAGCCTCCTGGTATTACAGAAGGCAGCTTATGCTTTAGCTGCAGAACCAGTTCTCGTTTGTTGTTCTAGTAACACCTTTACTGCCACTCCCTTGCGGGCTGCTTTACCTGCAGTCGTCTCCGCCCATTGCTCACAGCAATTGAGTCACCTCAATATAATTGCTGATAGTATTAGCAGTTCTTGAAATTCAGTTTGCCAGATATATTGCAGGTTAATTGAAGCAGGCCCCCTGAGGGAGGCAGGTTCCTTACTATCTAATATCTAGTGGTCAGCGGTGGTCTCAATTTGCTAATTAATATCTGCAACATGTTATTTACATCTAATTTAAAATATCAATCAGGTAATTTGATCAATCCATTCGTTTTGCACCAACATATTCAGTAATTGATTAGAGACTAATTTAAGAGGCTTGAGATTTTACTAACTGGGGATTACATTAATTTTATATTATTTTAACTGATTTGAGATGCTTGAATAAAATCTGAATTTGACCAGTTTATTGGACACAATAGGGTGCTAATTAACCAGTAGCAATAGCTAGTGTAAATTGATAGCGGCTTTATAGTAACTTTAATTACATTGTAATAATTTATTGAGAATTAGCAATATATTTACTGATTAAATAAATAAATAAATAAATAAATAAAATAATAATAATGTAAAATAATAATAATAATAATTAACAAAATAAATAAATAAAATTAATAATAATAACTACCAGGCAGGATACATTGTCGCTTAAAGACAGGCAGTTCGTGGTACATTGTTGATTCAGGTACCTGGCGGATGGCCAATCAAGGATACATTGTCTTTGGCAGCATTTTCCTTCTGCTGGGGCCTCCAGCATAACCTTATGTTTTTCAAATTGTTAGTTAAAGGGACATTTCCATTTGATTGCAGTGTGGGGGCCGCCCATTGTTCCATCCCTATATGCTTGTGTGTTATTTAGCTGTGTCTATCTGCCTGGCCCTTTGCTTGGTGGCAAATAAATAAATTTATAGGCAAATACAAACCAAACAGTCAAGTGAAGAATAATTATTTCATATCATCATTAGTTATGGTGGACAATTAATGGCATCATCAATTAATTCTACTTACAGTGGTAATTATTTGAACAAATAATACTGGAATAGATTGTAATAAATAACAATAACAATAAATAATAGAATAATGACAACAACAACAAATAAATAAATAAATAAAAATGAATAGATAAATAATAGAATAAAATACTACTAATAATAAATAAAATAAGTGGATGCAATTTATTTATTTATTTTTTTGAAAAATTATTATAATAAATAAATAAATAATGATAAATATACATTAATAATAATAAAAGAGAATAAGTGGAATGATGTCACATACCAAGATTAAATTGATTAATTAATTAAACAAATCCATAGATAAATATATAAATAAACAAATAACATAAAAATAAATAAATAAAATAAAATTCATTAGTAATAAATAATTTACATATATTTCGGAACCCTCAGTTGGTTAGAGCGTGGTGACAATAACACCAAGGTTGCAGGTTTGATCCCTGTATGGAACAATTATATATTCCTGCTTTGCAAGGGGTTGGACTAAATGACCCTCGGGGTCCCACGCAATTCTAGAGAGCCTGGATAGCTCAACTGGTTAGAGCATGGGGCCGATAATGCTAAGGTTGCTGGTTTGATCCCCGTATGGGAGCCCGGTATATTCTGCATTGCAGGGGATTGAATGAGATATTATAATATGAAGTAGGAAGCATCTTATTTTTAAGAAAAATTAAAAAAAAGAATAAATAATAATAATAAATATTAATATATAGAGAGAGAGTAATAAATAACACACGCAAGCACATACTAATGGGATAAACAATTAAACATTTAACTGAATGCTTGAGAATCATTGGTTATTTTAAGTAAAGCAATCATTAGTTAGTATATTTGTTTCAGAATCAATAACACGTCCCTGTACAACCGCTTGTAAGCGGTGGCACGTGTTTGTGGCAGTAGCTTTAGCATGTTATCCTTGGCGCCTAAGAGGAAGCGCTCTGCAACGGAATCAACTCACACCTCAGGCTGCATGGGTGCTGTCAGAGCTGCTTCCAGATCCTAGCTCACAGAGGATCACGCTAGCCAGCGGTCATTAAATAAAAGTCTTTATTGAATTACAGTTTCCATTCTCACGCTGCTGTCTGCAACTCTACGTCTACTAGCTAGATCGGCGAGGCTCCGTCTGAGTCTCCGCCCCGTGCGCACCAACTTAATATCCTAGCCTTGCTCCACCTTTTCCTCCTGACTGTCCTCCTCTGGGTCCCTCTACCCCCCGGGGCTTCTTCCTTCCGGGATTCTTCTGACGCTGACCCGGACCCTTCTGCCTCCTTGCGCCGGGCTTTAGGACCTGGTTCCCTTTTGGGGCTGCTCACTGCGCCGCCTTCCTCTGCATTTGAACTTGGCGCGCGCGCCCAACCTTCCACTTTCCTCTTAACCGTTTCTTCGCTCCCCGATGGAGGTGTGGCCACTCCTGACTCCTGCCCTCCCTCCTGTGGTGAGCTGCCAGCGCTTCCCCCCTGGCTCCTTTCCTCTTCCCTGCTTCCTGGCGGTGACGCTGGTCCCGATTTCCAGCTGCTCCCCCCTGAGTCTCCTCTGGCTCTATCTTCCTGGGGTGCCTCCCTAGACTCCCCCCTTGCCCTGGCCACTGGTGCTCCTTTCTGTGAATCCTCTGATTCACTGGAAAGACTGGGAGATCTCGGGTCGTCGTCATCACTCATCCTTTCCTCTGTCTCCTCCCCTTCGCTCTCTGTTTCCTCCCTTGCCCGTGCCTCTACACCTAAACCCCTGACAGGTGCCAATAGCCGTAATTCATCGGGGGTGCCACATGGATGGGATAATAACCCCAAACATATTTCACACTGCCTAAATGCATTTAGATCGTTCATTGATGATTATGAGCAGCGTTTTTTCCGATCAATCCCCTATAATGAATAATTATTTCATATCATCGTCAGTTACGGTAGACAATTGATAGTATCAGTAATTAATTCTACTTACAGTGGTAAGTGATTGAACAAATGATACTGGACTAGATTTTAATAAATAACAACAATAATAAATAATAATAACAATAAATAGATAAATAAATAACAGATAAATAATAATAGAATGATAACAACAACAATAAGGGGGTATAGCTCAGTGGTAGAGCATTTGACTGCACATCAAGAGGTCCCTGGTTCATATCCGGGTGCCCCCCCCACCAGCTCCCTCCTCTCCGCATTCTTTGATTGAATTCTTTGATCGGGCACTAAGACTTATCCGGAATTTTGGTTACGAGGCACTCTTGACAAAATGTGACATAGTCAGCCTTCTGTCTATTGCCAGTTCATCCCAATGACTCTCATTTGCTGGGATTCAAATTTCAAGGGAAATATTACATTGTCAAGGCTTTGCCGATTGGTTGTTCTGCAGCTGGCTCGGCCTTTGAGACATTTAGCACTTGCGCTACAGAAGGACTGGGCCTTGCGCTACAGAACCAACTCACCTGGGGCGACACGTTACCTCGGTGACTTTCTACTCATTGGGAAACCCAATACTGGCGAATGTGCCTCCCTTCTGGAGGCCTTCTCAGCTTTGGCCCAGGAGCTGGGAGTTCCCCTCACAGCAGATAAGGCGGACCCTCAACGCATCTTACTTGCCTGGGCATAGAGCTTGACACAGCAGCTCAATCCGCCCGCCTGCCAGTGGGGAAAATAGTTGCCCTTAACGAAACTATTCGTCAAACCCTTCCCGAAATAATAATAATAATAATAATAATAATAATAATAATAATAATAAAGTCGCTTTTAGACAGGTCCAGTCCTTGCTAGATCATTTCAACTTCGCATGTAGAGTAGTTTCACCAGGCCGCCCATTTCGCTCCCGCTTAGCCAGGTTGTAAGCGGGCCTCAAGCATCCGCACCACAATGCGCGTGCCCGCCGAGCCAGGCTGTCAGTGGTCTTAGACACCCGCACAACAGGGTCCGCCTCCCCAGGTCAAGGCAGATCTGGAGGTGTGGACGACTTGTCTGGAGATCTACAATGGGTATCTCTATGGCAGGATGTCTTGAATCTGTCATCAGACTTCCAGGTCCAATTGGACGCGGCTGGGTCCTTAGGCTTTGGCTTGTACTTCAAGGGGCGCTGGTGTGCACTACGATGGCCGACGGCATGGCAAGGTCAGGCCATCACGGGGATCTCACCTCTCTTGAGTTCTTTCCAATAGTGGTGGCCGCTCACATCTGGACGGAAGATTTCTGAGATCTCCGCGTGTGCTTCAGGACCGACAACCTGGCGGTCATGAACATTCTAGCCAGGCAGTCATCTCGGTCTGAGAGGATCTCCTCCCTTCTGCGGGCGTTCGTCCTCCGGTGCCTTGAGTACAACATAAGATTTTCAGCCAAATTCGTACCCTGAGCCAATAATGACATTGCCGATGCCTTGTCTCGATTTCAGATACCTCGCTTCCGGTTGCTTGCACCTAGAGCACAACTGTTGCCCAAACACTTTCCGGAGCACCTGTGGAATGTGGGAGACACAAAGTGATACAGGGAGTATTGGCATCCGTGGCACCCTCCACTTTCAGGTCCTACAAGAAGGCCTGGTGTGATTTCCTTGGTTTCAGGTCTGGGTTATCTGGGCTCTCTCATGACGTACCTCCTACCACTGACTTGTCTTGCAGTACCTTTCCCATCTCGATGATCTGGGACGTGCTCCTAAAACCTTAAAGATTCACGTGGCCGCCATCAGCTTCTTTTCAAAAGCTACATTTGCTCATGACCCGGGTAGCGACTTCTTGATCCATAGAGCCATTGAGGGTTGGGGCAGGTTACAACCTAACAGGGCCGAGGGCCGTAAGCCGATTTCTTACGGGTTATCACAGATACGCATAAAATTCAGGTCAATTTGCTGACCCATCTTCATGGACCAGAAACGGACCCGGGCCGGGCGGTCTGAGGTAGAGGTACCGCCTAGTGTCCTCTACCGGGCATGGGCCCTGCTGTGCCGACGCCGCGAGCTCCAAAAAGCCCACAGTGACCTGGAGAAAGTGCGAGCCATTTGGATGTGGATCTGCCACCATATAGGTAGGTGGGGGTACCACCTTTCTGCATACTTGAGTCCCCTTGCCTCTGACAACTTCCGGTATTAAAAGATCAGCCTTTGTCACTGCCCTGCGCCCATGAATCCAGCTCTGTAGCAGAGTTCTTTAGCAGACACCCAGTCCAGTGATTGCCAGCCAAGGAAGATGGATACGTAAGGTCATATCAAAGCAAGTTATATTCAGAGTAGACCGACTGAAATCAAAGGATGTAAGTAACTCATGGACATTAAATTTAGTGGGTCTACTCCGAGCATGGCTTCTTTGCAGCTGTCTCGGGCATTTTCACCATTTCATAGCCAGCCATGTCAGCTCCATTTGCACAAAGGATTCTGGATTGTAACCTGTGTGGATCAGTGATTTGGTGTTTGGCTCACACAGAGCTTGACTGGGATCTCTGTTCAACCATGAATCTCAGAAGGGATCAGGAGGTGCTCACTGATAACAGAAATCACTGGGTTAAAGCTCACTGAAAGTGCCGCGGTAGCATTATTATCAATTTACGATGGGGTGGAAGGTTTGCAGGCTATGAAGGACTCGCTCACAAATTTATTGAAAGCTGTACGAATTATGATAGCTAGCAAGTGGAAGGGGCAAGCAGAATATAAAATGCAAAAATGGTATGAAGAGGTGTGGGAGATATAGCTATTAATGATAAATGAACATGTGCCATTAAGGTAAGACGGGGAATATGCAGAAGGAATGATTTTGAGGAGATATGGAGGGTGTTTGTAGAATTTGTACTGTTACAACGGAAAGGGGTCAAACCATCGCTAGAGGTGTTGAAATTTTGGGAGGTTACTTTACTTTACAAGAGCCAGACACTAGTACAAAAAGGGTGTTGGAGTTAATTCAAGAATTTGGTCAAGTGGGACTTCCGGAGGCGTCGCGAAACGGCAATGGCGGTCCTCTTCGCGCTGTGAAGAGGGGCTCCGCGGAAAAGGGTCGTCCGCTGCGGCAGAGCAGAGACCCGTTAAGAAAACCCACGGGCAGAGTGAGCCTGTGGTCGTGGGACTCGGCGGGCACCAGAAGCGACCCTGAAAACGAAGAAGGAACCCCGTAAGGGGCTCCGGAACGTGGAAGGGGGAGCGGTGCTGTGAGTTCATCGCTCTTTCCGCGGAAGCGAAGCCGCGCGGCTGCTGCTGATGAGCGCTGTCCTTTCTTCCTGAAACATTAGACTCCAAACTTCATACCCGTGAGTAAGGACTATAAAATTTTTGGGACTAAATTTATTAATTCGGCTGAAAACGGGAGACGTAACCAGGAAGTCCGTCTTCCAATTCTGCTTAAAGATCAAAGCAAAGACTCTGGCATGCGTGAAGCGCTTCAGAAGGGATTACAAAAAAAGGTTGGATTATCGTGCAATGTTTGAACTTGTTATTGAGAAGTTAAAAGGGCCAGTTTTGTTTTAACTGACTGGATTTGGACCAGAACTTTCCCTCCTCCCGGTGGATTACAAAGGATTAAGAAACCAAATCAGCGGACTGCCAGGGTAAAAGAGAACTGTCAAATTGCGGAAACTGTATTTAATACTGAAAGTGCTACTTTTGAGCGTTACTGTTGGATACAAACAGATACTGTTACTTGCACCTTGCTGGAAACTTTGTTTTAATTTGGGAAAAGCTCTGCATGCCTAAAGGGACATTGAAGGTGCCTCTTAATTTATTTTGAACTGCTGGAACTTTAATGGCGGAAAAAGTTTCTTTCTTTTTCTGAATTACAGGGGTGCTCCCCCTAGAGGATTTGAGAACTATAAGTCTCTGGGAACTGCATATTATTTTGGCTATCTGTTGCCTTGCTGTTTATACTTTGGACTGTGTTTCCCATGGAATTGCTTACAGTTTGACCTTAACGCATAGACAGCTGTGGAATGAGTGGCACAGGAAAAACAAGGTCGGCCAAAACGAAAGCAAAACAATCTGTGCAATTATTGCAAACAACTTTGACTTCTCAGCCACGTAGATCATCTGTCCCAATTGTTTTAGGACTGCAAGAAGGAGAAGTTGAGCAGCCAGCCTCAGAGGATATGGCTGCAGGAGGACTTGACCCAGTCTCAAAACAAATTTTGGAACAACTGGCAGCTTTAAACAAAAAGGCTGATGAACAGTCAACTAAATTTGATCAAGTTACAGCCACTATTAATAAACTAACTGAGCAAGTCACTCAACACACACAAGCAATTGGGAATCTTCAGGTAACAACTGCAGAAAATCGTAAGTTGGCTGAGGAAGCTAACCAAAAGGCAGAACAAGCGAATCAGAAGGCCGAGGCAATAAAAGGGGAAGTAAGGCCACTACACAAGCAGATCAATGAACAGCAGGCCTATCTGTCTATGGTGGAATTGAAGAATCGGGAAAACAACCTTAGATTAAGAGCCATCCCAGAACTTGAACAAGGAGATTTGATTGGTTATCTGACATCAGAACTATCAAAGTTCTGGGGTATAGAAGAGGACAAGGACTTTAAAATTGTTACTGCTTTCAGATTGGGAAGAGTGGTTGGGAAGGACAGATCTAGAGACTGTTTGATTATCCTGAGATCTAGACAAGAAAGAGACAAAATACTAGGCCTACACTTTGGAAAATCACTGGTAATTCAAGGCAAAAGAGCAGAAATTTACAGAGACATACCAAAACAACTTTTGGACCTTAGAGCTACTTATACAGAACTTGCAAGACTACTAAGAGGCAACTCAATTCCTTACAGGTGGGAGTTCCCCCAAGGACTATCTTTTAACTTTAAAGGAAAGAAAGTTAAAATCAGAACAGCAGAAGATCAACAAAAGTTTATGAAAGACCACGAAGAGGACCTTCAAAAGGGAGCAGCAGCATCTTGGCCACCACCTCTGCCTACATCTGTACCAACACCAGCACCTCTGGGCTCAGAGGAAAAGGAAGAGACACCACTATAAGGACTAACAGACTGATCCAGGATGTCTCTGCAGCTCTTTAGTTGGAATATTAATGGCGGAAATTCTCCGGAAAAAAGAAGAAGAATCTTTCACATATTGAAAAAAGAACAATTGGACATTATTTGCTTGCAGGAAACGCACGTGACTAGGCTCCATAGGAAAGTGTTAATTAACAAAAGACTAGGCCAAGAATTTATTTCATCAGATAGAGTCAAGAAAAGGGGCGTGGTGATTTATGCAAAGGAGAACCTGTCACCGAAATTTCTATTCAAAGATGAGCAAGGAAGAATTTTGGCAATCGAAATACAGACACAAGGAGAAAAATTTTTGATATTAGGAATCTATGCACCAAATGAGGGGAAATCAGAATTTTATAAGAAGCTGCATGAGATAATGCTGGACTATCTGGACTATACCAACATCATTATGATGGGAGATATGAATGGGGTGGTCTCTACACACATGGATAAGTCACAAAATCAAAATTTAACAAAAGATGGCAGACTACCTAAAACTTTTTTTGAACTAACTGACAGTATGGATTTGATTGATATATGGAGGACAAAGAACCCCTTAGGTCGCGGGTGTCAAACACAAGGCCCGCGGGCCGAATCCGGCCCGCCAGACCTCGTCATGTGGCCCGTGTAGCCGCCGCCGGCCGCCAGCCTTCACCTTTTATTCTCACTTTTTTTTTTTTGACACAAGAAAGCCACCTCTTCAGCGCATGCGCGGCAGCCTACAAGCCAGAGAATTTGTTTTTCTGTAAAAAGAATCTCCATGTATCCGACCGTCGTGGAGGTGCTAGGACCGTGGCGGTCTGCTTTTCGTTGCTGCGTTCGCACTCCCTTGGCTGATTTTGCAGCGCCCGTGTTCGTCCTCACCCCTGTTCCGCTCTTCCAGGCACAGCAACCCTCCCTTAAAAAAGCTCATCCAGTTTGGCATACTAACCTAAAAAAACCTCATGGGTTTCTTTTCTTAAGTAATGGGCTGTGTTTTTGAAGTTGCGAACAAATTAACAGGGCGACTCTTTCTCTCTCTCTCTCTCTCTCTCTCTCTCTCTTTCTCAGCCCTCTCCCACCTCTCCATATCTCCCTGCTTAACTATTTCCTGCCTCACTTTAAATCTTTTCTCACGTGGAAAGACACCTTTGGGAAGCGATTTTGCCCTTTCGGCTCCTTTCACCTAGAATTATAGTACAGTATTGTAGAGTTGGAAGGGACCCTGTTGAGGATCCTCTACAATTTATACTAGAGGATAAATTGTACAATAATTGTACATTTGAATATCTACTTGCCATTATTCTGACTATGTTTCTGCTTTCGGAGCTAGTTATTACTTACATTATTACAAAAAACAGTAATAATTGAATGCAGTGACAATAATTTATGATAATAAAGAGTGGACACATATTCCTACAGATACAACCGGCCCTTTGAGGGTGACCAAACTGCTGATGCGGCCCCCGATGAATTTGAGTTTGACACCCCTGCCTTAGGTAAAGAAGGAACATTCTTTTCTGAAGCCCATCTATCATGGACAAGAATCGACCAAATATGGACAACTAGAGGACTGGCACCTAAGACTAGAAAAGTGGAAATCTGCCCAAAAACTTGCTCCGACCATAATGCCATGAAAGTGGAACTGAGACTCACTCCAATCGGTTCCTTCAGATGGAAAATGAATGACACCCTACTAAGAGATCAGGAGATAGTGAAGAAGGCCCAAAAAACTTTAAAAGACTATTTTGAAATAAATTTTAACACCTCGGTGGAAAAGAGAACAATCTGGGACGCAAGTAAAGCAGTTATGAGAGGGTTTCTGATACAACAGAATACGATTAAGAAAAAACTCTGGAATGGGAAAAAGGACAAGATATTAGAGAAGATAAGAGAAGGAGAGAAAAAACTGAGACTAAAACCAAAATCAAAAGAAGTTCTAAGAGAAATTAAATTCCATCAAGCACAATATGCGAAATTGATAAATCAAGAAGTGGAATGGAAAATTAAACAAATGAAACAAAGATCATTTGAATCGGCGAACAAATGTGGAAAACTGCTAGCATGGCAGTTGAAAAAGAGACAAAAACTGAACTTTGTTACCAATCTGGAGGTTGAAGGGAGAAATATTCAGAAACCAGAAGAAATTAGAAAGTGTTTCCAGAGATATTTCAAAAAACTCTTTACGCAAGGGCCTCAGGAAGAGACTGAGATAGACCAATTCTTAAAAGTTAATGGACTATCAGAACTTTCTCAGGAGAAGAGAACAATCCTGAATTATAGAATAACACAACAAGAAATTGAGGGTGCCATTCAGAACACGCAACTAGGTAAATCTCCAGGCCCAGATGGACTTACCTCCAAGTACTACAAGATACTGAAAGACTATTTGATACAACCATTAATGGAGGTATGTAACCAGATTATGGAGGGGGGAAAGCTTTCATCACATTGATACCCAAACTGGAATCTGTAAAGACTCAACTTAAGAACTACCGTCCCATCTCACTCCTTAATGTGGATTACAAAATTTTTGCAGATATTATGGCAAGTAGATTTAAAAAAAGTATTAAATGAAGTAATTCATAAAGACCAGGCAGGCTTTCTCCCAGGTAGACATTTGTTTGACAACACTAGGAATATTATTGACATTTTGGAGCTTTTGCAGACTAACATCAACACGAAAGCAGTGTTAATTTTTATAGACGCAGAGAAGGCCTTTGACAACATTTCTTGGAAGTTCATGAAGAAAAATTTGGAAGGGATGGGAGTGGGAGCGGGGTTTCAAAATAGTATAGAAGCAATCTATTCAGAGCAAAAACCTAAACTGATAGTGAACAACGTGGTGACAGAAGAGTTCAAAATTGAAAAAGGGACACGACAGGGGTGCCCCTTATCCCCTCTGTTATTCATTTCAGTCCTGGAGGTACTTTTGAATATGATTAGGGAGGACCGGTTGGTGCAAGGAATACAGGTCGGAGTGAAACAATATAAACTGAAAGCTTTTGCAGATGACTTGGTTTTAACATTACAGGAGCCAGAATCTAGTACAAAAAGAGTTTTAGAACTGATTCATGAGTTTGGTCGGGTGGCGGGATGTAAATTGAATAAGCAAAAAACCAAGGTTTTGGAAAAAAAATTGACCCCTTCAGAAATAGATGGGTTTCAGAAGGAGACAGAGTTAAATGTGGTTAAAAAAGTGAAATACCTAGGGGTTAATTTGTCTGCCAAAAATTTGAACTTATTTAAGGATAATTATGAAAAATGCTGGTCAGAAATCAAAAAGGATTTAGAAACTTGGTCAAGACTAAAACTTTCCTTGTTGGGTCGAATTGCAACTGTAAAAATGAATGTATTGCCAAAGATGTTATTTCTGTTTCAAACCCTACAGATTGTGGACAGAGTGGAATGTTTCGGAAAGTGGCAGAAAGATATCTCTAAGTTTGTCTGGCAGGGCAAAAAGCCCAGGATAAAATTTAAAATACTAACTGATGCAAAAGAAAGAGGGGGATTTGCCCTGCCGGACTTCAGGTTATATTATGAAGCTGCAGCTTTCTGCTGGATGAAAGATTGGTTTTTATTAGAAAACACTGATGTCCTAGATCTGGAAGGGTTTAATAATGCTTTTGGATGGCATGCATATTTGTGGTACGACAAGGTAAAGATTCACAAGATGTTTATAAACCATATTGTCAGAAAGGCATTATTTATTGTCTGGACTAAATACAAGGACTTATTAGAAAATAAGACCCTGAGGTGGCTATCACCAATAGAGGCTAAGGCCCGAAAAAGACTCAATATGGAGGCCAGTTGGCCAAAATATTGGGAGATAATAGAAAAAACTGGAGACAATTGGAGGCTGCAGAGCTTAGAAAAATTAAATGATAAGGTGCGAGATTGGTTACATTACGCTCAAGTTCAAGTGGTTTTCAAACTGGATAAAAAGATAGGATTCCAGGTGGAAAAATCGAAGTTAGAGACAGAATTGTTAGAACCAAAGACTAAGGTACTTTCAAGAATGTATAACTTGCTGCTTAAATGGAATACTCAGGATGAGACAGTCAAATCAGCCATGATAAAATGGGCTCAGGATATTGGGTACAACATTATGTTTCAGGACTGGGAAAGGTTATGGACCACCGGAATGAAATTTACGGCATGTAATGCCTTGAAAGAAAATATTATGAAAATGATATATAGGTGGTACATGACCCCAGTCAAACTCGCAAAGATATACCACCTGTCTGATAATAAATGTTGGAAATGTAAGGAGGCTGAAGGGACATTCTTTCACCTCTGGTGGACCTGTCCAAGAGTGAAGGCCTTCTGGGAAATGATTTACAATGAGTTAAAAAAGGTATTTAAGTATACCTTTCCCAAGAAACCAGAGGCCTTCCTTCTGGGCATTGTCGGCCAGAAAGTGTTAAAGAAGGATAGAACTTTCTTTATGTATGCAACTACAGCAGCAAGAATTCTCATCGCAAAATATTGGAAGATACAAGATTTACCCACACTGGAAGAGTGGCAGACGCAATTGATGGACTATATGGAATTGGCTGAAATGACTGGCAGAATCCGAGATTTGGGAGAAGAAACAATGGAGGAGGACTGGAAAAAATTTAAGGACTATTTACAAAAATATTATAAGTTATATGAATGTTAAGAATTTGCATGATTTGGAAAATCTAGCTTCAGCAAGAAGATTTGGCGAAATGGGAAATTAAGTTATAATTATGAGAGGACTAAAGTTTAAAGTAACACTATAATTATTTTAAGGTAAAAGTAAATTGACAATAAGTATTTTAAACCTAAAACATAACTATTTGGAATTACAAAGGAATGCACGAAACAAGGTAATAATTTGCTGATATTTTTATTGTAAAGAATGCAGGGTGAGGGAGACGTGGGGAAGTCCGGTTGGTTATGAAAAATGTCTTGGAAATATGGATTTCTTTTTTCTTTCTTTCTTTTTTCTGTTATTTCTTTCATATATCTGACTGTACATCTGTACCTGGAGGAAAAAAAAGCAATAAAAATATTTTTTAAAAAAAGAATTTGGTCAAGTGGCCGGATTTAAACTGAACAAACAAAAGACTAAGGTTTTGGAAAAAAATCTAACAGTCATGGAGAGGGAGAAGTTCCAGAATGAAACAGGTTTGACAGTGGTTAAGAAGGTGAAATACCTAGGGGTTTATCTGACATCTAAGAATTTGAATTTGTATAAAGATAACTATGAGAAATGTTGGTCAGAAGTTAAAAAAGATCTAGAAATATGGTCAAATTTGAAACTGTCAATGTTAGGCCGAATTGCAGTTATTAAGATGAATGTATTGCCTAGAATGTTATTTTTGTTTCAAACATTGCAAATTCTTGACAAGATGGACTGTTTCAAGAGGTGGCAGAAGGACATTTCGAAATTTGTCTGGCAGGGCAAAAAGCCCAGAATAAAATGTAAAATATTGACAGATGTAAAAGAAAGAGGGGGATTTGCCCTGCCGGACTTAAAACTGTACTATGAATCAGCAGCATTTTGCTGGTTGAAAGAGTGGATGCTCCTCGAGAATACAGATATCTTGGATTTGGAAGGTTTTAACAATGCATTTGGTTGGCATGCATATCTATGGTATGACAAAGTTAAGGTGCATAGGGCCTTCAAAAACCACATTGTTAGAAAAGCACTATATAATGTTTGGATAAGATACAAAGATTTGTTGGAAAATAAAACCCCTAGATGGTTGTCACCTTTGGAGGCGAAAGCGTTGAAAAAACTCAATATGGAAGCCGAATGGCCAAAATATTGGGAAATTTTGGAACAGGAGGGAGATAAGTTGAAGTTACAGAGTCATGAGAAATTGAAAACCAAAGTACGAGATTGGCTCCATTATTATCAAATAATGGAGGTTTATAAACAAGACAGGAAAATTGGCTTCCAGGTGGAGAAATCAAAATTAGAAACTGAACTGTTAGAACCCAATACTAAGAATTTGTCAAGAATGTATAATTTGCTGCTGAAATGGAACACACAAGATGAAACAGTTAAATCAGCTATGATTAAGTGGGCACAGGACATTGGTCATAACATTATGTTTGCTGACTGGGAATGGTTGTGGAACACCGGGATAAAATTTACGGCATGTAATGCCCTAAAGGAAAATATTATGAAAATGATCTATAGGTGGTACATGACCCCAATCAAGCTAGCAAAAATCTATCATTTGCCTGATAACAAGTGTTGGAAATGTAAAGAAACTGAAGGCACTTTCTATCACCTTTGGTGGACGTGCCCAAAGATTAAGGCTTTCTGGGAGATGATATATAATGAAATGAAAAGGGTACTTAAATGTACCTTCCCTAAGAAACCAGAGGCCTTTCTCCTGGGCATTGTCGGCCAATTGGTGTTAAAGAAAGACAGAACTTTTTTTATGTATGCTACGACAGCAGCAAGAATACTCATCGCAAAGTATTGGAAGACACAAGACCTACCCACCCTGGAAGAGTGGCAGATGAAGGTGATGGACTATATGACATTGGCCGAGATGACCGGCAGAATCCGTGATCAGGGGAAAGAGACGGCGGAAGAAGATTGGAAGAAATTTAAAATTTATCTTAAGAATTATTATAAAATTGATGAATGTTAAAATGTCGAGGTTTTGAGAAAGAAAAGGAGATGACAGCGACAAAAGATTAAGTTAAAGAAAAGAATAAGAAGAAATATATTTGATAAAATTATTTAGGATTTGCTGAAATAATTTTGGAAATTGGGATGTAGGAAGGGGAGGTTTGGGGGAGTCCGAGAAGTGAGGGATATGAAAAAAAGGTTATGAAATTATACATGTTTGTTTGTCTTTTTATATGTTTGTACTGTTTGTAAAAATTTTGTAAAACCAATAAAAATTTTATTAAAAAAAAGAGATATAGCTATTAATGATAAATGAACATGTGCCATTAAGGTAAGACGGGGAATATGCAGGAGGAATGATTTTGAGGAGATATGGAGGGTGTCTGTAGAATTTGTACTGTTACAACGGAAAGGGGTCAAACCATCGCTAGAGGTGTTGAAATTTTGGGAGGTTGGATAGTTACAATGGAATGGTCTCACTGGTGGGGTGCACATTTTTATTCTTATTTATTTATTCTTATTACCTTGTCAAAATAAAGTAAAGGTCGCAGCACGGGAGGAGAGGAGGTGTCTCCCGACTCCTAACCCTTGCACCAGTGTGCATTTTTATTTGGCAACAAGACCCTGGGTCTACACAAAGCAGATTTATGAGTGCTTCCAGACTTTCTCTTTTGAGGTGCGATTCAATCACATATGGGCAAATCCATGTTGTGCAATCAAAAGTTCATTTGGAGCTCTTGCAAGACAAGCCACCCCACCCCCCAATCAGATTTTGGCAACCAGGAAAGATATCGAGAAACACGATGGAAAGTGTTGCAAAGTGTTGCCACCCCACAAGCAAATCAGAATGGGTGCTCATTGTCTTTATTTCTACAGAATATGATGTGGAAGGCTGCTATAACCTGGACAAGGTGTCATTTAAACCAGCTGATGTCCTTCAGTCAGGAAAGGCTATTTGCGGTGGATATGCTCGACTCTTTCAAGAAATGTGCAGGTAACTTCTGTTGGCTCCGGCCATCATGGCAAGTGGTTGCTACTTGGCTGTAGCGATAGGAGATCTGGAGAGCCACAGGTTCCCCACCCCTTACCCTAGGCAGCTATCTCCATGCTTAGGCGTGATCAACTCGCACGTGACAGCCCTCGGAAATAAGTAAATCAATAGATTCTAAGCAGAAAATGGCGGGAGAGAGCTGGAGAGTCCTCATGGCTCATGAGGAGACCCTCCCCAGAACCCAAAGAGGACTTCAGTGGGATCGGAGGAAGCCCCAAAGAGAACGGAGGCACAGTGGGGCTTTGTTTAGGCTGCTCAGCCTCCCCACCTAGTAGCTGACACACGTCACAGCATGGCAGCTGCTGTTGCTTTTCCACAGGTCCTCCAGCCAGCTCCAGAGCTTCAACTCTAGTTGAAAAGAGTGTTGTGGGGAGAGAGAGCTGGAGAGCAGGAAAAAATGAGCTTTTTTTAGTGTGTGCTCCCTACTTACACAGGGACACGGGTGGCGCTGTGGTCTAAACCACTGAGCCTCTTGGGCTTGCCGATCAGAAGGTCGGCGGTTCAAATCCCCACGACGGGGTGAGCTCCCGTTGCTCGGTCCCAGCTCCTGCCAACCTAGCAGTTCGAAAACATGCCAAGAAGTGCAAGTAGATAAATAGGTACCGCTTGGGTGGGAAGGTAAACGGTGTTTCCGTGCGCTGCTCTGGTTTCGGTGTTCTGTTGCGCCAGAGGCGGCTTTGTCAGGCTGGCCACATGACCCGGAAAAACTGTCTGCGGACAAACGCCGGCTCCCTCGGCCTGTAAAGTGAGATGAGTGCCGCCACCCCAGAGTTGTCTGTGACTGGACTTAACTTTCAGGGGTCCTTTACCTTTACCCTACTTACACAATTTTTGCTTATGTGCATGGGGTTCCGGAACATGACCCACCATGTAAGTGGAGGAATGCCCACACTGTGAATGATCCTGAAGCAAACTTGCATATATAGGGCTGCATTGAATTGAGTAGGTCCACTGGAATCCATAGACTTAAAAATTACTTGAATTTAATGGGTCTCTTCCCTGTGTGACTTAGTTCCTCATCCATACTTAGCTTTGCTCTGTGCTTTATAGGCACAGTTCCTGGCTTTCCAGGTCCGTGTCCAAATGTTGTTGTTGTTGTTTCATCCCAGGAAAACTTGTGTTTTCCTGCCAAATTGGAGCAAATGAGAATCTGTGGAGAACCTGATTGCTGTTTTCTCTGATCCAGCAAAATGAAGGACGGCCAATCCAGCCTATCAAAGCGGTGAAAGCAACCACTTGTCCTCTTGGTAGCAACACTGTTCCTGAATACCTTCCTTCCCCTCTCAGTATTGCAGGGATACAGTGCCAGTATTTGATAGGCAGCTGCAGCGTAAAGGGGAAGAGCGACCATGCCTGGAATGCTGTCCGCATTGATGGAAGGTGGCATCTCTTAGACTGCACCTGGGGAAGTGGCTCTGTGAATACTGCTTTTAGCAAGTTCACTTTCTTTTTTTTTTTTTAATAAGATTTTTATTGGTTTTGCAAATTTTTTAAAAAACAAACAAACACTTAAGAAAACAAACAAACACGTATGATTTCGTAACATATTTTCATAAACCTCTTTTCTGGGACTTCCCCATACCCCCCCTTTCTGCATCCCAATGTCCATAATTTTATAGCAACTCCCGGTTGTTACTTTCCAACCTCAGTCATCTTAGTCCTCTCTATATTCTAACCTTATGTCACTGTATCCCTTTGTTCCTAAGAACCAACACACTCTAACATTCATTGAGTTTATAATAGTCCTTAAGGTAACTTTTGAATTTTCTCCATTCTTCTTCCGCTGTCTCTTTTCCTTGGTCACGGATTCTGCCTGTCATCTCGGCCAGTGTCATATAGTCCATCACTTTCATCTGCCATTCTTCCAGAGTGGGTAGATCTTGTGTCTTCCAATGCTTTGCGATGAGTATTCTTGCTGCTGTTGTAGCGTACATGAAAAAAGCTCTATCCTTCTTTGACACCAATTGGCCGACAATGCCCAGGAGAAAGGCCTCTGGTTTTTTAGGAAAGGTACATTTAAGTACCTTTTTTATTTCATTATAGATCATTTCCCAGAAAGCCTTTATCTTCGGGCATGTCCACCAAAGGTGGTAGAAGGTACCTTCAGTCTCTTTGCATTTCCAACATTTGTTATCGGGCAGATGATAAATTTTTGCCAGCTTGACTGGGGTCATGTACCACCTGTATACCATTTTCATAATGTTTTCCTTTAAGGCATTACATGCCGTAAATTTGATACCGGTGTTCCATAACCATTCCCAGTCATCTGACATGATGTTATGACCAACATCCTGTGCCCACTTAATCATGGCTGATTTGACTGTTTCCTCCTGTGTATTCCATTTCAGCAACAAGTTATACATTCTAGATAAATTCTTAGTACTAGGTTCTAACAATTCAGTTTCTAGTTTAGATTTTTCCATCTGGAAGCCAATTTTCCTGTCCTGTTTGAAAAATTCCACTATTTGATGGTATTGAAACCAATTTTGTACCTTATGCTTCAGTTTCTCATAACTTTGCAATTTCAACTTATCTCCATCCTGTTCCAAAATTTCCCAATACTTCGGCCATCCGACCTCCATATTGAGTTTCTTCACTGCCTTGGCCTCCACTGGTGAGACCCATCTAGGGGTTTTGTTTTCCAACAGATCTTTATATCTTCTCCAAACATTAAACAATGCTTTTCTAACAATGTGATTCTTAAAGACACTATTAACTTTGTCATACCATAGATATGCATGCCAACCAAAAGCATTGTTAAAACCTTCCAGATCTAAGATGTCTGTATTTTCGAGGAGCATCCATTCTTTCAGCCAGCAAAATGCTGCTGCCTCATAGTACAATTTCAAGTCCGGCAGGGCAAAACCCCCTCTTTCTTTAGCATCTGTCAATATTTTAAATTTAATTCTGGGCTTTTTGCCCTGCCAGACAAATTTCGAGATATCTTTCTGCCACCTCTTAAAACATTCCATCTTATCCAGGATCTGCAAGGTCTGGAACAAAAATAACATTCTAGGCAATACATTCATTTTGATCACAGCAATTCGGCCTAACATTGACAATTTCAAATTTGACCATATTTCTAGATCTTTTTTAATTTCCGACCAACATTTTTCGTAGTTGTCTTTGTACAAATTCACATTTTTAGATGTCAAATAAACCCCTAGATATTTCACCTTCTTAACCAGTGTCAACCCTGTCTCCTCTTGAAACTTCTCCTTTTCTGCCTCTGTTAAATTTTTTCCTAAGACTTTGGTTTTTTGTTTATTCAGCTTAAATCCAGCTACCTGGCCAAACTGTTGTATTATTTCTAAAACCTTTTTCGTACTAGTGTTTGGCTCTTGCAAAGTCAATACTAGGTCATCTGCAAACGCTCTTAGCTTGTAATGTTTAGCTCCGACCTGCACTCCCTTAACCTGCTGGTCTTCCCTTATCATATTCAGCAACACCTCCAGAACTGAGATAAAAAGTAATGGGGAAATTGGACACCCCTGTCGTGTTCCTTTTTCTATCTTAAGTTCCTCCGTCACTACATTATTTACAATCAATTTAGCTTTTTGTTCAGAGTATATTGCAGCCATACCATTCTCAAAACCTTGACCTACCCCCATCCCATGGAGATTCTTTATCATGAAGCTCCAAGAAATATTGTCAAAGGCTTTCTCCGCATCCACAAAGATCAATACTGCTTTAGTGTTTATATTCACCTCTAGCTTTTCCAAAATATCTATCACATTCCTTACATTGTCTGCTAGGTGTCTTTTAGGGAGAAAGCCTGCTTGGTCTCCATGAATCTTCTCCATCAACACTCTTTTAAATCTTTTTGCCAAAATGTCTGCAAAGATTTTGTAATCCACGTTAAGTAGTGATATTGGGCGGTAGTTCTTCAGTTGAGTCTTTTCAGTCTCTGTCTTTGGTATGAGTGAAATATATGCTTCTTTCCACGATTCAGGTGTCTTTTTTCCCTCAAGGATCTCATTGCAGACTTCTTTCAGTGGTTGAATCAGCCATTCCTTCAGCGATTTGTAGTATCTTGAAGTCAATCCATCTGGTCCTGGGGATTTGCCCAGTTGCATATTCTGAATGGCAGCCTCTATCTCTTGTTCTGTTATTCTCTGGTTCAAATCCATCTTGTTTTGATGAGAGATTTTTTGTAATCCATATTTATCAAGGAATTTATCTATATCTTCTTCATTTTGCGGGCCTTGAGTATAAAGCTTTTTAAAATAACTCAGGAAGCAATTTCTAATTTCATTAGGTTTAGATATATTCTTTCCATCCACTTCTAAACTTGTGACTGTATTTAGTTTCTGCCTTTTCTTCAGTTGCCAAGCCAGAAGTTTACCACATTTATTTGCTGATTCAAATGTCTTTTGCTTCATCTGCTTTATCTTCCATTCAATCTCCAGGTTCATCAATTCCATATATTGTGATTGATATAACTTGATCTCTCTTAAAATCTCCTGGGACTTTGGTTTTGCTCTTAGTTTTTTCTCTGCTTCTTTTATCTTTTCCAAAATCTTTTCTTTTTTCTCATTTTGTTTTTTCCTCATTATTGAGTTTTGTTGAATCAAGAAACCTCGCATCACCGCTTTGCTTGCGTCCCAGATCACTCTTTTCTCAACGTCAGCCCTCAAGTTTATTTCAAAATAGTCTTTTAGGGTTTTTTGGGCCTTCATAAGGATTTCCTTGTCTCGAAAGAGGGCGTCATTCATTCTCCATCTAAATTGACCAGTTGTTGTTAGTTTCATTTCCATCTTCACGGCGTTATGGTCGGAGCAAGTTTTTGGGCAGATTTCTACCTTCTTAATCTTTGGGGCCATACCACTAGTAATCCAAATTTGATCAATTCTGGTCCAGGTCAACATTGCTTGGGAGAAAAAGGTTCCCCCTCTCTCCAGAGGGTTCCTTGTTCTCCATATATCTATCAAGTCCATGTTTTCAGTCATTTCAAAGAAAGTCTTAGGAAGTCTCCCTTCCTTACTGATTGTTAGTCTTTGTGCCTTATCCATATTAGTGGAGACCACGCCATTCATGTCTCCCATAATTATCATATTGTAATCCAGGTAGTCCGTCAGGGTTTCATGAAGTCTCTTAAAGAAGTCAGATTTGCCTTCATTTGGTGCATAAATTCCAACAACTAAAAGTTTTTCTCCTTGTACTTGTATCTCCACTGCCAAGTATCTCCCTTGTTCATCTTTAAATATCATTTTTGGAGCCCATTTTTCTTTCACATATATTACAACTCCTCTTTTCTTAACTTTGTCTGATGAAACAAATTCTTGTCCTAGCCTTTTATTTGTAAGTAGTCTCCTGTGGGCTCTAGTTATGTGCGTTTCTTGTAGGCATATCAAGTCCAATTGTTCTCTGTTCAAAATATGAAATACTTGTCTTCTCTTCAAAGGCCCATTCAGTCCATTACAATTCCAACTAAGGAATTGCAAAGCCATCTTGTTATTTTCTTAAGGCTCCTCCAACAGCTCCAAGTTGTTGCTCTTCTTCTGATGGTGGTGGTTTTTGTCCAATCGAGAGATTCAGGATATCTAGTGCTCTCCTCTGTTCTGCCAGTACATCCACAGTCCCCTTCTGTAAGTCCTCCTGATTTCTTGCCAAAAATTTGTCTTTATCTTGAATTGTCTTTATTTTCACCTTTTTTGCCTTGTAGTCAAATGACAGTCCTTGTGGAAATTCCCACCTAAAGCGGATGGAATTTTTCTTTAACAGAAGAGCCAGGTCCTTGTAGAAGTTTCTTAAGTCCAAGATATATTTTGGGATATCTTTGAAAATCTGTACAGTTGAGTTGCCAATTTGCAGGGCCTTTTCAAAATGTAGTCCTAATATTTTGTCTCTTTCCTCCTTGGATCTAAATGTAATCAGGCAGTCTCTCGGGGTCTTTCTGTCCTGTTTTTTACCCAGTCTGCTTTCAGGCGGTTTTGTTTTGCTTGGACCACTTGTCAGAGTTTGCAATTTGATGGCCGCAGGGCTGATTAATGTAAGCAAGTGCAATAAGAATGCTGCAGCTAGGTTGGTGACTGGGAGCGGCCGCCGAGACCCTATAACACCGGCCCTGAAAGACCTACATTGGCTCCCAGTACATTTCCAAGCACAATTCAAAGTGTTGGTGCTGACCTCTAAAGCCCTAAATGGCCTCGGCCCAGTATACCTGAAGGAGTGTCTCCACCCCCATCCTTCAGCCTGAGGTCCAGCTCTGAGGGCCTTCTGGCAGTTCCCTCACTGTGAGAAGTGAGGTTACAGGGAACCAGGCCTTCTCAGTAGTGGCGCCCGCCCTGTGGAACGCCCTCCCATCAGATGTCAAGGAAATACAATAACTATCTGACTTTTAGAAGACATCTGAAGGCAGCCCTGTTTAGGGAAGTTTTTCATGTTTGAAGTGTTATTCCGTGCAGAGTGGCTGTGGAGGCCCGGCCAGATGGGCGGGGGTATAAGTAATATTTCATCATCATCATCATCATCATCATCATCATCATTATTATTATTATTATTATTATTATTATTATTATTATTATGCCATGGGCATGGAGTGTCCTGATGGCAGGGATAGATACCATCTATTCATCCTCTTTGAACAGTTCTGGAGTGTTGTGCTTATTCCGGGCTACATGTGTAAAATCTGGGGATTCTGGAGGCTGGATTGTTGCAACACAGCAGCTTCCTCAACCAGATGCCGTCCAGCTGCTCTGGATCACCACTCTGTTTGCCTGTCTGGCCCTGGTGCTGATTTAGGCATTATTATGAAATACTAGACTATTGCGCCTTCTCCTTTTGCAGGTACGATGAGTTTTACTTCCTTACTCACCCCGCTCTGTTTATTAAGAAGCACTTCCCTGAGGACCCCAAGTGGCAGCTTCTGAAACAGACGGTGACACTGGAGCATCGGCATGATCTGACTTAAATGCAGAAGGACTGACCGTCGCAGTCATAAGAACATCAACCACTGAAAATGGGTAAAGTCAATTAGAAGCATCTGTCTTGTTCCCTTTGATATCACAGTTACATCCACAATCAGCCTCATGTACAAGCTGTTACTGCAGTGTATATAACAGGGATGGAGAACCAGAGGCCCTTTCAGAGGTCCTGCACTACAACTTATCCAGAATGCGGCAGCTAGACTGGTGACTGGGAGCGGCCGCCCAGACCACAGAACTTGAAAGACCTACATTGGCTCCCAGTCCATTTCCGAGCACAATTCAAAGTGTTGGTGCTGACCTTGAAAGCCGCCTAAACGGCCTCGGTCCAGTAGACCTGAAGGAGAGTCTCCACCCCCATCGTTCTGCCCGGACACCGAGGTCCAGCGCCGAGGGCCTTTTGGCGGTTCCCTCACTGCGAGATGCCAAGTTACAGGGAACCAGGCAGAGGGCCTTCTCGGTAGTGGCTCCCGTCCTGTGGAACGCCCTCCCATCAGATGTCAAAGGAATAAACAACTATCTGATGTTTAGGGAAGTTTTTTAATGACCGATGTTTTAATGTATTTTTAAGCTCCTGTTGGAAGCCGTCCAGAGTGGCTGGGGAGACCTGGCTGGGCGGGCGGGCCGGGTATAAGTAATAAATGATGATGATGATGATGATGTCCCATCATCCCTGACTATCATGTGGTTGATGGGACATAAGAATTCAGCAACATCTGGAGGAAATCAGATTGGGGAAGGCTGGTTTAGCACACCACCCCAGACTCTCAGCTGTGGTTAACGTTATAAAGTTATAGAGTTATTATAGAGTTGGAAGGGACCACAAGTGTCATTTTGCCTAACCCCCAGCAATGCAGGATTATTATTTTTGCCCCGTGTGAGGCTCCAACCCACGACCCTGAGATTAAGAGTTTAAACAAGCTAGCTGGATGAGCCGTGGTTTAAAGATGGCTTATCAAACCAATCAACCAGGGTTAACAATAAGCATAGTTCATCAGATTTGGGTGAGGCAACAAGCTGTGGTTAAGCCTAACGAGGATGTAGTTTCCAAACTCTTCACCGCTTGTGTAGAGGGAGGAGGGGGGGAATGTGTGAGCCCAAGGCTTGCTTTGGCTCATTCCCAGCATACTAAACCATGGTTTCACTTGACATCTGAACTGGGTCTGTAAGTATTCCATGCTCTACCTTAGATACCTTTGTTTGCCCCTATTGCTGATTTAGATAGTGTTGCTAAATACTGCACTATTGACCTCTCTTTTTCAGGTACCATGTGATTTACCTCCTCAACCACCCTGTTCTGATTATTAGCACTTCCCAGATGATCCCAAATGGCAGCTTCTGAAGCAGACTTCTGCACCTGCAGCAGCTTGAATGGAACCCGCCTACCGTGTAATTTGATATCCTTCAAGGACAGTCACTTGTCTCGGGCATCACTGCTAAACTGACCACGGTTTTGATGCACAGGGTTTTTAGCTTGACACAAAGTTTTTAAAAATGGAAAACATATATAATATATATAACATGATATTTGTTTCAATGAGCTAAAATCGATTGCAGTAGCTATTTACAAATTTACAGTATAACTAAGAAATCGGGGAGGTGTTCCAGGATTTCTTTTTAAAGGCCGTATCCAAAAATGAGTAAAGTGGGAAACCCTAGATTGATTTTGAAAAGCAGATAATGAAAGGGTACAATTAATGTTTAGGCATAAACTAGTTCATATAAAAATGTGTTGGATCCCGCCCCCCATCCTTTACAGTACAGCAACACAAATCATTAGCATTTTATCCACCATATTATTGAGACACCCTAATGTGGTCCTATCCATTCACTTAAAGTAGTAGCAGATGTTTTTTATATATAGCAAACAGTAAATAAAAAGAGTACAATCCATAAATTGGTGCAAGCTTTTGGGGCTTGCCTTTGATTTCCCAGTGTGTTTGTAAATGCAATAAAGTTTCACTGTTCTCCGCCAAATGTGTCCTTGTGGTTTGTTCCTCTTGCTTGATTCAGTTGTTTAATATGTGGCAATCTAATAAATTTACAGTCGTATCTTGGCTCCCGAACGCCTTGCAAGTCGAACGTTTTGGCTCCCAAAAGCTGCAAGCCAGGAAGTGAGTGTTCCGGTTTGCGAACGTTATTTGGAACCCGAACGTCCAACGCGGCCTACGAGGCTTCCGATTGGAAGCCACGCCTTGGTTCCCAAACATTTTGGAAAACGAACGGACTTCCAGAACAGATTCCGTTCGACTTCCGAGGTACGACTGTACCTACAGCATAATCACATCTTACGCGCAGAGGCATATCTAGGGGTTCTCTATGTAGAGGTGAAGGGGGTAAGGTCCTGAAAACTGCTGCTACTTAGGGGTCTAAAACAGATACATTTTTACTTAGCTTTAACACACTTACAACTGTTATTTTATAGTGCAGAGCAACAGGGACAGAAGGAACCATGAGAGAAGCGATGACTGGCTTCACGGTTTTCCCCACATAATGGTTTTTTACACGGCACGCGCACACATTGTGATTAATATTATGGCACTGTTACCACGCTGTGGACTTCAAACTTATTTCCTCACCCCAAATGTATTGATACATTGCCCAGCCTTAAAGTATGTGTGTGTGCTCTATGCAAAAATCTGTTGAATGGTTTCTTTAAATGTAAAGGTTCATCATTGTTCCACTCCATGTGTATGTCTTAAAGGGGCCGGAGCAAGGGCCAGAGCAAGATAACGAGACCCAGCTTTACAGCTGTGAAACATAGCAGGTGCTGCTGAGTTGTATTTGATTAAGGCGTGTCAGCATTTGGGTAGAGTATATAAGGGGCAGCACCTAGCTCTCCCATTACCCTGGGGGATGGGTTGGTGGTTGGGTCATGTTTGTTTGTTAATATATTTAGTGTTAATGGAGTTTTTGTTTTTCTTATTAAAACCTTCTTTAAGTTATTTTTGAGTCCTTTCTTTTTAATGCATGATCTCCCCAGCAAGCTCTCTGCAGCGTCACTATACTGCAAAAAAGCCAACAAAATCACCATGCGGGAAAAACTGTGAAGCCAGCTAGTGCCTCAAAATTTAGCTGGTGCTCTATCACAATTTTGAAAAGCAGGTAACATCTAGCCCTCCACTCAACCCTTGTTATGCTTCAAAAAGAATTTGTCTAAGTTTGCATAAGTAAGTGGAAAAGAGACTAAGAAAAAGAGAAATTAAGAAAAGAGGAGAAATGATTCCCTACAACAGGTAACTTATCAGTTTTCGTGAAAGGTGTCAACTTTGAGAGAAAGCAGTATTATTTGTGATGGCTAAAGGGTAAAGGGACCCCTGACCGTTAGGTCCAGTCGCGGACGACTCTGCGGTTGCGCGCTCATCTCGCTCTATAGGCCGAGGGAGCCGGCATTTGTCCGCAGACAGTTTTTCCGGGTCATGTGGCCAGCATGACTAAGCCGCTTCTGGCGAACCAGAGCAGCGCACGGAAATGCCGTTTACCTTCCCGCCGGAGCGGTACCTATTTATCTACTTGCACTTTGACGTGCTTTCGAGCTGCTAGGTTGGCAGGAGCCGGGACTGAGCAACGGGAGCTCACCCCGTCGCGGGGATTCGAACCGCCAACCTTCTGATCGGCAAGCCCAAGAGGCTCAGTGGTTTAGACCACAGCACCACCCGCGTCCCTACACAACACAAAACACTGTTGCTGTCTGTAGGTTTTATCTTTATTTTTTCTACCTTATATTTTGGAAATGTACATCCAGGTTTTATTTCCTTTAAATTGGGGGGGGGGGGAAGAGAGTGGGGCCCTAAACTATAGCGTGTTTAGCATACATGTAAATACGGCACTAGGGGCTGCCTGCCCTGCTCACTCTGCTAAGCCTAGACTAACCGATCCAATAGGAATCCAACCCCTGCGACAATCCAATATTGTGTCCTACATTTCTAAGCAGTGAAAAGTTCTGGAGCAGCAATACAGGGAGAAAGGGTACCAGGGGTAGGGGGGCTTGTAAACTGGCCACATATGGTTGATCTGTCTGGACTGAGATCAAGTCATACTCAAGCCACAAAGCTCTGTTTTGACGCTTCGTTCTTTGCTTGAATTCCCCAGAATATTTTGTTGGAAGCCTCCCAGAGTGGCTGGGGAAACCCAGCCAGATGGACGGGGTATAAGTAATAAATGATGATGATGATGATGAAAATAGTATAGGAATTAATACCAAAAAATACTACACCCCATTCCCTGCAAAAAGAAGGACGCCCTAAAAACAAACTGAGCACACCTCTTATATCAATCGGCAATGGGAACAGGAGATGGACCTTTCCATTAATTATATGTGGGCAGATCCACATAAAACATAGACTATGAACTGCCGAAATCTACCTGGCAGGGGAGGAAATGTGCAATTGGGACTCCAGGGAACTTTGACACACTGCTGTGCTGTTTTGTCCAAACTTGTTCTGCTTTCACTTTTGTTTGGGTGCCGTAAGTGCTGTTCCTGTTTCTCTTATCATAATGCCAAGGTCTCCATCAAAAGCAGAAATTGCGTGCACAAAAGTTGAAGCAACTTCTACGGAACAGAAACACAACGTGGCATTGTCTCATTGGTCTTGATCCATCAAGGGTGCTCTATTGTGTGCACGAAACATACCAGAGCTGCTGGGTGCGATGGCTATCAGGGCTTCAAGTAAAAGTAGTGATTATTTATTTCACCACTGAGGGAGGGTGGCACTCTGCGCATGCTCAGGCACTCACTCGTTTATGATGGCTTGAACATGAGAGGTAAGCGGAACAGCCGTGCACAAAGGCAGCATACCTCTAACGTAAGAACATAAAAAGAGCCGGCTGGATCAGGCCAATGGCCCAACTATTCAAGCATCCTGTTCTCACAGAAGCTGAGCAGATGTGTGTGGAAAACCCATAAAAATAAAATATCAGGGACGGGCAATCTGTGGCCATACAGATGGTCTCAGCCAGCATGGCTAATGGTCAGGGATGGTGGGCATTGCAGTATATGTTTTAATGTACATATTGTCTCATCCCAAGGATAACCATTTTGTAGCCTTTCAAGAGGAAAGGAGAACAAGGATCAACTCTGTCCCAGAAACAATCTGATGGGATGCCCATGTGTTGAAGGCATGCTGTCTCTTATTGTGATATATACAGTGTGGAATTATAGTCCTGTAAGGAATCTGCTAGAATGCTGAGGGTTTTTTTCCATGTGGATTTGGAATTTGATAGTACAGTGGTACATTGGTTCTCGAATGTAATCCGTTCCGGAAGTCCATTCGACTTCCGAAACGTTCTAAAACCAAGGTGCGGCTTCCAATTGGCGCCGGCGCCCTGGAAACAATAGCCGACAGCCACATCGGGCATTCGGCTTTCGAAAAAAGTTTGCAAACCAAAGCATTTAACTTCTGGGTTTGCGGCGTTCGGGTTCCGATTTGTTCGTCAACTGAGCCATTTGAGACCCAAGGTTCCACTGTGCCTTCAAGTGTCCTCTCCGGATAGGAGGCAACTTCTTCTGTTCACATTGAAGGTCCCAATGGGGAACAATGTGGGTCACACAAGACCATGCTCCTGTCTTGCACATGCTCTAACACAATAGGGCACCTGTTTACAGGTGTACACCTGTGTACCCAAGAAAAAGGAAAGCTTAAGCATCTTTCAGAATACTTTTTACCCAGGGGCAAGTTTTTGCCAAATTTAAGAAATTAAGTGGTCAATCAGCTAAAACACATAAATTTAATTGAGCAGCTGTGCAACCCTGAGCAGTTTTACTCACTGAGTAGCCCCACTGAGTTCAGCAAGATCACTCTTGTAAGTGCCTGTAAAATGCACCCCACATTTTCTTTAAACAATGTCAGGCTTAGAGAGAAAAAGGGAACTGGGTACTCCTTATTCGTGTCAACTGCTCCTGAATCTATTTCCCTTTTTGGCCTGGTGCCTAAAGGTGTATGATGAAGGTGCCAGGCAAGCATTCCACAAACAGGGAGCCACTGCAGATAAGGCCCGTTCTTGTGTTGCCACCCTTTGGCCCTCTCGTGGGGGAGACACACAAAGAAGGGCCTCTGATGTTTATTTCAGGGTCCGGGTAGGTTCTCATGGAGCGAGATCCTTCATGTCTTTGCTTTAGGAAAGAGGTACAAGGAGACCCCCTCAGCTCAGTTCTAGCAACTGGAACAATAATTCTTGATTATTGTGGTTATAGGTTAAAAAAAGGCCACTGTCCTGGAAATGCAGTTGGGCCTATTGTAGCTTTGCAAATCAGCCCACAAGTGAGGTGGGGGGAACTTTGATCTTTCAGATTTCAGTGGCGCTCTGCGCAAGGTCAAAATCCAGCAGCTCCCTGCCTCACCACCTGCTCTGCTCAATTCCCTACATCATAGTTGCGACACCCTGCAGTGCCCCCCTTGGCTTGATGCCCAGTTTGGCAGAACTGGCTGCACTGCCCTAGATCTGCCTCTGCCACAAGTTACTAGTCCTCAACATTTCACTTGCTCACACTGACTTCCTTTAGGTACCCATGTCCATGTTTTCTATCTATCTATCTATCTATCTATCTATCTATCTATCTATCTGTCTGTCTGTCTGTCTGTCTATCTATCTATCTATCTATATATCTAATTTATTATGGTTGGAGACCAGCTCATAAAACGCACTTGGGGGTACAGTCACAGAAGAAAAACAGAGAATTAAAAAATGTACAACAATAAATTTAAAAACAATGTACAACAATAAACTATCGCAGGGAGTTGACCCAGAGTCACCCATGGAACCGAGTTTGGGGATTTTCATAACAAACTAGTTTGAGTTGGGAGATGGTCTGTGCCTACAGATCTGTACACAGAATCTGGCGACCATCCAGGTCGTCTTCTGATCTTTGCCTAACAGGAAAAGGTCAAGTTTTTGCTTTTCCGGGAGGTTGGCGAGCCTCACCAGCAGGGGATCAATGGTCTTACTACGTGCCTCTTCATAAAAGAGACATCTAAAGAACAAGTGCTCTGGGCTTCCTATCTCTCCCAATGGACAGGTGCAAAGACTCTGAGCATATGGGACTTCTTAAAGGCTCCTTCCAGGACCTGTGAGGGCAGAGCCGAGCTTCTGGCGAGTGTAAAGGCTCTTCTTGCATTTTTAGATACGAGAAAGAAGAGATATGCTGCCGGTGCAGCTATATATCTCTCGATTTCTCAAATTTTATAGTCGGGGCACCTTGCGCAGTCCTGTTGTCTCTCGGTGTCTAAGATTCTTTGCCTGACCATGGCTTTTGCCTGGCCCAACCCCAGGCTCAGAAGGGCTTGAGGGGCAAAACCCAGTTTCTGAAGGGTGTTCAGGTCTGGTTCTGGAGACTATCTGTCTATCTATCTATCTATCTATCTATCTATCTATCTATCTATCTATCTATTCAATGTTTAGGGGTACTCTCATTTTCTTACTCATATTTAAACACGGCCCCTCAATGAGGCCAAACTTAGATTCACAAAATGTTTAGGGGTATGCATCCCCCCGCGTCCCCCCAGAAAAATATCTCTCTCTCTCTCTCTCTCTCTCTCTCTCTCTCTCTCTCTCTCTCTCTCCTATCTATCTATCTTTCTATCTCTATCTCTATCTCTGTATTTCTTTCAGTAGAAGCGGAAAGTACTGTAATAGGAAAAAAGATAACCTATGTGATATATTAATTCAGCTTTTAAATCCATTGTATTTTCAGACATAGTCAGGTTTATTAAGGTGAATGAATAGGGCCTGCCAAAAGGGCCCGAGAGCATAAACTCACCACTGCCCTTACCTGCTTTTCTTGCCATTCCCATCCATCCCTCACCGTTCATTTGTATAAAACTGGAGAGAAACACTCTGGAGAATTCACTGAACTGTTATTCTGTGACCTGAAAAGTTCCCTCCAGGGGCTGTGCCTGGAATGAGCTTCTGCTTCCTAACTATCCTAGGATTCCGGTCTGCCAGGCTTACCAGTTCCTGGTAAATAGACACTCCATGGACCAGTCAGTTGCTTCATTTCACAAACCCTGCTTTTGTAAGAGGCCCAAACAAATCAAGATGCTCTGGTTACCTTTTCGGCATAGATGCTCAGCAGGGACATCCAGGTAATGATTCTTCTCCCTTGGAGAAGACTTCTCAGTGCACCTAGGAGAAACAGGTAAGTTGTTTCATTTCCTTGCTGGAGAAAGGCTGAACTTTATCTCTCTCTCACAATGCAAATGCAAGCAATCATATTATTTATAGAGGTTGCTTAGGGAAAGAAATTTATACAGCCAAGGTGTGTCACCATCACAACGGCATAGCAGTGTGAATTTGGAGAGTAACGGGGAACTCTGCATTTGTGTAATCAAGGAATAAAGTCCCAAAGGGGAGGAGTGAGGGATTAAGGTGGCTTGAACTCCGTCAGGAGGAAAGATCACCCAGATGTGGCCTGCGTATTGTCCTACCCAGTGCTTTTTTTCCCTGAGGGGACGCGAGGGGCATACGCATACCCCTAAACATCTTGTGAATCTACGTTTGGCCTCATTGCGGGGCAGTATTTCAATATGCCTAGGAAAATGAGAGTACCCCTAAACATTATTTTTTTTTAAAAGGACTGGCTTTTTAAAAAAGCACTTTCTTTCTGTATTGTCGCCCCATAATTTTTCACTGCTTAGAACAGGGGTTCCCAGAGTGGGCACAGGCTGTGGGATTAACCAGAGGGTGCTAGGAGGCAAGAGGGGCATTGGGGGTATAACTATCAGAATTTGAAAAACTGGTATCACTCGATCAAGCTCATCGATTTTACTGATTTAATTGAACTAAATAGTTTTAACTGGATTTGGAATAAATGTGCAATTGATCGTTGCTGTTTTGAATTTTATTGCGTTATTATCTTCCTTAGTTGGTCATGCAAACCACTATTCTGGATACCGTTGTACCTCTGCTCCCGAATGCCTTGGGAGTTGTAATGGTTCTAGGGGTTGCTCGTGCGTAAGCTTGTCCCAACACCTGGCTGGGTTGCCTGAGTGAACCTTTCCTGTCCGAGCAGCCACTCACCCGTGGCTGTCTCAATCGCTGGCAGAATCTGTCAGTGGGCGTTTCTTAAACTTCTTCCAGCAAAGAAGCTCTTTGACGCCCAATCTCCTCCTACTCTCCCTGCGCGGAAGCCTTCTGCGCAAGGAGGGCGTAGGCAGCGGAGGACTCTTCCTCTCCCTGCTGGTCCCCGGCAAGGAGTCATGGGACCGCCTCGCCGATTCCCCCATCTGCCCCCCTTCTCCACTGGAGCTACGCTGATTCCCTTCCCCAGAAGATGGGCTGCCTCTCCCACTCCCGGGACGCTCTCTGGGATCCCTTTGGAGCTTGCTCTCTCCCTCGGACCCTGATGGCAGTTCCCTGACATCCACCTCCTCCTCAGGACCCCTCCCACCCCGGGCGCGATTTTCCGGCACAACCTCCTCCCTCTCCTCGGCCGACGATGCGGGGAATCCCCTGAAAGAGCTGGCATCATCTTCTGAGGATTCAAAACCAGCCTCCCATCCGCTCGGATCTCTTCCCGCTGGTTGAACCTCCCAGTCTGATTCTTCTCCCTTGGACACCTCCTCTCCCTCCTCTTCGGAGGCAGGAAAACCCACAAAATCCCCTTCGTCATCCATGGGTCCAAATTCCTCCTCCCAGAATCTCACTAATGGTTTGGGCTTATCCGGGAACAAACTGTGGAATTCTTCCACCAGATACCCGTCAGTGATTGATTCAGCAGGGACCCAAGTGTTTTCCGACCTAGGTTCCCCCTCCCAGGCTACCGAGTACTCTACCTGGCGACCTCGCCACCTTGAATCGATTATTTCCGTGGCTTCGTTACAGTGTTCCCTCTCCTCTACCCGCGGGTGGGTGGTAACCCCTCCCTCCCGTCCCGGGAATTCCCGCCCCTTCCTGTAAGGTGAAAGTAGGGACCTATGGAACACCGGATGTATCTTCATGCTGTCAGGCAACTTGAGTTTAAATGCCACTGGGTTCACCTGCTGTATTACCTCAAAAGGCCCCAGCCGCCTCGGCTGCAACTTCTTGCACCCTCCCTTTAGGGGCAACCCTTGGTATGACAACCACACCCGGTCTCCCACCCGTATGGCCTCCCCCTCCTGATGGTGCCTGTCCGCCTGCCTCTTGTAAACTTCCTTGGCCCGCTCCAAGTTCAGCCTTAGTTGCTGGTGGTGTAAGGCCTCCATTTCCTCCACAAATTGCTCAGCCGCAGGTACACTCCATCCTTCCTCCCCCGGGAATGCCCTGGGGTGACACCATGAAAGGGCTCATTCCCGTGGACACGTGTTCAGCGTTATTGTACGCAAATTCAGCCAAAGCTAATTTCACTACCCAATTGTTCAGTCTCTCACTGACATAGCAGCGTAGGTATTGCTGGAGTATGCCGTTCGCTCTTTCGGCTTGTCCGTTGGTTTCTGGGTGCCTCGCCGTCGAGAAGCTCACCTCAACCTGTAGCAAGCTCATGAGTTTCCGCAAGAACCGGGAAGTAAATTGTTTCCCGTAATCCGAGATTACCCTCAAGGGAGCCCCATGCAGTCTGAAAATGTGATCCACAAACAGCCTGGCGGTCTCCTCTGCCGTTGCTGCATGTGAGCAAGCTACGAAATGGCACATTTTAGTCAGTAGATCGACTACTACCATGACCGCTGTCTTTCCCCTTGACTTGGGCAGATCTGTCATAAAATCAATGGACACCACCTCCCAGGGCCTTCCCGGTGTGGGTAAGGGTTGCAGTAACCCCGCGGGGGTGGCCCTTTCCCCCTTAGCCCTCTGGCATCGGTCGCACCCTCGTACATATTCTCGTACGTCTTCCCTCACCTTTGGCCACCAGAACTGCCTGGTGACAAGTAGCATGGTCTTGTGCTGTCCAAAGTGCCCAGCTGTTGGGTTGTCATGGAGTTGCTTGAGTACCTTCCCCCTCAAAGTCTCCCCCGGTACATACAGCGCCCCCTTATAGTACAGTAGCCCTTCCTTTTCCTCAAACCCTCCATGGACTTCCTTTCCGTCCCTGAGCTCCCTAATTTTTGTCTGAGCAAACTCATCGTCTCTGGTGAGCCCTGCCAGTTCTCGTTTGCCAACCAACGCCCCCCCCCTACACCCACCGGTCCTCGGGTAATACGTGCCTGGTCTCTGGTGGCCCCTCTCCTTCCATGTACTCCGGTTTCCGGGAGAGAGTGTCTGCCCTTACGTTTTCCTCTCCCGGCATGTATCGGATCTCGAAGGAAAACTTGGCGAACTCCTGGGACCACCTGATCTGTCTCTGATTGAGCACTCGCGCGGTCCACCAGTATTCCAAGTTCTTGTGGTCAGTTCGGACCTGGAACTTGTGCCGCGCCCCTATCAACAGATGTTTCCATTGCCGAAATGCCGCATAGATCGCAAGCAGTTCTCAGTCATACACTGTGTAGTTTTGCTCTGACTTGCTCAGCTTCCTAGAGAAAAAGGCACACGGCCTCCAGTTCTGCTTGGCCCCGGGCTGCAAAAGGACCGCTCCAATGGCGCGGTCGGACACATCCGTCTCCAGTCTCATGGGATTCTCCGGATCCACGTGCAGGAGCTGCTCTTCCGAGGCGAACGCCCTCTTCAGTTTTTCAAAGGATTGCTGCGCACCCTCTGTCCACGCGAACTTCTTTTTGCTACTAAGACAATCCGTTATGGGCGCCGTCAAGTGAGCGAAGTTCTTTATGAACTTCCTGTAGAAGTTGCTGAAGCCTAGGAACCTTTGCACGTCCTTTCTGTTTTGGGGGGCTTTCCATTCCAGCACTGCCTTCACCTTGCCCGGATCCATGGCTAGTCCTTTGTCTGACAGCCTGTACCCCAGGAACTCGACCTCCCGGGCGTGGAATTGGCATTTTTCCAGCTTGACCCACAACTGATGCTTCTTCAATCTCTGTAGCACCTCCCTGATGTCTCTGACGTGTTGCTTTTCATTGTCCGAATAGATTAAGACGTCGTCCAAAAAGGCTATGCAATTCTTGTACAGCAGGGGCCCCAACACATGATGCATGAAGGCTTGAAAGCAGGCAGAGCCCGATTGTAATCCAAATGGCATGACTAAGTACTCAAAAGCCCCCAGGGGGGTGAACATGGTCGTTTTCCATTCGTCCCCCTCCCTTATCCTAATCAGATTGTAGGCTCCCCTGAGGTCCAGCTTGATAAAAATCTTCCCCTGCCTCACACGTGTCAAAATATCGTCAATCCTGGGCATTGGGAAAGTCACGGGTTCTGATACCAGGTTTAGGGCCCGGTAATCCACAACTAATCTGTGCTGATTAGTCTCCTTTTTGTCCACAAAGAACACTGGATTGCCCCCCATCGCCTTAGATTCCCTTATGAAACCTCTCTTCAGGTTCTTGTCAATAAACTGCCGCAGCTCCTGCATCTCCCGGTCGGACATGGCATACAGTTTACCCACTGGTAACTGAGCCCCTGGAAGCAGGTTGATTTGGCAGTCAAAGGGCCTGTGGGGGGGCAGCTTATCTGCCTCCCTCTCGCTGAAGACCTCCTTCAAATCAGCATATTGTGGTGGCACCTCCCCTTTTTGCCCCAGGGCCAACCCAGCCACCCTGGCCACAGTCATTCTTGGTTCCTTCCCTCCCAGACACTGCTCTAAGCAGTAAGCTGACCCAAAGGTGACCAACCGCTGATGCCATGACACCACTGGGTCATGCATTGCCAGCCAGCTCATTCCCAGTATTATTGGGGGTCCTGCCAGCGTGGCCACGTGAAAGGCAATGGTTTCCGTGTGCCTGGAGACCCTCATTCTCATTGGCGGTGTCTGGTGTGTCACTTCCCCTCCCAGGAGTTCCCTGCCATCGATGGTGGTCACCTGCAAGGGAAAATCTAGTGACAACAGGTGGAGTTGGTGCTCCAGAGCAAAGTCTCTGCTGAAGAAATCACACGAGCTGCCAGAATCTAGCAGTCCCTTCACTTTGACGGGGTGCCCGTTTGGGAGTTCTAGCACCACCTCTATGGCTATAGCTGCCTTTGGGGGGGGGGTCAGGCTGGGGCACTTCTATTGGTTGCTGGCCTGGCTGCTGCCCCTGCTGGTTGGCAGCCAGGCGTTGTCGTTTCCCTGCACCTGCCCCTCCTCCCCCTTCTCATCGTGGTCTGCAGCCCCCATCATGCCTTGCCAGGCCTTTGCAAAATGTCCCAGTCGCAGACAGAGGAAACACTTCTTGGTAGTTTTCCACTCCTTCCCCTCCCTTTTCCGCCCTTCACCAGCGTTTGAAACTTCACACACGCGCGCTCCCTCAATTTCCATCAGCTCCGCCGCCTGGGAAGGCTCCCTCGGCATCTCTGGAATGCGGTTGTCATGGAAACATTCCGCCCTTATCTCCCGCTTCTCTTGAGCCCACGTTTCCTGGCGTACACCGATCGCAAGCACAGTCTTTGTGAGTTCATCCATCGACCACGGGCGGGGCACTCGGGACAACTCGTCTTTCACTTTGGGGGACAAACCCGCTTCAAACAACATTTGCATTGGTTCAGAGTCCAGATCCCACCCGAGCTTGTGGACTAACATCGCGAAACGCGACCAGTAGTTTCTGACGGACAGGCTTCCCTGCTTGCACCCCATCAGCTCCCGTCTCGTCACGCTTTGGTCCACCTCGCCGGAGAACATCGCGTCCATCCCTTGGTAGAATTTCTTAAGATCTTTCAATGCATCATTCTGCGTCGCCATTAGGGGCCTGATCCATTCACGCGCCCCATCCTGCAGATGTCCCACAATGTAAGCCACCCTCTCCCCGCCAACATCAAAGTCATTTTTCTGCAATTCCAAAGCGTACTGAATTTCCGTTCGGAAGGCATTGTAGTCTTGGGGCTTTCCACCAAACTTGTGTACCAGCCCCTGAACCTTCCTTCCTATCGGGGTGGCTCTGACCTGTGCATCCTGAACCCGTCTCTCCTCCAGCCGCGCCGTCAGGGTAGCTACATGCGCCTCCAGGTCTCGGTTCCTCTCGGCCAGACCTCGCACCAGGGCTTCTTGCTCTGTCCCTCTGGCCGGCTCTGTTTGGCTCATCTTGCTGCCTCTCCGGGGCTGCGCACAAGCAACATCAGGGACTGACGGATTGCTGTAATGGTTCTAGGGGTTGCTCGTGCGTAAGCTTGTCCCAACACCTGGCTGGGTTGCCTGAGTGAACCTTTCCTGTCCGAGCAGCCACTCACCCGTGGCTGTCTCAATCGCTGGCAGAATCTGTCAGTGGGCGTTTCTTAAACTTCTTCCAGCAAAGAAGCTCTTTGACACCCAGTCTCCTCCTACTCTCCCTGCGCGGAAGCCTTCTGCGCAAGGAGGGCGTAGGCAGCGGAGGACTCTTCCTCTCCCCGCTGGTCCCCGGCAAGGAGTCATGGGACCGCCTCGCCGATTCCCCCATCTGCCCCCCTTCTCCACTGGAGCTACGCTGATTCCCTTCCCCAGAAGATGGGCTGCCTCTCCCACTCCCGGGACGCTCTCTGGGATCCCTTTGGAGCTTGCTCTCTCCCTCGGAAACTGATGGCAGTTCCCTGACAGGAGTCAAACGTTCTTTTGGAAGCCGAACGTCCAGTGGGGCTTCCACGGCTTCTGATTGGCTGCAGGAGCTTCCTGAGGTCAATCAGAAGCCGCACTTTGGTTTCCAAACGTTTCAGAAGTCAAATGGACTTCTGGAACAGACTCCGTTCGACTTCCAAGGTACGACTGTACAGTGGAACCTCGGTTGTCGAACATAATCCGTTCCGGAAGACCGTTCGACTTCCGAAACATTTGACAACCAAGGATCAATTGCCGATCGGCAAATTCTTTTTTAAAAATGGAGTTCCGTTCGACTTCCGAGGTGCATTCAAAAATGGAAGCATTCGCTTCCGGGTTGTCGGCGTTCAGGTGCTGAATTGTTCGGCTTCCGAAGTATTCAACAACCAAGGTTCCCCTGTAATGCTTTTTATAGAGTGGGACTGTAGGAGGCACTGGGGATGAGTCTATGGAACCAAGCGGGCAGCAGCCCCAGAAAGTTTGGGAACCACTGGCTTAGAAGTCCAGAGTATGGTACAGGCAATCCTCGTTTTGCGTAAGGGTTTAGTTCCGGACCTCTGTGCAGCTTGGCGGACCGCATGTTCACTCCTTTTTTCACTCCTTTTTGTGACGTCTATATGACGTTTTAGGGCTATTTCTGGGTTTGGAGCCCTGCATGTGAGCAATATGGGGAACACAATCAGATGAGCTTACGAAAATAAACTCATGAGAGTTTAGCATATTATGCTTGTCACAAATACACACACACACACACACACACACACACACACACACTCAACAAATGAAAAGAAAAAGCCATATGTTTTAACTTTATTCTCTTCTTTGGAGTTCTTAGTGTTAAGAAATATGATGAGATGCTACTTGAAATGTGTTTTACATGCAGTATTTCTTTTGATCAACATAACACCACAATGTGCAACTTACCTAGCATAAAAGTGTTGTCATGTGTGTCATTTAAACCTCTTTTTAGGACTGCCATAATCACTTCCCTGACTTTACCTTACTAGATTGCCAAAAACACAAGTTGGCCCTCGTGCTTCTGCTTTATTTGGGTTCCCAACTTACTATAACTATGTTTAAAAAATACAATATGCATTTAAACATGACATTCTTGCTTTTGTCTTGAGAAACTTTATTTGAAAAGCTATCAGTCACGATTACAATTGGATGGTATAGCAATAACTGCAGAAATCAGTTTCTTGCACAACAGCAATTATTATTTGCTAAAGTAATAGTTCTGCTGCTCTGGTTCGCCAGAAGCGGCTTAGTCATGCTGGCCACATGACCTGGAAGCTGTACGCTGCCTCCCTCGGCCAATAAAGCGAGATGAGCGTCGCAACCCCAGAGTCGGCCACGACTGGACCTAAAGGTCAGGGGTCCCTTTACCTTTACCTTTTTCTCTCTAAGCCTGACACTTGTTTAAAGAAAATGTGGGGTGCATTTTTACAGGCACTTACAAGAGGGTCAATCTTGCTGAACTCAGTGGGGCTACTCAGTGAGTAAAACTGCTCAGGGTTGCACAGCTGGTCAATTAAATGTATGTGTTTCGGAAGTCGAATGGACTTCCGGAACGGATTACATTCGAGAACCAATGTACCACTGTACTATCAAATTCCAAATCCACATGAAAAAAAACCCTCAGCATTCTAGCAGATTCCTTACAGGACTATAATTCCACACTGTATATATCACAATAAGAGACAGCATGCCTTCAACACATGGGCATCCCATCAGATTGTTTCTGGGACAGAGTTGATCCTTGTTCTCCTTTCCTCTTGAAAGGCTACAAAATGGTTATAGAATCATAGAATCATAGAATCATAGAATCATAGAGTTGGAAGAGACCACAAGGGCCATCGAGTCCAACCCCCTGCCAAGCAGGAAACACCATCAGAGCACTCCTGACATATGGTTGTCAAGCCTCTGCTTAAAGACCTCCAAAGAAGGAGATTCCACCACACTCCTTGGCAGCAAATTCCACTGCCGAACAGCTCTTACTGTCAGGAAGTTCTTCCTAATGTTTAGGTGGAATCTTCTTTCTTGTAGTTTGGATCCATTGCTCCGTGTCCGCTTCTCTGGAGCAGCAGAAAACAACCTTTCTCCCTCCTCTATGTGACATCCTTTTATATATTTGAACATGGCTATCATATCACCCCTTAACCTCCTCTTCTCCAGGCTAAACATGCCCAGCTCCCTTAACCGTTCCTCATAAGGCATCGTTTCCAGGCCTTTGACCATTTTGGTTGCCCTCCTCTGGACACGTTCCAGTTTGTCAGTGTCCTTCTTGAATTGTGGTGCCCAGAACTGGACACAGTACTCCAGGTGAGGTCTGACCAGAGCAGAATACAGTGGCACTATTACTTCCCTTGATCTTATCCTTGGGATGAGACAATATGTACATTAAAACATATACTGCAATGCCCACCATCCCTGACCATTAGCCATGCTGGCAGAGACCATCTGTATGGCCACAGATTGCCCTTCCCTGATATTTTATTTTTATGGGTTTTCCACACACATCTGCTCAGCTTCTGTGAGAACAGGATGCTTGAATAGTTGGGCCATTGGCCTGATCCAGCAGGCTCTTTTTATGTTCTTACGTTAGAGGTATGCTGCCTTTGTGCACGGCTGTTCCGCTTACCTCTCATGTTCAAGCCATCATAAACGAGTGAGTGCCTGAGCATGCGCAGAGTGCCACCCTCCCTCAGTGGTGAAATAAATAATCACTACTTTTACTTGAAGCCCTGATAGCCATCGCACCCAGCAGCTCTGGTATGTTTCGTGCACACAATAGAGCACCCTTGATGGATCAAGACCGATGAGACAATGCCACGTTGTGTTTCTGTTCCGTAGAAGTTGCTTCAACTTTCGTGCATGCAATTTCTGCTTTTGATGGAGACCTTGGCATTATGATAAGAGAAACAGGAAGAGCACTTACGGCGCCCAAACAAAAGTGAAAGCAGAACAAGTTTGGACAAAACAGCACAGCAGTGTGTCAAAGTTCCCTGGAGTCCCAATTGCACATTTCCTCCCCTGCCAGGTAGATTTCGGCAGTTCATAGTCTATGTTTTATGTGGATCTGCCCACATATAATTAATGGAAAGGTCCATCTCCTGTTCCCATTGCCGATTGATATAAGAGGTGTGCTCAGTTTGTTTTTAGGGCGTCCTTCTTTTTGCAGGGAATGGGGTGTAGTATTTTTTGGTATTAATTCCTATACTATTTTCATCATCATCATCATCATCATCATCATCATTTATAACTTATACCCCGTCCATCTGGCTGGGTTTCCCCAGCCACTCTGGGAGGCTTCCAACAAAATATTAAAAATACAATAAAACATCAAACATTAAAAACTTCCCTAAACAGGGCTGCCTTCAGGTATCTTCTAAAAGTATAAGTTATATATCATTCATAATTCCACTTCATATCATTTTCATATAATTTAATTGTGATATTATGTTTTCAATACAGTGGTACCTTGCTTCTCGAACTTAATCCGTTCCGGAAGTCCATTCGCACTCAAGCGGAAGCCGCGTCGGACGTTTGGCTTCCGAAAAACTGGAACACTCACTTCTGGATTTGCGGCGTTTGGGAGCCAAGTCGTTTGACTACCAAGGTACAACTGTAAGTCTGATTGAATTTGGTGGTGCTTACTCTCAGGCAAGTGGGTTTAGAATTGCAGCCTAAAGCAACTTTGGAGGCTGGCTGTGTCCACACTATGAACTTAGGACTTGCCTGCACCAGAGCAGAATTTGCAGTCTAGAGTAGATTTGCATCACCCTGTCTCCCCATGAATATATGGGCCTTCAGATGAGATACTTAGAATCATAGAATCATAGAATCATAGAGTTGGAAGAGACCACAAGGGCCATCGAGTCCAACCCCCTGCCAAGCAGGAAACACCATCAGAGCACTCCTGACATATGGTTGTCAAGCCTCTGCTTAAAGACCTCCAAAGAAGGAGACTCCACCACACTCCTTGGCAGCAAATTCCACTGTCGAACAGCTCTTACCCTTCCCACCCCATTGTTCTCCTGGGCCTTTTGCCCTTTAAATTCAGGGTTTTTCAGTCCTCAGAAAGTCCAAAATGGGCATGATCGAGAAACCCCATTGCACGTTGTCAGGGGTTCAGGAGCAGAGGCAAGGGCAAGGGAGGAAACAGAGAGCGAGGGGGAGGAGGCAGAAGAAAAGATGAGTGATGACGACGACCCGAGATCTCCGAGTCTTTCCAGTGAATCGGAAGATTCACAGAAAGGAGCACCAGTGGCCAGGGCAAGGGGGGAGACTAGGGGAACACCCCAGGGAGATAGAGCCAGAGGGGACTCAGAGGAGAGCAGTTGGAAATCGGGACCAGCGTCACCGCCAGAGAGCAGGGAAGAGGAAGGGAGCCAGGGATCAAACGCTGGCAGCTCACAACAGGGGGGAGGGCATGAGTCAGGAGTGGCCACACCTCCATCGGGGAGCGAAGAGACGGTTAGACGGAAGGTGGAAGGTTGGGCGCGCGCGCCAAGTTCAAATGCACAGGAAGGTGGCGCAGTAGGCAGCCCGGAGAGGGAGCCAGGTCCTAAAGCCCGGCGCAAGGAGATAGGAGGGTCCGGGGGGTCCGCGTCAGAGGAATCCCGGAAGGAAGAGACCCCGGGGGGCAGAGGGACCCAGAGAAGAACAGTCAGGCGGAAAAGGTGGAGCAGGGATAGGATATTAAATTGGTGCACAAGGGGCGGAGATTCAGACGAAGCTTCGCCGATCTAAGCATAAGACGTAGAGTTGCACGCAGCAGCTTGAGAATGGAAACTGTAACTCAATAAAGACTTTTAATTAATGACCGCTGGCTAGCGTGATCCTCTGTGAGCTAGGATCTGGGAGCAACCCTGACAGTAAGCTTCGTCTCATTAAATTGTGGGCATCCACGGCCTCGCGGAGAGGAGAGAAAGCGGGTGCCTACTAACGAGCTCACGAACAGCAGACAAGATGACGGCCGAACAGCAAATAGCAGAACTCAGAGAAGCAGTATCACGACTGAATGCCGAGGCTCTGGCATCCAGGAAGAGAGAGGAGGACGCAGCTGCCGCCTACAGGGATCTCCAGGTCAGGTTGGAAGTGCTTACGAAGCAAGGACAACAGACACCCAAACCGGAGGGGATTGGGTTGGGGAGACGCACAGGCGGTCTGGTCTCTCACTTTGATGGGAATTTGCAACAGTACCCCAACTTTAGAGCAGATGTAATGTGTGCACTGCAACTGCTGCACAAAGACTTTAGAGATGAAGAAGAGAAGGTGGGGTTCATCATGTCACATTTGCATGGAGATGCTAAAGCATGGCTGCGCAATTTGTGGAGAGATAAGGATCCTGCGCTCCAAAATGCGGATGCCTTTATTAAAGCGATGGATGGGTGTTTTTTATCAAGCATTGACGTGGATCTTGCCCGGAAGGAGGTGCATGGACTAAGGCAAGGGAGAGCCAGCGTAAGGCAGTACCATGCCCGCTTTTTCGCTTTGGTCAGTGCCCTGGAATGGGACAGAGATTCGGCCCCTGTAAGAGACCTGTTTTGGGAGGGATTGCACAGTTTGGTTAAAGATGAAATTGCGAGGGGGGAGAGACCCCGGACCACGCAGGAGATCGTTCAGAGGGCGCTGGCGGTGGGGGTGCGGCTGGAAGAACGTCCGTGGAGCAGGGACGAAGGGCGTGGAGGGCGCGAACCAGCCAGGGGCTCCTCCTTCCTTCCCAGAGAAGCAGCGCGTGCGCAATCCACGCCTCCGCCCGGAGGAGGGGCGGAACCTATGGAGGTGGGAGGTGCAAGGGCTCAGTCAGCAGCCAGAGCCCTAGCACCGGCAGCAGTGAAAGCGAAGCCTCCTAGAGGGAACAGGAAGTGTTACATCTGTGAGGAGCCAGGGCATATGGCGAAAGAGTGTCCCCGGAGGCTCCACAAGCACACTGCAGCCTCAGCAATGGTAACTGCAGCAACGCAGCAAGGAGAACCACAGCAGGGAAACGACGCAGTCTGGCTGGAGGAAGATGCACTGGGGCCCAGCCAGACGTGTCAGTGAAGAAGTCCCCAGAGATTTTACACCCCATGGACCCCCTCCCGCCCAAACCAGTAGTAAGGCTCACCGCATCTCTCCAGCTGCCCAATGGGATCACCCTAGACGTGCCAATCACCATCGACTCGGGAAGCAATGCAGACTTTATAGGGCAAGACTTTGTCGACAGGCACGCTATACAGTTACTGCCTGCCACGCTGCCCCTGCAGGTTGTCACGGTGGATGGCAGGGAGCTGCTGGGGGGGCAAGTGGTGAAGCAAACGCCACCAATGGTGATGCGACTTGGGAATCACAGGGAAGTCATCAGCTTCAACGTCACTCAACTGTCGGACACGCCCATTGTATTGGGCATGAGTTGGCTGGACAAGCACAGCCCGACGCTGGCTTGGTACCAGAGGCAGCTAACCTTCGGCTCTTCCTTTTGCGCTGAACACTGCATCGTGCCCCGGCAGGACGGGGAGGAGGAGGAGTCACAGCTGCAGCTCGGCACGCTGCAAGCGGTTCCCCACAAGTACGCAGAATTTTTGGAGGTGTTCTGCGAGAAGGAGGCAGACAGGCTACCCCCCCACAGACCATATGACTGCAAAATTGACCTGCTGCCGGGGGCGGCGCTGCCCAAAGGGAAGCTGTATTCCATGTCTGAGGACGAACTGCAGGACCTCAATGAGTTCATAGATCATAATTTGGAGCGCGGTTTCATCCGAGAGTCCAAGGCAGCGGGGGGCAGTCCGGTATTCTTTGTTAAGAAGCGGGACACGCCCCAGAAAAGACTCGTAGTGGACTACCGCATTTTGAACAGTGTGACCAAGCCATCGGACTTCCCCATGCCCCGAATCGACGACCTCCTCGCAAAGGTACGCAAGGGCAGCGTGTTCACCAAGTTGGACCTGCGAGGGGCGTACAACCTCATTCGCATGCGGGAAGGAGATGAGTGGAAGACAGCCATGTTCACGCCCCTGGGCACCTACGAATATAGAGTTATGCCTTTTGGATTGCAAAATGGCTCCCACGTTTTTCAAGCTTTCATGCATCACGTGTTGGCGGGGCTCCTCTACAAGACGTGCGTCTGTTTCTTGGATGATATCCTGATCTTTTCGGAATCGCAGCAGGAGCATGACGGACACGTCAGGGAAGTGCTGAGCAGGCTACAGCAGCATAGGCTTTATGCCAAGCTAGAGAAGTGCCAATTCGACGTAACGGAGGTGGATTTCCTGGGCTACAAGTTGTCTGACAAGGGACTCGCCATGGACAGCGCCAAGGTTCGAGCGGTGTTGGATTGGAAAAGCCCACGCAACCGGAAGGAGGTCCAACGGTTTGTCGGCTTCGCGAACTTCTATCGCAAGTTTATCAAAGGCTTTGCTATGCAGACAGCGGCCATCACGGACACGCTCAGCTCCAAGAAAAAGAAGTTCATCTGGACAGCGCAGGCAGAGCAGTCATTTCAGGCACTCAAGCGTCTCTTCGCGTCGGAAGAACAGCTGCTTCATGTCAACCCCAGCAGGCCAATGAGGGTTGAAACAGACGCCTCAGACAGAGCCGTCGGAGCAGTCCTGCTGCAGAAGGACCCGCAGGGGGTTTGGAGGCCGGGAGCGTTTTACTCCAGGAAGCTCAGCAAGTCCGAACAGAACTACACCATCTGGGACAGGGAGTTGCTGGCCATTCATGCAGCATTCAAAGCATGGAGGCACTTCCTGATCGGAGCCAAGCACACGGTGCAGGTCTGCACGGACCACAAGAATCTGGAGCACTGGCGCACGGCACAGTTCCTGAACCAGAGGCAAATACGTTGGGCTGAGTTCTTTGCGAACTTCGACTTCCGAATAGAGTATGTCCCGGGGGACACCAACATCATGGCGGATGCTCTCTCCCGTAAGCCACAGTATCTGGAGGAGGCAACGCCAGCGGCCGCCATGCACATCTTCGCACCGACAGTGTGGGCGTGCGCTGCGGCGACAGTTGACCTGGAGGCGGTGCGACGAGCGTTGCAGGATGACTCCTTCGCGCAAGCAAAAATGGCAGAGGTGCACAGGGGCACGGCGGCGACCGACGAGTTCCAACTGCGAGATGGATTGCTCCTCCATAAAGGGGCCATCTACGTGCCGGGAGACGAACTTCGCGCCAAGGTACTGCAGCAGCTGCACGACGCGCCCACGGCCGGGCACTTTGGCAAGGAGAAGACGGTGGAATTAGTCGCCAGAGACTTCTGGTGGCCCGGAATGAGAGGGGGAGTCGCGGACTACGTGGCGAGGTGTGACACCTGCCAGAGGGCCAAACCAGTACACAGACCGCCGGCCGGACTGCTGGAACCGCTGCAAACTCCGTGCGAACCATGGGAGAGAGTGGCCCTGGACTTTGTTACGGATCTGCCCAGCTCAAGGGGCAAGACGGCTGTGCTGGTGGTGGTCGACTTGTTCTCCAAGATGGCACATTTCATTCCGTGTGCGAAGGTGGCCACGGCGGAACAAACCGCCAAACTGTTCATAGACCACGTGTTCAAGGTTCACGGTCTGCCGCGGTCTTTTCCGTCCGACCGAGGGCGACAGTTCATCTCGAACTTCTGGCAAAAGCTGATGGGCTTCCTGAACGTCAAGATCAACCTGGCGTCGGCGAGACACCCGCAGACCAACGGGCAAGCGGAGCGGGCCAATGCCGTCATGCAGCAGTACCTGAGATGTTATGCGAATCAACAGCCTGCGACATGGGTGGATTACCTGCCTCTCGCCGAGTTCGCCTACAACAACACGAAGCACGTGTCCACGGGGGTCACGCCGTTCTTCGCCAACAACGGGAGGCACCCCAGAACCTTCCCGGGACTAGAAAGAATGGTGGAGGGGGAGCCGCAGACAGCAGATGCGTTCGCGTCGGAGTTGCAGGAGGTCCACGATCAGCTGCGGCGGCACCTGGAGCTGGCCAAACACGCATACAAGGTGCAGGCGGACAAACACAGAAGGGTTGGCGAAGAGATCCATGTCGGGGACTGGGTCTGGTTAGCAGCCCACGCAGTGCCGACCAGGTCGTTGGCCAAGAAGAAACTAGGGCATAAGCAACTGGGGCCCTACCAAGTCGAAGAGCAGGTCAACCCGGTGGCTTTCAGGCTGGCGCTTCCGGAGGGTTCCAGAATGCATCCGGTGTTCCACAGATCGGTGCTCACTCCCTACAAGGCACCGCACAGGTTTCAGGAACCCGGAACGGCGCCGAGTCCGCTCAGACACAGAACCGGGCACGCGGGAGTGGCACAGGAGGAGCGCATCAACGAAGTCACGGAGATTTTGGACTCCAGGTGGGGGGAAGAGGGAGTAGAATACCTTCTCGCCAAGGAGGGCACCCCGGCCAGTGCGAACAGCTGGGTGCCGGGCTACGCCTTGGACGAACCTCTGCTCAAGGACGAGTTTCATGCCCTCTTCCCACATAGACCAATGCCAGCAGACCTTTTCGACGACTGGCTTTTCACTCCCACACTTTCTGCAAGCACGTTCCGGGGGTTCGACTCGGACGAGGACCCGATACGGGATGCCCGTTCCCCGGAGGGGTCACCCTCGGGATCTGCCTCGGAACCCTCGTATTGGTGGGACGATAGACCAGAGGAGCAGTGGCGCAAGAGGTGGCTGGAAGGTCCCGGACGAGCAACGCCGCCAGGAGGCAGTGAGGGAGAGACGGACATGGACGTTTTCGGGGACGACCTTGGTTTCGAGCACGGCGGCACAGAGATGGACGCGGAGGTGACCGTCGTCGACGAGAGCAGGGAGGAAGAACCGGGAGACTTCAAATGGAGGCCCACCACGGGAAGCGAACGGTATCCGACGTTCGTCCCTCTGCCGCAGCAGCACCCAGCTCCCGCACCGGAAGGAGGGGAGGGGGGAACGGGGGGCTTCGAGGGGGGGATGGATGTCAGGGGTTCAGGAGCAGAGGCAAGGGCAAGGGAGGAAACAGAGAGCGAGGGGGAGGAGGCAGAAGAAAAGATGAGTGATGACGACGACCCGAGATCTCCGAGTCTTTCCAGTGAATCAGAAGATTCACAGAAAGGAGCACCAGTGGCCAGGGCAAGGGGGGAGACTAGGGGGACACCCCAGGGAGATAGAGCCAGAGGGGACTCAGAGGAGAGCAGTTGGAAATCGGGACCAGCGTCACCGCCAGAGAGCAGGGAAGAGGAAGGGAGCCAGGGATCAATCGCTGGCAGCTCACAACAGGGGGGAGGGCATGAGTCAGGAGTGGCCACACCTCCATCGGGGAGCGAAGAGACGGTTAGACGGAAGGTGGAAGGTTGGGCGCGCGCGCCAAGTTCAAATGCACAGGAAGGTGGCGCAGTAGGCAGCCCGGAGAGGGAGCCAGGTCCTAAAGCCCGGCGCAAGGAGATAGGAGGGTCCGGGGGGTCCGCGTCAGAGGAATCCCGGAAGGAAGAGACCCCGGGGGGCAGAGGGACCCAGAGAAGAACAGTCAGGCGGAAAAGGTGGAGCAGGGATAGGATATTAAATTGGTGCACAAGGGGCGGAGATTCAGACGAAGCTTCGCCGATCTAAGCATAAGACGTAGAGTTGCACGCAGCAGCTTGAGAATGGAAACTGTAACTCAATAAAGACTTTTAATTAATGACCGCTGGCTAGCGTGATCCTCTGTGAGCTAGGATCTGGGAGCAACCCTGACACACGTAGTACAAGAAACATGTATTAGTGCTGAGCCCCAGAATAAATTTCCCCCATCATATTTGGGAGACAGATAAAACTATAACAAAAGATTTTTATTTCTTTTTCTTACAGAGGAACAGCGCAATTCTATGTGTCCTTGCTTTAGGAAAGACCTCTAGGAATTTCTGGTTACAAATCAAAACTTAGCCACCATGCTGAAAATAATGCAGGGCCTACCGTAGCTTTGCAAATAAGCCCACAAGTGACTAGCCCTCAACATTTCACTTGTTCGCCTTGACCTCATTGAGTAGAGAAGTGTACTGTCATTTTGTGACAGAGAAGTTTCCTCCAAGGCAACTGTCCTAGAATGCCAGTCTGCAAAATTTGCCAGTCACCATTAAGTAGATATCTCATTCGCGAAGTCAGTTGTTTCATTTCACAAATGTTGTTTTTGTAAGAGACCCAAACAAATCGGGATGCTCTGCTTACCTTTTGGCGTCGATGCTCAGTGAGGACGTCCAGGTGATGATTGTTCAACTTTGAAGATTGGGTATTGCTGCAGGAGTCTCTGTTTCTCTCGAGGTAAATGATTCCTTAAGCTATTACATTATTTCTAGAGGGTGGAGGAAATGCTTGTGCTTTCGGTTTAGAGAGCGAGGGGGAATTCTGGGGAATTCAAGCAAAGAACGAAGCGTCAAAACAGAGCTTTGTGGCTTGAGTATGACTTGATCTCAGTCCAGACAGATCAACCATATGTGGCCAGTTTACAAGCCCCCCTACCCCTGGTACCCTTTCTCCCTGTATTGCTGCTCCAGAACTTTTCACTGCTTAGAAATGTAGGACACAATATTGGATTGTCGCAGGGGTTGGATTCCTATTGGATCGGTTAGTCTAGGCTTAGCAGAGTGAGCAGGGCAGGCAGCCCCTAGTGCCGTATTTACATGTATGCTAAACACGCTATAGTTTAGGGCCCCACTCTCTTGCCCCCCCCCAATTTAAAGGAAATAAAACCTGGATGTACATTTCCAAAATATAAGGTAGAAAAAATAAAGATAAAACCTACAGACAGCAACAGTGTTTTGTGTTGTGTAGGGACGCGGGTGGTGCTGTGGTCTAAACCACTGAGCCTCTTGGGCTTGCCGATCAGAAGGTCGGCGGTTCGAATCCCCGCGACGGGGTGAGCTCCCGTTGCTCAGTCCCGGCTCCTGCCAACCTAGCAGCTCGAAAGCACGTCAAAGTGCAAGTAGATAAATAGGTACCGCTCCGGCGGGAAGGTAAACGGCATTTCCGTGCGCTGCTCTGGTTCGCCAGAAGCGGCTTAGTCATGCTGGCCACATGACCCGGAAAAACTGTCTGCGGACAAATGCCGGCTCCCTCGGCCTATAGAGCGAGATGAGCGCGCAACCGCAGAGTCGTCCGCGACTGGACCTAACGGTCAGGGGTCCCTTTACCCTTTAGCCATCACAAATAATACTGCTTTCTCTCAAAGTTGACACCTTTCACGAAAACTGATAAGTTACCTGTTGTAGGGAATCATTTCTCCTCTTTTCTTAATTTCTCTTTTTCTTAGTCTCTTTTCCACTTACTTAAGCAAACTTAGACAAATTCTTTTTGAAGCATAACAAGGGTTGAGTGGAGGGCTAGATGTTACCTGCTTTTCAAAATTGTGATAGAGCACCAGCTAAATTTTGAGGCACTAGCTGGCTTCACAGTTTTTCCCGCATGGTGATTTTTGCATAGAGCACACACACATACTTTAAGGCTGGGCAATGTATCAATACATTTGGGGTGAGGAAATAAGTTTGAAGTCCACAGCGTGGTAACAGTGCCATAATATTAATCACAATGTGTGCGCGTGCCGTGTAAAAAACCATTATGTGGGAAAAACCGTGAAGCCAGTCATCGCTTCTCTCATGGTTCCTTCTGTCCCTGTTGCTCTGCACTATAAAATAACAGTTGTAAGTGTGTTAAAGCTAAGTAAAAATGTATCTGTTTTAGACCCCTAAGTAGCAGCAGTTTTCAGGACCTTACCCCCTTCACCTCTACATAGAGAACCCCTAGATATGCCTCTGCGCGTAAGATGTGATTATGCTGTAGGTACAGTCGTACCTCGGAAGTCGAACGGAATCTGTTCTGGAAGTCCGTTCGTTTTCCAAAATGTTTGGGAACCAAGGCGTGGCTTCCAATCGGAAGCCTCGTAGGCCGCGTTGGACGTTCGGGTTCCAAATAACGTTCGCAAACCGGAACACTCACTTCCGGGCTTGCAGCTTTTGGGAGCCAAAACGTTCGACTTGCAAGGCGTTCGGGAGCCAAGATACGACTGTAAATTTATTAGATTGCCACATATTAAACAACTGAATCAAGCAAGAGGAACAAACCACAAGGACACATTTGGCGGAGAACAGTGAAACTTTATTGCATTTACAAACACACTGGGAAATCAAAGGCAAGCCCCAAAAGCTTGCACCAATTTATGGATTGTACTCTTTTTATTTACTGTTTGCTATATATAAAAAACATCTGCTACTACTTTAAGTGAATGGATAGGACCACATTAGGGTGTCTCAAGAATATGGTGGATAAAATGCTAATGATTTGTGTTGCTGTACTGTAAAGGATGGGGGGGCGGGATCCAACACATTTTTATATGAACAAGTTTATGCCTAAACATTAATTGTACCCTTTCATTATCTGCTTTTCAAAATCAATCTAGGGTTTCCCACTTTACTCATTTTTGGATACGGCCTTTAAAAAGAAATCCTGGAACACCTCCCCGATTTCTTAGTTATACTGTAAATTTGTAAATAGCTACTGCAATCGATTTTAGCTCATTGAAACAAATATCATGTTATATATATTATATATGTTTTCCATTTTTAAAAACTTTGTGTCAAGCTAAAAACCCTGTGCATCAAAACCGTGGTCAGTTTAGCAGTGATGCCCGAGACAAGTGACTGTCCTTGAAGGATATCAAATTACACGGTAGGCGGGTTCCATTCAAGCTGCTGCAGGTGCAGAAGTCTGCTTCAGAAGCTGCCATTTGGGATCATCTGGGAAGTGCTAATAATCAGAACAGGGTGGTTGAGGAGGTAAATCACATGGTACCTGAAAAAGAGAGGTCAATAGTGCAGTATTTAGCAACACTATCTAAATCAGCAATAGGGGCAAACAAAGGTATCTAAGGTAGAGCATGGAATACTTACAGACCCAGTTCAGATGTCAAGTGAAACCATGGTTTAGTATGCTGGGAATGAGCCAAAGCAAGCCTTGGGCTCACACATTCCCCCCCTCCTCCCTCTACACAAGCGGTGAAGAGTTTGGAAACTACGGTACATCCTCGTTAGGCTTAACCACAGCTTGTTGCCTCACCCAAACCTGATGAACTATGCTTATTGTTAACCCTGGTTGATTGGTTTGATAAGCCATCTTTAAACCATGGCTCATCCAGCTAGCTTGTTTAAACTCTTAATCTCAGGGTCGTGGGTTGGAGCCTCACACGGGGCAAAAATAATAATCCTGCATTGCTGGGGGTTAGGCAAAATGACACTTGTGGTCCCTTCCAACTCTATAATAACTCTATAACTTTATAACGTTAACCACAGCTGAGAGTCTGGGGTGGTGTGCTAAACCAGCCTTCGCCAATCTGATTTCCTCCAGATGTTGCTGAATTCTTATGTCCCATCAACCACATGATAGTCAGGGATGATGGGACATCATCATCATCATCATCATCATCATTTATTACTTATACCCGGCCCGCCCGCCCAGCCAGGTCTCCCCAGCCACTCTGGACGGCTTCCAACAGGAGCTTAAAAATACATTAAAACATCAGTCATTAAAAAACTTCCCTAAACATCAGATAGTTGTTTATTCCTTTGACATCTGATGGGAGGGCGTTCCACAGGACGGGAGCCACTACCGAGAAGGCCCTCTGCCTGGTTCCCTGTAACTTGGCATCTCGCAGTGAGGGAACCGCCAAAAGGCCCTCGGCGCTGGACCTCGGTGTCCGGGCAGAACGATGGGGGTGGAGACTCTCCTTCAGGTCTACTGGACCGAGGCCGTTTAGGCGGCTTTCAAGGTCAGCACCAACACTTTGAATTGTGCTCGGAAATGGACTGGGAGCCAATGTAGGTCTTTCAAGTTCTGTGGTCTGGGCGGCCGCTCCCAGTCACCAGTCTAGCTGCCGCATTCTGGATAAGTTGTAGTGCAGGACCTCTGAAAGGGCCTCTGGTTCTCCATCCCTGTTATATACACTGCAGTAACAGCTTGTACATGAGGCTGATTGTGGATGTAACTGTGATATCAAAGGGAACAAGACAGATGCTTCTAATTGACTTTACCCATTTTCAGTGGTTGATGTTCTTATGACTGCGACGGTCAGTCCTTCTGCATTTAAGTCAGATCATGCTGATGCTCCAGTGTCACCGTCTGTTTCAGAAGCTGCCACTTGGGGTCCTCAGGGAAGTGCTTCTTAATAAACAGAGCGGGGTGAGTAAGGAAGTAAAACTCATCGTACCTGCAAAAGGAGAAGGCGCAATAGTCTAGTATTTCATAATAATGCCTAAATCAGCACCAGGGCCAGACAGGCAAACAGAGTGGTGATCCAGAGCAGCTGGACGGCATCTGGTTGAGGAAGCTGCTGTGTTGCAACAATCCAGCCTCCAGAATCCCCAGATTTTACACATGTAGCCTGGAATAAGCACAACACTCCAGAACTGTTCAAAGAGGATGAATAGATGGTATCTATCCCTGCCATCAGGACACTCCATGCCCATGGCATCATAATAATAATAATAATAATAATAATAATAATAATAATAATAATAATGAAATATTACTTATACCCCCGCCCATCTGGCCGGGCCTCCACAGCCACTCTGCACGGAATAACACTTCAAACATGAAAAACTTCCCTAAACAGGGCTGCCTTCAGATGTCTTCTAAAAGTCAGATAGTTATTGTATTTCCTTGACATCTGATGGGAGGGCGTTCCACAGGGCGGGCGCCACTACTGAGAAGGCCTGGTTCCCTGTAACCTCACTTCTCACAGTGAGGGAACTGCCAGAAGGCCCTCAGAGCTGGACCTCAGGCTGAAGGATGGGGGTGGAGACACTCCTTCAGGTATACTGGGCCGAGGCCATTTAGGGCTTTAGAGGTCAGCACCAACACTTTGAATTGTGCTTGGAAATGTACTGGGAGCCAATGTAGGTCTTTCAGGGCCGGTGTTATAGGGTCTCGGCGGCTGCTCCCAGTCACCAACCTAGCTGCAGCATTCTTATTGCACTTGCTTACATTAATCAGCCCTGCGGCCATCAAATTGCAAACTCTGACAAGTGGTCCAAGCAAAACAAAACCGCCTGAAAGCAAATGAAGTTAACTGTGAGAGCCAGTGTGGTGTAGTGGTTAAGAGAACTGGGTTCGCTTCCCTGCTCCTCCACCTGCAGCTGCTGGGTGACCTTGGGCTAGTCACACTTCTCTGAAGTCTCTCAGCCCCACTGTTGTGGGGGAGGAAGGGAAAGGAGATTGTTGGCCGCTTTGAGACTCCTTAGGGTAGTGAGAAAGCGGGATATCAAATCCAAACTCTTCTTCTTCTGCTATCCCCTCAGTGTGTCCCACGCTCTGCCTGGTCTGCCTAACAGCGTACCTGAAAGTGAACTTGCTAAAAGCAGTATTCACAGAGCCACTTCCCCAGGTGCAGTCTAAGAGATGCCACCTTCCATCAATGCGGACAGCATTCCAGGCATGGTCGCTCTTCCCCTTTACGCTGCAGCTGCCTATCAAATACTGGCACTGTATCCCTGCAATACTGAGAGGGGAAGGAAGGTATTCAGGAACAGTGTTGCTACCAAGAGGACAAGTGGTTGCTTTCACCGCTTTGATAGGCTGGATTGGCCGTCCTTCATTTTGCTGGATCAGAGAAAACAGCAATCAGGTTCTCCACAGATTCTCATTTGCTCCAATTTGGCAGGAAAACACAAGTTTTCCTGGGATGAAACAACAACAACAACATTTGGACACGGACCTGGAAAGCCAGGAACTGTGCCTATAAAGCACAGAGCAAAGCTAAGTATGGATGAGGAACTAAGTCACACAGGGAAGAGACCCATTAAATTCAAGTAATTTTTAAGTCTATGGATTCCAGTGGACCTACTCAATTCAATGAAGCCCTATATATGCAAGTTTGCTTCAGGATCATTCACAGTGTGGGCATTCCTCCACTTACATGGTGGGTCATGTTCCGGAACCCCATGCACATAAGCAAAAATTGTGTAAGTAGGGTAAAGGTAAAGGACCCCTGAAAGTTAAGTCCAGTCACAGACAACTCTGGGGTGGCGGCACTCATCTCACTTTACAGGCCGAGGGAGCCGGCGTTTGTCCGCAGACAGTTTTTCCGGGTCATGTGGCCAGCCTGACAAAGCCGCCTCTGGCGCAACAGAACACCGAAACCAGAGCAGCGCACGGAAACACCGTTTACCTTCCCGCCCAAGCGGTACCTATTTATCTACTTGCACTTCTTGGCATGTTTTCGAACTGCTAGGTTGGCAGGAGCTGGGACCGAGCAACGGGAGCTCACCCCGTCGTGGGGATTTGAACCGCCGACCTTCTGATCGGCAAGCCCAAGAGGCTCAGTGGTTTAGACCACAGCGCCACCCGTGTCCCTGTGTAAGTAGGGAGCACACACTAAAAAAAGCTCATTTTTTCCTGCTCTCCAGCTCTCTCTCCCCACAACACTCTTTTCAACTAGAGTTGAAGCTCTGGAGCTGGCTGGAGGACCTGTGGAAAAGCAACAGCAGCTGCCATGCTGTGACGTGTGTCAGCTACTAGGTGGGGAGGCTGAGCAGCCTAAACAAAGCCCCACTGTGCCTCCGTTCTCTTTGGGGCTTCCTCCGATCCCACTGAAGTCCTCTTTGGGTTCTGGGGAGGGTCTCCTCATGAGCCATGAGGACTCTCCAGCTCTCTCCCGCCATTTTCTGCTTAGAATCTATTGATTTACTTATTTCCAAGGGCTGTCACGTGCGAGTTGATCACGCCTAAGCATGGAGATAGCTGCCTAGGGTAAGGGGTGGGGAACCTGTGGCTCTCCAGATCTCCTATCGCTACAGCCAAGTAGCAACCACTTGCCATGATGGCCGGAGCCAACAGAAGTTACCTGCACATTTCTTGAAAGAGTCGAGCATATCCACCGCAAATAGCCTTTCCTGACTGAAGGACATCAGCTGGTTTAAATGACACCTTGTCCAGGTTATAGCAGCCTTCCACATCATATTCTGTAGAAATAAAGACAATGAGCACCCATTCTGATTTGCTTGTGGGGTGGCAACACTTTGCAACACTTTCCATCGTGTTTCTCGATATCTTTCCTGGTTGCCAAAATCTGATTGGGGGGTGGGGTGGCTTGTCTTGCAAGAGCTCCAAATGAACTTTTGATTGCACAACATGGATTTGCCCATATGTGATTGAATCGCACCTCAAAAGAGAAAGTCTGGAAGCACTCATAAATCTGCTTTGTGTAGACCCAGGGTCTTGTTGCCAAATAAAAATGCACACTGGTGCAAGGGTTAGGAGTCGGGAGACACCTCCTCTCCTCCCGTGCTGCGACCTTTACTTTATTTTGACAAGGTAATAAGAATAAATAAATAAGAATAAAAATGTGCACCCCACCAGTGAGACCATTCCATTGTAACTATCCAACCTCCCAAAATTTCAACACCTCTAGCGATGGTTTGACCCCTTTCCGTTGTAACAGTACAAATTCTACAGACACCCTCCATATCTCCTCAAAATCATTCCTCCTGCATATTCCCCGTCTTACCTTAATGGCACATGTTCATTTATCATTAATAGCTATATATCCCACACCTCTTCATACCATTTTTCCATTTTATATTCTGCTTGCCCCTTCCACTTGCTAGCTATCATAATTTGTGCAGCTTTCAATAAATTTGTGAGCGAGTCCTTCATAGCCTGCAAACCTTCCACCCCATCGTAAATTGATAATGATGCTACCGCGGCACTTTCAGTGAGCTTTAACCCAGTGATTTCTGTTATCAGTGAGCACCTCCTGATCCCTTCTGAGATTCATGGCTGAACAGAGATCCCAGTCAAGCTCTGTGTGAGCCAAACACCAAATCACTGATCCACACAGGTTACAATCCAGAATCCTTTGTGCAAATGGAGCTGACATGACTGGCTATGAAATGGTGAAAATGCCCGAGACAGCTGCAAAGAAGCCATGCTCGGAGTAGACCCACTAAATTTAATGTCCATGAGTTACTTACATCCTTTGATTTCAGCTGGTCTACTCTGAATATAACTTGCTTTGATATGACCTTACGTATCCATCTTCCTTGGCTGGCAATCACTGGACTGGGTGTCTGCTAAAGAACTCTGCTACAGAGCTGGATTCTTGGGCGCAGGGCAGTGACAAAGGCTGATCTTTTAATACCGGAAGTTGTCAGAGGCAAGGGGACTCAAGTATGCAGAAAGGTGGTACCCCCACCTACCTATATGGTGGCAGATCCACATCCAAATGGCTCACACTTTCTCCAGGTCACTGTGGGCTTTTTGGAGCAAGACACTCACCAGGTTTTTCACGCTATTCCTGACATTCACCTGTTTCACAGAAGGTAAATAGACTTGGAAGCAGTTAATATGGACGAGGGGGTACCAGTTCCTTTCTTCTACCTAAGTCCACTTGTTCAAAGAAATTTTAGGGTGCAATCCTGCGTGCACTTACAAGAGTGTCTCTTGCTGAATTCACTGGGATTGCACAGTTAGTCGATTAAGTGTATGTGTTTTACTTGATTGATCAAAGAATTTATTATACTTGCCAAAAATGTACCCTTGGGGGGGAAGTTGTTCTGAAGGGAGACGCATGATTAACCTTTCCTTTTTCCAGGGTTCACAGGCATGTTATTTCTACAATCTTCACGCCCCCGCAGGCGATGTGCCACGCCCCCGGGACACACGCCTGCCTGCTCTCCGCCCCTGGTGCCAGAGCATGCAGCTTCGCCACTGCCCATTGCACCTTTGGGTGGGTGGAAGTACAACTGGGGGGGCATTCTGGGGGCAGGGAGGGACCAAGGCAACCCTGGATCCTGAGCCGGCCCTACTGTTGTCACTTGACAGCCCTGGGGGAAACCCAGGGCTGATTACTGCACCAGTATATTAATTTTATGCCAGTTTAATTCTGGCGAGGCCCCCCAGAGATTCCTGGGAGTTGTGGTTTGGCAAGGGCACTGAGAATTTTCTGTTAATGACTGCTAGCCTTGTTCACAGAAGTATAGTACTCGGAGTTCCCTGAGGAGAGGAAATAACTACCAAATCAATTTCAGTCTGTAGTATAAATACGATCGAAAGTGAATTGTGTAAGAGAGAGGAGTCGTTCAAACCCTTTCATATTGCCTATGATTGCTAGCTCTCCTCCGAATTGACTTTGGAGCTATCTCCTGAATTTTTAAAGCAAAGCAATGCTGCAAAATAACTAAATATGGGTGTATATACATGCATTTACCGTAAATACCTTTTTCAATTCATTGTATATGATCTCCCAGAAAGCCTTAATCCTTGGGCACGTCCACCGTGGCTGACTCAGTTGCTGGCAGAATCCGTGAGTGGGCATTTCTTAAACTTCTTCCAGCAAAGAAGCTCTTTGACGCCTAGTCTCCGCCTACCCTCTCTGCACAAGGAGGGTGTGGGCAACGGAGGACCCCTACTCTCCCCGCTGGTCCCAGGCAAGGAGTCATGGGACCGCCTCGCCGCATCCCCCATCTGCCCCCCTTCTCCACTGGTGCTACGCTGATTCTCTTCCCCAGAAGAGAATCTTGCAGTACATGTGAAAAGGATCTAGGAGTCTTGGTTGACCACAAACTTGACATGAGCCAACAGTGTGACGCGGCAGCTAAAAAAACCAATGCAATTCTGGGCTGCATCAATAGGAGTATAGCATCTAGATCAAGGGAAGTAATAGTGCCACTGTATTCTGTTCTGGTCAGACCTCACCTGGAGTACTGTGTCCAGTTCTGGGCACCACAGTTCAAGAAGGACACTGACAAACTGGAACGTGTCCAGAGGAGGACAACCAAAATGGTCAAAGGCCTGGAAACGATGCCTTATGAGGAACGGCTAAGGGAGCTGGGCATGTTTAGCCTGGAGAAGAGGAGGTTAAGGGGTGATATGATAGCCATGTTCAAATACAGTGGTGCCCCGCAAGACAAATGCCTCGCAAGACGGAAAACTCGCTAGACGAAAGAGTTTTCCGTTTTGGAGGTGCTTCGCAAAACGAATTTCCTATGGGCTTGCTTCGCAAGACGACAATGCCTTGTGAGTTCCTGCGGGGTTTTTTTCCTCCCCCCTTTTTCTAAGCCGCTAAGCTGCTTATCAGCTGATCCGATCAGCAGATAAGCCGTTAAAAGCCGCTAAAAGCCGCTAATAGCGCTAATAGCGCTAATCCGCTAATGGGCTTGCTTCGCAAGACGAAAAAACCGCTAGACGAAGAGAATCACAGAACGGATTCTTTTCGTCTTGCGAGGCACCACTGTATATAAAAGGATGTCACATAGAGGAGGGAGAAAGGTTGTTTTCTGCTGCTCCAGAGAAGCGGCCACGGAGCAATGGATCCAAACTACAAGAAAGAAGATTCCACCTAAACATTAGGAAGAACTTCCTGACAGTAAGAGCTGTTCGACAGTGGAATTTGCTGTCAAGGAGTGTGGTGGAGTCTCCTTCTTTGGAGGTCTTTAAGCAGAGGCTTGACAACCATATGTCAGGAGTGCTCTGATGGTGTTTCCTGCTTGGCAGGGGGTTGGACTCGATGGCCCTTGTGGTCTCTTCCAACTCTATGATTCTATGATTCTATGATTCTAAGATGGGCTTTTTCTCCCGATCCCTGGACGCTCTCTGGAATCCCTCTGGCTTTTGCTCTCTCCCTCCGGCACTGATGGCAGTTCCCTGACACGTGTGTCATGACCTTCTAGAACTAAAATATCCCATTTTTTTAATAAACACCAATCTTTCAACCAGAGAAGACATGAGGCTTTGTAATATAGCTTCAAATCCGGTAACCCGAAGCCACCTCTTTCTACAGTATCTATTCATATCTTATTCTTGGTCTTTTACCCTTCCACAAAAAATTAGAAATTTCTTTTTGCCACTTGTCAATACTGCTGGTCTTTCCTATAATTGGAATCGTTTGGAATCAAAAGAGTAGCTTCGGTAAGACTGTCATTTTAATTACCGAAATACAGCCCAGGAATGATAAGTTTAGGCTTGTCCATGTCTCCAACTGTCTTTTGATATCTTTCCAACAATTAATATAATTATCTTCATACAAGTTAATATTCTTTGGTGTTATCCATAATCCTAAATGCTTGATTTTGGGGTAGATTTTAATTTGTATTATTTTTTCTAATTCTGCTTTTTCATCTGGCGACAAATTTGTAATAGTTTTGTCTTGTTTAAATTCAGTTTGAACCCCGCAAATTTACCATAGGCATATATTATTTCCAACGCCTTTGTTAGACTCTGTTTTGGTTGCTCCGTAGTTATAATTAGATCATCAGCAAATGCCCTCATTTTGTAACTTCTATTTCCCAGCATAATCCCTTTTATTTCTTTTTCCTCCCTAATTCGTTTACATAAGACTTCCAATGTTAGTATGAAAATTAAGGGGGATAGTGGGCAACCTTGTCTGACCCCTTTACTGATTTCACACTCCTGTGATAAATTTCCATTTATTATGATTTTAGCTTTTTGTTTTGAATATATTGCTTCAATCCCTTTTATATACTGTATACCAAAATCCATATGGTGTAATAGACCTTTCATAAATTTCCAGGAGACCCTATCAAAAGCTTTTTCAGCATCTATGGCCATTAAGACTGCCTTCTTTTCTATTCTTAAGTCTAAATACTCTAATAAGTTTATAATGTTTCTGGTGTTGTTATAAATGTGCCTCCCGGGCAAAAAGCCAGCTTGGTCATTGTGTATAATCATCTGGAAGACTTTTTTTTATCTTTCGGCTAAAATATTTGCATATAATTAATAATCGCTATTTAGGAGTGCGATAGGCCTGGGGACTTCCAGGTTAGCGCCTCCAGCAATGGCGGATTTCCTCTGATCGGGAGGAATCCGCTCCGTGAAAATCAGGGTCTTGACCGCCATGGCGAGGCGGAGACGCATTAAAAACCACAGGCGGGAGAAGCCTGTGGACGTGGGATTCGGCTGGCACCTTTTGCGCCTCCCCTACTCGTGGGGAAACCCAGTTTCGGGGTTCCGGAGCGACGTGGGGTGAGTGGCGCGGTGCTTTGAATCGACTGCTTTTATCACGGAGTGAAGCCGCATTGCTGTTGCCGGAGAGCGCTGACTTTTTGCTGTGGACAATTGGATTTTAAACAACTACCCGTGAGTAGAACGGAAAATTGGATCTTTGGCATTGAAACGGGAAGGTTTCAAACAGGAAGTACGCCTTCCCCTTTTGTAAATAGACTGAAGCAAAGACGTTGCAAAGTAAAGTCTGGAAAGCCTTTTGTAAAGGATTAAATCTCCATCGGTTAAAACTACCGATGTAGCGTCTCAGGGGCCTCATCTTTTGATGTTGTTTCAAGGGCAATTGCTGATCGGCAATTGATCCTTGGTTGTCAAATGTTTCGGAAGTCGAACGGTCTCCCGGAACGGATTATGTTCGACAACCGAGGTTCCACTGTACAGCCGTACCTTGGAAGTCGAACGGAGTCCGTTCCAGAAGTCCATTTGACTTCTGAAACGTTTGGAAACCAAAGTGCGGCTTCTGATTGACCTCAGGAAGCTCCTGCAGCCAATCAGAAGCCGTGGAAGCCCCACTGGACGTTCGGCTTCCAAAAGAACGTTTGACTCCCAAGGCATTCGGGAGCAGAGGTACAACGGTATCCAGAATAGTGGTTTGCATGACCAACTAAGGAAGATAATAACGCAATAAAATTCAAAACAGCAACGATCAATTGCACATTTATTCCAAATCCAGTTAAAACTATTTAGTTCAATTAAATCAGTAAAATCAATGAGCTTGATCGAGTGATACCAGTTTTTCAAATTCTGATAGTTATACCCCCAATGCCCCTCTTGCCTCCTAGCACCCTCTGGTTAATCCCACAGCCTGTGCCCACTCTGGGAACCCCTGTTCTAAGCAGTGAAAAACTATGGGGCGACAATACAGAAAGAAAGTGCTTTTTTAAAAAGCCAGTCCTTTTTTTAAAAAAAAAAATGTTTAGGGGTACTCTCATTTTCCTAGGCATATTGAAATACTGCCCCTCAATGAGGCCAAACGTAGATTCACAAGATGTTTAGGGGTATGCGTATGCCCCTCGCGTCCCCTCAGGAAAAAAAGCACTGGGTAGGACAATACGCAGGCCACATCTGGGTGATCTTTCCTCCTGGGACTTTATTCCTTGATTACACAAATGCAGAGTTCCCTGTTACTCACCAAATTCACACTGCTATGTCGTTGTGATGGTGACGGAAAATTGGATCTTTGGCATTGAAACGGGAAGGTTTCAAACAGGAGGTCCGCCTTCCCCTTTTGTAAATAGACTGAAGCAAAGACGTTGCAAACTAAAGTCTGGAAAGCCTTTTGTAAAGGATTAAATCTCCATCGGTTAAAACTACTAAACCCCCCTTGGTAGCAGGAGAAGAGGGGGGAATTTTAGACTGCCTAAGCCTGCAGGAGAGAGAGTGAAGGAAGATAAATTACCAGCGTCTTGAACCTGGGAACGGGCTTTTAGTAAGATCGACTTTTTGGGAAAGTTCATTGACTGTGAATAATGTCTGCTGACAGATAGCTAAATAAGAGAAATATATTGTTTCAAAGTTTCCTTTTGCACTTGAAAAGGAGCAAATGTAACTGAAAACTGAACTAACTTTGTTGCTGGATATTTGTTTAAAAGGATGGTTACAATAGAAATTGTTTCCTCTAGAGGGAGTTTTTGAAACTGTTGCAGGAGTGGATCTGGGGAATTTTTCAGCTGTAGAGATTAAAGACCGTGTGATACAGAGACTGACCGTGTGATACAGAGACTGACCGTGTGATACAGAGACTGACCTTGGACAAGAATGTTGACAGAAGAAGCCCTAGTGATTGCATTTTGCAAGACAAGTGCTTCATAAGAAGATGGATGTGATGATTATTAAAATTGACAATATGGGACAAAAAAATGACTGAGTTGGGACTAAAAGTGAATACCTATACAGAAACAACCCAGGATTTGACTCAGGAATCTGTTTTGACACTGCAAGCTGTGGAGAAGAAGAAGGAGAAAGTTGTTATTGAACCTCAAGTAATTGAAGTGGATAGAGCCTCGGCCTTACAGAGGCAATTTGATGAATATAAGCTGTTGCCCTTTACAATTGAATCCAGAGAAAGCCAGATTTGGAGGGATGGAGTCCCGCTTGGATTGGAGAAGGAAAGTTGGTTAGATTCCCCTATGCAGGTTTGGGATCTGGATTTGGGTCAGGGGGAGATTGGAGTTGTGGGGGCCTTTAGCTTTGGAGGGACTTTGAAACACGCTCTGAAATATTGTTTGGACTTTAGTTCTGACTATGGAGAATAGGCTGACCTGTCGAGAAGGAACAATGACATTGCTAGGTTGGAGTTTCCCCGAGATCTACTCCTCAGTGCCAAAGGAAGGAAACTAAGAACAAGATCAGCAGAAGACAAAGTGAAGCACATGTATAGATATGAAGAAGACCTGCAGAAGGGACATGGAAAAGAGTTAAAAGCCTCGGATAGAAGATCACCAGGTTGATGGACCATATGGAATTGATAGAAAGGACTGACAGAATCCGACTCCAGGGAGAAGAGACGGTGGAAGAAGAGTGGGAAAAAGTTTTAAAAAATTATTTAGAGAAATATTGTTAAATTAATGAGTGTTAGAAAAATTGTTGGAATGAAATTATACGGCTTTAGTAGAAATGTTATAAGGAATTAAGTATATATAAGTTTTAGGATTTTAATGGTAAGATAAGGTTAAAATAAATTAAGACAATTAAATGACAGAAAATAGTGAAAGATGGAAAGGATTTGCTGAAATAATTAATAACTAGAATACAAAAAAGGAGGTGTGAGGAGGTCGATGAAACAAGTCAATGAAAGATAAAGATATGGAAATATTGGAGGTGTTTTTTAATTGTTTTTGTTTTTGTTCGGATGTATTGTGTTTTTCGGTCTTTTATCTCTTTTCTTTTTCTTTATATGTACTGTAATGTTTTGATTTGTATTGTTTACCTTTGCTTTTCTTCATTACTTTGTTTTGTAATCCTTAAACTTTTAATAAATATTATTATTTTTTAAAAAAGGATTGCGATTGGTCTATAGTTGTTAATAAGTAGATTGTCCGTTCCCTGTTTTGGAATTAATGCAATAAGGCTGTCTTTCCATGAGTCTCGGCATGGTTCCATCTTTTAAAATGTTGTTCATGATACTTCTTAATGGGTCAGACAGTATGTCCTCAAATTTTTTATAATATATTGCCGGTAGGCCATCTGGCCCTGGTGACTTTCCTATCTTTGCTTCCTTAATTGCTCTTTGAATTTCGTACAATGTAATAGGGGCATTCAACAGTTCTTTTTGTTCTTTAGTAAGTTTCGGAAGACCGTTCTGTTCTAAATATTCTTTAACTTCTTCTGATGTTTCATTTCCTTCCTTATAGAGTTCTCTAAAGAATTCGAGAAATCGTTTCTCTATTTCTTTAGGGTTGTTTATTATTTTGCCTTCGCACTTAACTCTATTTATAAGCCTTTCTGCCTCTCTCTTCTTTAATTGCCATGCTAATAACCTTCCTGGTTTATTAGCATGTTCAAAGGTTTTTTGTTTCAATAATCTTAGTTTCCATTCCATTTCTGCATTTATTAGCATTAACTATTGAGATTGTAGGATCTTAATATTTCTTTTTAATTCTACACTATTTGGTTTTTTGTATAATTCCAGCTCGCTTTTTCTAATCTCCTCTAAGATTTCTTGTTTTTTCCCCCCTTTTGTTTTCTTTGAATTACGTTTTGTTGAATAAAGAAACCTCTTAAGACAGCTTTACTAGCATCCCAGACTATCTTTAAATCGGTGCCCTTATTTAAATTCAGTTCAAAAAAGTCCTTTAAGGTCTTTTTTGCTTTTTCTATTATTATTTCATCTCTCAATAAAGTTTCATTTAATCTCCATCTTATAGATTTCCTCTTTCCCCAAGTCAGCGTTACTTGTACTGCATTATGATTAGCTATTGTCTTTGGTTGAATTTCAAATTTACATATTTTGACTGTCAAATCTTTTGTTAGCCAGATGGCATCAATTCTTCCTGCCGAGTTACTAGGGTAGGAAAAAAAGTGTATTCTTTCACTGTCGGATTTTGTATTCTCCATGCGTCCTCTAAACTTAACAAATCTACTAACTGAAAAAAGGTTTTGGGGAGTTTTATTTGCTGTTTTTTAGTAGTCTTTTTGGATCTGTCTAAATCAGGATTTACCACGCCATTTTGGTCTCCTAAAAATAAAATTTTCTCTCCAATAAAATCCCCCAACTCTCGTTCCAACTTTTGATAAAATTCACTTTTTTTTTTCATTCGGTGTATAAAAACTGATAACTTTAATTCTTTCCCCCAGGACTATTATTTCTATGACAACGACCCTTCCTTGTGAATCTTTATAGATCAATTTCGGCTCCAAATGCTTTTTTGCGTATATTGCAACTCCATTCTTCTTAGATTTATCTGAAGAAACAAAATCAAGTCCCAGTTTCTTATTGGATAAAATTCTTGTGTGTTGTTTTGTGATATGAGTTTCTTGCAAAGATATCAAATCCAATTTCTGTTTGCTGAATATAAATTCCACCTTATTTCTTTTCTTTTTATCATTTAAACCATTAACATTCCAGGTAACAATCCTTAATTCCATTATTTACTACACAGTGATTCAATTTCTTAACAAAAAATAAAATAAAAATAAAATAATTTTTTTAAAAAAAGAAATTCAGAAAAGTCACTTGTCCTTAATGCTTGAGATTCTTCCTCCTCGGATTGTTTTTTAAGATCGTCCGCCCCTCCTCTCAGCTGTCTTTTACATCCTAACTCCTCTCTATATGTTCTCCAAAATTTGTCAGCGTCCTCCCAAGTAACAAATCTTCTCCTTTTCCCTTTGTAAAAAAAGGAAATTCCCTCAGGGAATTCCCATCTGTGCACAATTGATTTTTTATTTAGTGCTTCCACCAACGGTTTATATTTTTCCCTTTTTCTTAAAAGCTTCGATGGAACAATTTTTCCTGAATTTTAAGTTTTGTCGTACTGCTAATTTGTAGTATTTTATCTCTAATATCCATATTCACAAAAGTTACCAGACAGTCCCCTGGCCAATTATTAGCTCTTGCAATTCTTGATCTGATTCTAAAGGCTCTCTCAATTTTATTTCTCATTTCCTGTTCTTCTATTCCAATCCATTTGGCTAATTCTGATGATATTTTTTGCTCTATCACTTCATCTGGTTCTTCTGGAATAGATCTAAATCTCAATGTTTTTTCTCTTCTGTGCATTTCAATCATAGAGATTGAATCTAGGACTGCCTCATGGGCTTCTTTCATATCTGCCAGCTCTTTCTTAATTTTTTCTGTTTCCCCTTTCCCCCCCTCTCCTTCTGTACTTTTCTTAGCCCTTCCTCCAAACTTATCGTTTTCCCTTTTAATTCTTGTACAGTCTTTGTTATTTCCAAATTTTTAACCACCAGATCATTGATTTTAACCATCATTTCTAACACCATTTTTGCATTTTCCTCTATTTTTTGCCCCATCTTATCCAACTTTTGATCTGTTGATCTTATACTGTTGTTCATCTCTTTCTTCATCTCTGAAATGTCTTTTCTCAGTCCCAGGAGAAGATCTCTCATTTCTGAATTCATTTCTGGGGTCTTGATTTGCGTTTCTCCTGTTAGGATTTGCAGATAACACTGCTGCCGCTGGATTCATAAATTTCTTATTCACATTTGACATAACCAGTTGTTTTATAATCCGTTAGTACCCGTAGCTACTTCTTTTCCTGACAAATTGTGTTTTATAATACTTCTATATTACACCTGTCAGAGCTGCTTCCAGATCCTAGCTCACAGAGGATCACGCTAGCCAGCGATCATTAAGTAAAAGTCTTTATTGAATTACAGTTTCCATTCTCAAGCTGCTGCGTGCAACTCTACGTCTAGTGGCTAGATCGGCGAAGCTCCGTCTGAGTCTCCGCCCCTTGTGCACCAACTTAATATCCTAGCCCTGCTCCACCTTTTCCGCCTGACTGTTCTCCTCTGGGTCCCTCTGCCCCCCGGGGTCTCTTCCTTCCTGGATTCTTCTGACGCCGACCCCCCGGACCCTCCTGTCTCCTTGCGCCGGGCTTTAGGACCTGGCTCTCGTTCAGGGCTGCCTACTGCGTCACTTTCCTGTGCATTTGAACTTGGCGCGCGCGCCCAACCTTCCACTTTCCGTCTGACCGTTTCTTCGCTCCCCGATGGAGGTGTGGCCACTCCTGACTCATGCCCTCCCCCCTGTTGTGAGCTGCCAGCGCTTGATCCCTGGCTCCCTTCCTCTTCCCTGCTCTCCGGCGGTGACGCTGGTCCCGATTTCCAACTGCTCTCCTCTGAGTCCCCTCTGGCTCTATCTTCCTGGGGTTTCCCCCTAGGCTCCCCCCTTGCCCTGGCCACTGGTGCTCCTTTCTGTGAATCTTCTGATTCACTGGAAAGACTCGGAGATCTCGGGTCGTCGTCATCACTCATCTTTTCTTCTGCCTCCTCCCCCTCGCTCTCTGTTTCCTCCCTTGCCCTTGCCTCTGCTCCTGAACCCCTGACATCCATCCCCCCCTTGAAGCCCCCCGTTCCCCCCTCCCCTCCTTCCGGTGCGGGAGCTGGGTGCTGCTGTGTCAGAGGGACGAACGTCGGATACAGTTCGCTTCCCGTGGCGGGCCTCCATCTGAAGTCTCCCGGTTCTTCCTCCCTGCTCTCGTCGACGACGGTCACCTCCGCTTCCATCTCTGTGCTGCCGTGCTCGAAACCAGGGTCGTCCCCGAAAACGTCCATGTCCGTCTCTCCCTCACTTCCTCCCAGCGGCGTTGCTCGTCCTGGACCTTCCAGCCACTTCCTGCGCCACTGCTCCTCTGGTCTATCGTCCCACCAATACGAGGGTTCTGAGGCAGATCCCGAGGGTGACCCCTCCGGGGAACGGGTGTCTCGTATCGGGTCCTCGTCCGAGTCGAATCCCTGGAACGTGCTGGCAGAAAGCGTGGGCGTGAAAAGCCAGTCGTCGAAAAAGTCTGCTGGCATTGGTCTATGTGGGAAAAGGGCATGAAACTCGTCTTTGAGCAGAGGTTCGTCCAAGGCGTAGCCCGGCACCCAGCTGTTCGCACTGGCCGGGGTGCCCTCTTTGGCGAGAAGGTATTCTACCCCCTCCTCCCCCCATCTGGAGTCCAAAATCTCCGTGACTTCGTTGATGCGCTCCTCCTGTGCCACTCCCGCGTGCCCGGTTCTTTCTCTGAGCGGACTCGGTGCCGTTCCGGGTTCCTGAAACCTGTGCGGTGCCTTGTAGGGAGTGAGCACCGATCTGTGGAACACCGGATGCATTCTGGAACCCTCCGGAAGCGCCAGCCTGAAAGCCACCGGGTTGACCTGCCCTTCGACTTGGTAGGGCCCCAGTTGCTTATGCCCTAGTTTCTTCTTGGCCAACGACCTGGCCGGCACTGCGTGGGCTGCTAACCAGACCCAGTCTCCCACCTGGATCTCTTCGCCAACCCTTCTGTGTTTGTCCGCTTGTACCTTGTATGCGTGTTTGGCCAGCTCCAGGTGCCACCGCAGCTGATCGTGGACCTCCTGCAACTCCAACGCGAACGCGTCTGCTGTCTGCGGCTCCCCCTCCCCCATTCTTTCCAGTCCCGGGAAGGTTCTGGGGTGCCTCCCGTTGTTGGCGAAGAACGGCGTGACCCCCGTGGACACGTGCTTCGTGTTGTTGTAGGCGAACTCGGCGAGCGGCAGGTAATCCACCCACGTCGCAGGCTGTTGATTCGCATAACATCTCAGGTACTGCTGCATGATGGAATTGACCCGCTCCGCTTGCCCGTTGGTCTGCGGGTGTCTCGCCGACGCCAGGTTGATCTTGACGTTCAGGAAGCCCATCAGCTTCTGCCAGAAATTCGAGATGAACTGCCGCCCCCGGTCGGACAGAATAGACCGTGGCAGACCGTGAACCTTGAACACGTGGTCTATGAACAGTTTGGCGATGTGCTCCGCCGTGGCCACCTTAGCACACGGAATGAAATGTGCCATCTTGGAGAACAAGTCCACCACCACCAGCACGGCCGTCTTGCCCCTCGAGCTGGGCAGATCCGTGACAAAGTCCAGGGCCACTCTCTCCCATGGTTCGACCGGAGTTTGCAGCGGTTCCAACAGTCCGGCCGGCGGCCTGTGCACTGGTTTGGCCCTCTGGCAGGTGTCACACCTCGCCACGTAGTCCGCGACCTCCCCTCTCATTCCGGGCCACCAGAAGTCCCTGGCGACTCATCCCACCGTCTTCTCCTTGCCAAAGTGCCCGGCAGTGGGCGCGTCGTGCAGCTGCTGCAATACCTTGGCGCGAAGTTCGTCTCCCGGCACGTAGATGGCCCCTTTACGGATGAGCAATCCATCTCTCAGCTGGAACCCGTCGGTCGCTGCCGTGCCTCTTTGCACCTCTGCCATCTTTGCTTGCACGAAGGAGTCATCCTGCAACGCTCGTCGCACCGCATCCAGGTCAACTGTTGCCGCAGCGCAGGCCCACACTGTTGGTGCGAAGATGTGCATGGCAGCCGCTGGCGTGGCGTCCTCCAGATACTGTGGCTTACGGGAGAGAGCGTCCGCCATGATGTTGGTGTCCCCCGGGACATACTCTATTCGGAAGTCGAAGTTCGCAAAGAACTCAGCCCAACGTATCTGCCTCTGGTTCAGGAACTGTGCCGTGTGCCAGTGCTCCAGATTCTTGTGGTCCGTGCAGACCTGCACCGTGTGCTTGGCGCCGATCAGGAAGTGCCTCCACGCTTTGAACGCTGCATGAATGGCCAGCAACTCCCTGTCCCAGATGGTATAGTTCTGTTCGGACTTGCTGAGCTTCCTGGAGTAAAACGCTCCCAGCCGCCAAACCCCCTGCGGGTCTTTCTGCAGCAGGACTGCTCCCACGGCTCTGTCCGAGGCGTCTGTCTCGACCCTCATCGGCCTGCCGGGGTCGACATGCAGCAGCTGCTCTTCCGACGCGAAGAGACGCTTGAGTGCCTGAAAGGACTGCTCCGCCTGCTCTGTCCAGATGAACTTCTTTTTCTTGGAGCTAAGCGTGTCCGTGATGGCCGCTGTCTGCATAGCGAAGCCTTTGATAAACTTGTGATAGAAGTTCGCGAAGCCGACAAACCGTTGGACCTCCTTCCGGTTGCGTGGGCTTTTCCAATCCAACACCGCTCGAACCTTGGCGCTGTCCATGGCGAGCCCCGTGTCAGACAACTTGTAGCCCAGAAAATCCACCTCCGTCACGTCGAACTGGCACTTCTCCAGCTTGGCGTAGAGCCTATGCTGCTGTAGCCTGCGCAGCACTTCCTTGACGTGTCTGTCATGCTCCTGCTGCGATTCCGAAAAGATCAGGATGTCATCTAAGAAACAGACGCACGTCTTGTAGAGGAGCCCCGCCAACACGTGATGCATGAACGCTTGAAAAACTTGGGAGCCATTTTGCAATCCAAAAGGCATAACTCTATATTCGTAGGTGCCCAGTGGCGTGAACATGGCTGTCTTCCACTCATCTCCTTCCCGCATGCGAATGAGGTTGTACGCCCCTCGCAGGTCTAACTTGGTGAACACGCTGCCCTTCCGTACCTTTGCGAGGAGGTCGTCGATTCGGGGCATGGGGAAGTCCGATGGCTTGGTCACACTGTTTAAGATGCGATAGTCCACTACAAGTCTTTTTTGGGGCGTGTCCCGCTTCTTAACAAAGAATACAGGACTGCCCCCCGCTGCCTTGGACTCTCGGATGAAACCGCGCTCCAAATTATGATCTATGAACTCTTTGAGTTCCTGCCGTTCGTCCTCAGACATGGAATACAGCTTCCCTTTAGGCAGCGCCGCCCCCGGCAGCAGGTCAATTTTGCAGTCATATGGTCTGTGGGGGGGTAGCCTGTCTGCCTCCTTCTCGCAGAAAACCTCCAAAAATTCTGCGTACTTGTGGGGAATCGCTTGCAGCGTGCCTAGCAGCAGCTGTGACTCCTCTTCCTCTCCTTCTTGCCGGGGCACGATGCAGTGTTCAGCACAAAAGGAAGAGCCGAAGGTCAGCTGCCTCTGGTACCAAGCCAGCGTTGGGCTGTGCTTGTCCAGCCAACTCATGCCCAATACAATGGGCGTGTCCGATAGTTGAGTGACGTTGAAGCTGATGATTTCCCTGTGATTCCCAAGTCGCATCACCATCGGTGGCGTCTGCTTCACCACTTGCCCCCCTAGCAGCTCCCTGCCATCCACCGTGACCACCTGCAGGGGCAGCGTGGCAGGCAGCAACTGTATAGCGTGCCGGTTGACAAAGTCCTGCCCTATAAAGTCCGCATTGCTTCCCGAGTCAATGGTGAGCGGCACGTCCACGGCGATTCCATTGGGCAACTGGAGCGATGCGGTGAGCCTCACTACTGGTTTGGGCGGGAGGGGGTCCATGGGCTGTAAAATCTCCGGGGACTTCTTCACTGACACGTCTGGCTGGGCCCCAGTGCCTCTTCCTCCAGCCAGACATCGTCGTTTCCCTGCTGTGGTTCTCCTTGCTGCGTTGCTGCAGTTACCATTGCTGAAGCTGCAGTGTGCTTGTGGAGCCTCCGGGGACACCCTTTCGCCATACGCCCTGGATCCTCGCAAATGTAACACTTCCTGTTCCCTCTAGGAGGCTTCGCTTTCACTGTTGTCGGTGCTAGGGCTCTGGCTGCTGACTGAGCCCTTGCACTTCCAACCTCCATAGGTTCCGCCCCACCTCCTGGCGGAGGCGTGGATTGCGCACGCGCTGCTTCTCTGGGAAGGAAGGAGGAGCCCCTGGCTGGTTCGCGCCCTCAGCCGTCATGTCGTCTGCCGTTCGTGAGCTCGCTAGTAGGCACCTGCTTCTCTCCTCTCCTCGAGGCTGTAGATGCCCACAATTAGGGGACGGAGCTTACTGTCAGAGCTGCTTCCAGATCCTAGCTCACAGAGGATCACGCTAGCCAGCGATCATTAAGTAAAAGTCTTTATTGAATTACAGTTTCCATTCTCAAGCTGCTGCGTGCAACTCTACGTCTAGTGGCTAGATCGGCGAAGCTCCGTCTGAGTCTCCGCCCCTTGTGCACCAACTTAATATCCTAGCCCTGCTCCACCTTTTCCGCCTGACTGTTCTCCTCTGGGTCCCTCTGCCCCCCGGGGTCTCTTCCTTCCTGGATTCTTCTGACGCCGACCCCCCCGGACCCTCCTGTCTCCTTGCGCCGGGCTTTAGGACCTGGCTCTCGTTCAGGGCTGCCTACTGCGTCACTTTCCTGTGCATTTGAACTTGGCGCGCGCGCCCAACCTTCCACTTTCCGTCTGACCGTTTCTTCGCTCCCCAATGGAGGTGTGGCCACTCCTGACTCATGCCCTCCCCCCTGTTGTGAGCTGCCAGCGCTTGATCCCTGGCTCCCTTCCTCTTCCCTGCTCTCCGGCGGTGACGCTGGTCCCGATTTCCAACTGCTCTCCTCTGAGTCCCCTCTGGCTCTATCTTCCTGGGGTTTCCCCCTAGGCTCCCCCCTTGCCCTGGCCACTGGTGCTCCTTTCTGTGAATCTTCTGATTCACTGGAAAGACTCGGAGATCTCGGGTCGTCGTCATCACTCATCTTTTCTTCTGCCTCCTCCCCCTCGCTCTCTGTTTCCTCCCTTGCCCTTGCCTCTGCTCCTGAACCCCTGACAACACCTCTAATGCACACTGTCCCATCAATGATGATAATAACATAATAATAATAACATTTAACAAGGAAAAGGAGAATAAATAAATAAATAAATTTTTACTCAGTTACCAGTTTTGTCCACTAGTTGTCCGAAATCCCCTTGTCCATTTCCCTACACATTTAACCAGCCTTTATATAACTTTCCTGTTACTTGCAGAGTAATTTCCTCTTGCCACCAATAGAGGGGAGCCCAGTAACCCCCCCCCACCCTGTCGGGAGGGGCTTATTTTCTTAACAGTTCTTTAAAATCTTCTCTTGGCTTCCCCAGGCTCTTCTCACCACAAAAACTTTTTCCCCTGCACCCCCTTCAACAGTCAAGAATAGTGTGAAGTAAATCAGCAAAACTGGTGCAACTTCTGCAAATTTTAACACAAAGAAGTCAGGCCTCCATACTACACAAAAACCGGAGCTTGAATGTCTATTGTCTCTCTCATTCATCTAAGAAAGAGCTGGCTCAATAAGAATCTCAAGTCCAGAAGTCCAAAGCACCTTTTGCTCTTTCCTTCACCAAGAATCTTTACTTGCTCTGTGGGGTGCAGCACTAGGATTTGGGATGATCTATAGGACCTCAGATCTGTTCATCTCTTTCCATCATTTCGACCATCAATTCAAATAACTGTCAGGAATTTTTTAACGAAAGGGAGAAAGGCTTTCTGCTATGTAAAAGCCGGAGCCTGTATATCGAATGTCTCTCACACATAAACTCTCAGCAAAACATTTTTAATCACTCCATTAATTTAGCACTGGGGTTTGGGTAGGTCTTTAAGTCTTCAGGCCCATTCATTCCTTTCCTCCATATCGTCCATAATTGCTTCAGACGTTCTCCAATATTTTTTTTAAAAAAGATATTTATTAAAGTTTTTAAAATATAACAATGAAAAAAAATAAAAAGAAACAAAATACAAAATACAACATAAAAACAGTTAAAAAAACAAATAATTTCCCACAACATATCTTCCTTACAGACCTCCTCATACCTCCCTTCTTTGTATTCCACTTCAATTTGTTAGTTCAGCAAATCCTTACCATTAAGCTTTTACCCATTTATAAACCTTTTTTTTCGTATCTCCTAAAGCATTACAGCTGGAAACCCCTTAATTTCTATCCAACATCATTCTAACATTCATTAATTTTACAATATTTCTGTAGATAGTCTTTAAATTTCTTCCAGTCTTCTTTCACCGACTCTTCTTCCTGGTCTCAGATTCTGCCAGTCATTTCTGCCAATTCCACGTAGTCGATCACCTTCATCTGCCATTCTTCCAGAGTGGGTAAATCTTGTGTCTTCCAATACTTTGCAATGAGTATTCTTGCTGCTGTTGTAGCATACATAAAAAAAGTTCTGTCCTTCTTTGGCGCCAATTGGCCGACAATGCCCAGGAGAAAGGCCTCTGGTTTCTTCAGGAAGGTATATTTAAATACCTTTTTCAGTTCATTATATATCATTTCCCAGAAAGCCTTAATCTTTGGGCACGTCCACCAAAGGTGAAAGAATGTACCTTCCACTTCTTTACATTTCCAACATTCGTTATCGGGCAAGCTTGACTGGGGTCATGTACCACCTGTATATCATTTTCATAATATTCTGTCTTAAGGCATTGCATGCCGTAAACTTCATACCTGTGGTCCATAACTGTTCCCAGTCAGCAAACATAATATTATGTCCAACATCTTGTGCCCATTTAATCATAGCAGATTTCACCGTTTCATCCTGAGTATTCCATTTCAACAGCAAGTTATACATTCTTGACAGATTCTTAGTTTTGGGTTCTAACAGTTCTGTTTCTAATTTTGACTTTTCCACCTGGAAGCCGATTTTCTTGTCCAAATTATATGCCTCCATTATCTGATAATAATGAAGCCAATCTCTCACTTTGTTTTTTAATTTTTCGAAACTCTGCAGTTTCAATTTGCCTCCTTCTTGTTCCAAAATTTCCCAATATATCTGCCATTTGGCCTCCATATTGAGCCTTTTCTGAGCTTTTGCTTCCATTGGTGACAACCACCTTGGGGTTTTATTTTCCAATAAGTCTTTATATCTTACCCAGACATTAAACAATGCTTTACTGACAATATGGTTTTTGAATGCTTTATGTGCTTTGACCTTATCATACCATAAATATGCATGCCATCCAAATACATTGTTAAAACCTTCTAAGTCTAAAGTGTCTGTGTTTTCAAGAAGTAGCCATTCTTTCAGCCAGCAAAAGGCTGCTGATTCATAGTAAAGTTTAAGGTCTGGCAGGGCAAATCCACCCCTTTCCTTTGCATCTGTTAATATCTTACATTTTATTCTGGGCTTCTTGCCCTGCCAGACAAATCTAGAGATATCTCTCTGCCACTTCTTGAAGCAATCCATTTTGTCCACAATTTGCAATGTTTGAAACAGAAACAACATTCTTGGCAATACATTCATCTTTATCACAGCAATACGACCCAGCAATGAAAGCTTCAAGTTTGACCAGATTTCTAAATCTTTTTTCACTTCGACCCAGCATTTTTCATAAAGGTAAAGGTAAAGGTACCCCTGCCCGAACGGGCCAGTCTTGACAGACTCTGGGGTTTGTGCGCCCATCTCACATCTATTGGCCGGGGGCCAGCGCTGTCCGGAGACACTTCCGGGTCACGTGGCCAGCGTGACAAAGCTGCATCTGGCGAGCCAGCGCAGCACACGGAACACCGTTTACCTTCCCGCTGGTAAGCGGTACCTATTTATCTACTTGCACCCGGGGGTGCTTTCGAACTGCTAGGTTGGCAGGCGCTGGGACCGAGCAGCGGGAGCGCACCCCGCCGCGGGGATTCGAACCGCCGACCTTTCGATCGGCAAGCCCTAGGCGCTGAGGCTTTAGCCCACAGCGCCACCCGCGTCCCATAGCATTTTTCATAGTTGTCTTTAAATAAGTTCCCATTTTTGGCTGTCATGTTAATCCCCAAATATTTCACTTTCTTTACCACAGTCAATCCTGTCTCATTCTGAAACCTATCTCTTTCAATCGGTGTTAAATTTTTCTCAGTTTTTAACTTGTTCAATTTAAAACCTGCCACTTGACCAAATTCTTGAATCAGTTCTAAAACTCTTTTAGTACTAGATTCTGGCTCCTGTAGCTGTTAGGATATTTCCGTTCCACCTTAAAGGGAGCAGGCTTTGGAAATAACAGAGTCTGCGCATGTCCTGTTGACAGGATGTTTATGCTTGCTGTTTTCCTTTCGTTTTTGCCAGTTGGCCAGAGATGCTGACACAGAACGGTCACGTTTTCTTTTGTTCTGTTAAACGCTAATAAAGTCTGTAAATATGCTAAATATACTCTTCTGCGGTGCAAGCTTTTGGCTGTGTTTCTGCTGATAAAGAGGGTGCACCAGCCTAGGAATGTGGCTAGGAATTTCTAAGGCTTTGTGCCCCTAACTGTTGGATCTGCCTGTCTACGGAAGATCGATGATCGTCCAGAACTCCGGCTTGGGGGCTCATGATGGACGTTATCTCCCTGGCAGATTCCCAACAGTAGCGTCAATACTAAGTCATCTGCAAATGCTCTCAGTTTGTACTGTTTGGCTCTGACCTGTATACCTTTAACCAACCGGTTAAACCAACCCTTCCGATCATATTTAGCAGAACCTCCAGGACCGATATAAAAAGCAATGGGGAGATTGGGCATCCCTGTCGTGTCCCTTTTTCTATCTTAAATTCTGCCGTCACCACATTATTTACAATTAATTTAGCTTTTTGTTCAGAATATATTGCACCTATACCATTTTCAAAACCTTGGCATACCCCCATCCCATGTAGATTTTTCTTCATAAAACTCCAAGAGATGTTGTCCAATATATTAAAGGGATAGTTCACCTTTTAGTCTTTTCCCCCTTATTTCTTTCTTGATTTGATATTACAGCAGTCCATGCAAGCTGTTGTAAAACAATATAATTGTAATTCTCTTCTCCACCTTGTTTTTTCCTGGATTGTATTTCAAAATGCAATGGGTTTGACCTCCTCTTTCTCTTGCATTAATTAAGCGTCTGGTTAATCTCAGCTATCTTTCCATTCACTTCGGTTGAACTCCCAGTCCTTTGTACAGCTTCCAGTTCAAAGAAGCCTCTAGCTGCCGTAAGATTTATGCTTAATTACCTATGTTTTGATAGCTTTTTCCGGGGGACCAACCGTGCTTGCGGATACCAGACGCCTCTTTTCTTTGGAGCTTATGCTGCAGGATCACTCCCGAAGTCAGGCTTTCTCTCCGTGGGGAGGGAACGCTGTTGTGGGCGTCTGTGGTCTCCTTCAACTCTGAAGACCCCTCCAACGCCTCAGCGTGTCCTTTTAGATGCAGGAAGCCCTCCTGGATCTTTTGGGAGTTGTGAAGCCTAGCAACCCCCCTCTTTCACCCCTTCGGTGAGTGCTCACCCCTTGGAACTCCCGAGATGAGCGTCCGGAAGCAATCAGCAGCAAAGCGGAAGTCCCCACAAAAACATTTGAAAGGCCATAGAATGTTTGATCAGCCAAAGTCTTAGTTATAGAGAAACATTTTCACCTGGCACCTAAAGATATACAACAAAGGCATCAGGTGAGCCTCCCTAGAGAGAGCATCCCACAAGCAGGGAGCCACTGCAGAAAAGGCCCGTTCTGGTGTTCCACCCTTTGGGGCTCTTGTGGAGAAGGCACACAAAGAAAGGGCTCACATGATGATCCAAGTCCAAGTTAGGTCTTATAGGAAGAGGTGGTCCTTGAGGTATTGCAATCATGAGCTGTTTAAGGCTTTATAAGTTGAAACTAGCACCAATGTCAGGATTGTATTATATGCTCAAACTGTCTTGCCCCAGTGAGCAACTTGGCCGCTGAATTCTGCACCAGCTGAAGTATCCGAACCATCTTCAGAAGCAGCCCTACATATAACATATTACAGTAATCTAACCTAGAGGTTGCCAGAGATTAGACAACAGACGTTAGGCTATCACTGTCCAGATAGGGGTACCGCTGGGCCACCAGAGCCTCAAGCAACAGCAATGGAGCCAGAAGTACCTGTAAGCTACACACCTGCTCCTTCAGAAGGGGGTGTAACCTCATCAAGAGCAGGCTACCTCTCATCCATCTGGTCTAGGGAACCACCCACTAACAGTGCCTCAGCCTTATTTGGATTGAGCTTTAGTTTACTGACTCTCATCCAGTCCATTGTGGAGGCAAGACCAGCACATCCACTGCCATACTCGCAAGTGCAAAGAAGTAGAGCTGTGTGTCATCAACATACAGCTGGCAATGTACCTCAAAGCTCCAGATGACCCCATTTACTGTTCCTTGTTCACTATTCCAGAATTCTGTAAATTTTTGACAGTTTTGTTCACATTTTAAAAAAATTGTTGCCCATATTTAACTCATGGAAACCAGGTAAGGGGATTCCTAAAGTGGCCATTTCTATGGTGCTGGAGGAGACTCTTGAGAGTCCCATGGACTGCAAGAAGATCAAACGCATCCATTCTTAAGGAAATCAGCCCTGAGTGCTCACTGGAAGGACAGAACGTGAAGCTGAGGCTCCAAGACTCATGAGAAGAGAAGACTCCCTGGAAAAGACCCTGATGCTGGGAAAGATGGAGGGCACAAAGAGAAGGGGACGACAGAAGCCGAGGTGGTGGGACAGTGTTCTTGAAGCGACCAGCATGAGTTTGACCAAACTGTGGGAGGCAGTGGAAGACAGGAGTGCCTGGCGTGCTCTGGTCCATGGGGTCATGGAAGAGTTGGACATGACTAAATGACTAAACAACAAGATCCACCTTTGGTTCCCACCCTGTACTCAGTTCTTCCCTTTGGCTCCTAGAAGCTGTTGGCGTGTGGCAGCAGCCACACCCCGGGAATGGCTTCGACTGGTTGGTTAAACCAGGTGAGAGTAGTTGATGGGTCTCAAACCCTCAATGAGTTAAGGACTTCCTTGCGTGCAAAGACAGGCTCTACCAAATTAAGCAGACAAGACCAATAGGGGGCCCATTGGTCAAAATGGTGGTTTCTGCACATTCTGTACATGAGGGGCAGGTGAGGCTTGTCAACCTGGGAAGGTTGCTTATCTAGGAGAAGGAAAACCCTGATCCTAAACCTTGTGGGATTTCTTGAGGAGAAGAAAAGACTAAGGAGTAAACTCTACACAAATCCGGAATGGAGTTTGTTGGATGGCATCCTGTATGCTAATTTTGTTTTGTTTTGTTTTTAAAAAATAATATTTATTGATAATTTCAGAATTACAAAAAAAATAAAAAATAAAAAACAACACTACAATACAAAAAAAGAAAACAATAAAAAGAGAGAAAAACACAAAATACAACAATACAGCAAAAGACAGTAAAAAGGAAAAAGGAAAAAGGAAAAAAAACACAAATCCCAAATTGCATATCCATAATTTCCATTTGCTTGTTTCATTGACCTCCTCACACCTCCGTTTTTGTGTTCTAGTTTAGTAATTATTTCAGCACATTCTTTCCATCTTTCTCAATTTTTGTTATAAAATTTATCTTAACAATTTAACCTAATATTTAACTCAACAGATCCTTACCATCTTTCCCCATATTCTGTTATTGAGATTACCTTAATTTATTTAACCTTATTTTACCCCTAAGTACCTTAGAACTTAAATCTTAGTTTTCAAATATACATAGCTCTTGATATCATTTCTACTAGAGTCGTATAGTTTCATTCCCACATTTTCCCTAATATTCATTAGCTAATTCTAAAATAAAAAAATTCCATTATAAATTCTCTTCTAATCATCATCCAGCGTCTCTTCTTCCTGGTCTCGGGTCATGTCAGTCCTTATTGTCCATTCCATCTAGTCCATCAACCTGGAAGCCTTACATCCGAGGCCCTTAAATCTCTTCCATGTCCCTTCTGCAGTTCTTCTTCATCTTGTTTGTGCTTGCCTCTTTCCTTGTCTTTTGTTGGTCTCTGTCTTAATTTCTTTCCTTTCTAATTGGGGGGTAGGTCTCTGGGGAATTCCAGCCCAAAATTATCTCCATCACCCTTCATCCAGCTCGCCCATTCCCCACAGTCCCACTCTCCACAGTCCTCGATATAATCCAAAATGTATTTAAAATCAAATTTCATGGTCTCTCCAAAGCTAGGAACCTCCTCATCTCCAGATTCCCCTTGGCCCACTCCAACTTCAATCTTCAATAACAGCGGTTTATGCTCCTGTAGGGCCTCGGGTCTCTCCATTTGTACTATTTGAGGTGCAGCCGCATCCTCCTCCATTGTCATCTGCACCTGCCCAGTCAGTACAGATTGATAGATTGGTTCTTGTATGATTTCTATATCAATGTTATTAACCACAACAGTCAAATCCATTTTCTTTTTTTTTTTTATAAAATTTTTATTGGTTTTACAACATTTTTGAAAAAAAACAGACAAACATTAAGAATGACAAACATACACGTATAGTTTCAAGCATATTTTCATAAACCTCCTTTCTAGGACTTCCCCATACCCCCCCTCTCTGCATCCCAATGTCCATAGTTCAACTAGCAACTCCCAGTTATTACTTTCCAATCTCTATCATCTTAGTCCTCTCTTACACTCTGACCTTATGTCCCTGTACCCCTTTGTTTCTGGAAACTACGACATTTTAACATTCATTAAGTTTATAGTAGTCCTTAAGATAGCTTTTAAATTTTCTCCATTCTTCTTCTACCGTCTCTTTTCGTTGGTCACGGATTCTGCCTGTCATCTCGGCCAATGTCATATAGTCCATCACTTTCATCTGCCATTCTTCCAAAGTGGGTAGGTCTTGTGTCTTCCAATACTTTGCGATGAGTATTCTTGCTGCTGTTGTGGCATACATGAAAAAAGCTCTATCTTTCTTTGTCACCAATTGGCCGACAATGCCCAAGAGGAAGGCCTCTGGTTTTTTAGAAAAGGTACATTTAAGTACCTTTTTCATTTCATTATAGATCATTTCCCAGAAGGCCTTAATCTTCGGGCATGTCCACCAAAGGTGATAAAAGGTACCTTCAGTCTCTTTACACTTCCAACATTTGTTATCGGGCAAATGATAGATTTTTGCCAGCTTGACTGGGGTCATGTACCACCTGTATACCATTTTCATAATGTTTTCCTTTAAGGCATTACATGCCGTAAATTTTATACCGGTGTTCCATAACCATTCCCAGTCAGCTGACATAATGTTATGTCCAACATCCTGAGCCCACTTAATCATAGCCGATTTAACTGTTTCATCCTGTGTGTTCCATTTCAACAACAAGTTGTACATTCTAGATAAATTCTTAGTATTGGGTTCTAACAATTCGGTTTCTAATTTTGATTTTTCCACCTGGAAGCCGACTTTCCTGTCCTGATTAAAAAATTCCATTATTTGACGATATTGGAACCAATTTTCCACTTTATGCTTCAATTTCTCCTGACTTTGTAATTTGAACTTATCTCCATCCTGTTCTAAAATTTCCCAATACTTCGGCCATCCGACCTCCATATTGAGTTTTTTCACTGCATTAGCCTCCACTGGTGACACCCATCTAGGGGTTTTGTTTTCCAATAGATCTTTATATCTTATCCAAACATTAAACAATGCTTTTCTGACAATGTGATTTTTGAAGGCACTGTTAACTTTATCATACCAAAGATATGCATGCCAACCAAAAGCGTTATTGAAACCTTCCAGATCCAAGATGTCTGTATTCTCGAGGAGCATCCATTCTTTGAGCCAGCAAAAAGCTGCTGCCTCATAATACAATTTTAGGTCCGGCAGGGCAAAACCCCCTCTTTCTTTAGCATCTGTCAGTATTTTAAATTTAATTCGGGGCTTTTTGCCCTGCCAGACAAATTTCGAAATATCTTTGTGCCACCTCTTAAAACATTCCATCTTATCAATAATCTGCAAGGTCTGAAACAAAAATAGCATTCTAGGCAATACATTCATTTTAATTACTGCAATTCGGCCTAACATTGACAGTTTCAAATTTGACCATATTTCTAAGTCTTTTTTAATTTCTGACCAACATTTTTCATAGTTGTCCTTATACAAATTCTGATTCTTGGATGTTAGATAAACCCCTAGATATTTGACCTTCTTGACCACAGTCAAACCTGTTTCCTCTTGAAATTTCTCCTTTTCCATATCTGTTAGGTTTTTCCCTAAAACTTTGGTTTTTAGCTTGTTCAACTTAAATCCAGCTACCTGGCCAAACTGTTGTATTATTTCTAATACCTTTTTCGTACTAGTGTTTGGCTCTTGCAAAGTCAATACTAAGTCATCTGCGAACGCTCTTAACTTGTAATGTTTAGCTCCGACCTGCACACCTTTAACCTGCTGGTCATTTCTTATCATATTCAGCAACACCTCCAGAACTGAAATAAAGAGTAATGGGGAAATCGGGCACCCCTGTCGTGTTCCTTTTTCTATCTTAAGCTCCTCAGTCACAACATTATTTACAATCAGTTTGGCTTTTTGTTCAGAGTATATTGCAGCCATACCATTCTCAAAACCCCGGCCTACCCCCATCCTATGAAGATTCTTCTTCATAAAACTCCAAGAAATATTGTCGAAGGCTTTCTCCGCGTCCACAAAGATCAATACTGCTTTAGTGTTTATATTCACCTCTAGCTTTTCCAGAATGTCTATAACATTCCTTACATTGTCCGCCAGGTGTCTTTTAGGGAGAAAGCCTGCTTGGTCCTTATGAATCATCTCCATCAAAACTCTTTTGAGTCTTTTTGCCAAGATGTCTGCAAAAATTTTGTAATCCACATTGAGCAATGATATTGGGCGGTAGTTCAAATCCATTTTCTCATTCATCAAGTCCATCTTCTCATGCATCTGTTCCAGCAAAGCATTTGTCTTGCATAAAGCAAGCACCCAGTCTTTCTCCCAGCTCATCTTTGTTCAAGGTCAGAAAAGACTGTTCCCACAGTCTTAATCTCACAGATGTTGGGTCTCAAATATGATGCAACAACAATTTAGCAAGCTCCCTCTAGAGGAGACTATCTACTTGTATCCATATTTTTTTTAAGACAATGGAAAGTTACTTTCATTTTTCAGATGTTTCAGATGTTTTTCAAGTATTTTGTTTCTTTAAAATGCAAAAGGCAACATTAGAATCAACTTGTTTCTCTTCATTAGCTGTCTGTCATAGTGTTACGTTCACAGTCAATGAACCTCTCCAACAGTTTCTGTCTCTGACACCCCGTTCCCAGGTTAGAGACGGTGGAAACTTATCCTTCTTCACTCCCTCTCCTGCTGGGGTTAAACAGAGTTCCCCCCCTTTTCTCCTCCTTCCAAGGGGGGTTTCAGTGGTTCTAAATGTAGGCAATTTAGTCTTTTTTAACAGCTTCCCGGCTTTAGCTTGCAAAATTTTTGCTTTAGTCTATATACAAAAAAGCGGAAGGCGGACTTCCTGTTTGCACCTTCCCGCTTCGATACCAAATTAAAACAATTTCTTGATCCAATTTTCCGTTTCTACTCACGGGTACTTGTTTTAAGTCCAATTGTCCACAGGAAAAAGTCAGCCCTCTCTGGTAATGGCTGTGCGGCTCCTGTATGCTAATTTTGAGCAGCTCCTGCAGCCAAGCTGGTGCAAAACATATTGCTCTGCTTTCCTTTGGACCACACCAGCGAGGCTGAGCGGGGGATCTTGTCATCTGGGCATCTCAGGACCACCATACACACTGCCCAGGCTTGCACCTCAGGAAGGTCTCTTCGTTGTTGCCAATGCAGCAGTTTGACCTCACCTCTGGAGGCACACCCCATTGTCTCTCAAGACAGAAGGAAGTTAGCCAGAGGCCTCTGCACTATCCCTCAACTACCAGGAAATAGCTTTACAGCCTTGATTCAGGACCTGTTTGCAGAAAGTTCTTGTGGGGAAATGGGAAAATATCATAGTGTGCTTTCTAATAGGAATGGTAATTGCCAGATGCTTAAAAATCTTGGCGTTTGAGTCATTTCCAACTACTGTCTCCACTAAAGAGTATCTGGAACATAGAAAGCTGTCTTCGTTCCAGCTAGCTCAGTCTTGCTGACACTGACTAGCTGTGACTCTCCAAGATTTCAGGCAGGGACTCTCTCCCAGCCCTTCCTAGAGATACCAAGGATTGAACCTGGGAACTTCTGCATGTGGAGCCTGTGCTCTACCACATGACACAACTATGATGTACAATCTACTCTAACCAAAGCCCTTTAGTTCCCTTACATACACCCAGAACAAAATCATGGAACATGTTATGTACTGAGTTGAATAGGATCCAAACTGAAGCAGTCTGATTGGTCCTAGAACAATAGGATTCAGAATGCAGCAGTCTGATTGGTCCTAGAACAATGCAGCAGTATGATTGGTTGGCAGGAACCACCCAATCCTGCTCCAGATAGAAGTGAATCCACAACCTGATTGGCTTACAGTAGAATTCCGGAATTAGCCAATCATGTGCAGCCCATTGTGTAAATAATGTATATAAAGCAGATACTGTGAGGGGACTTTCATTCATTCCTCCTCACCACTATGAGCTGAATAAAGAGCATGAAATTACTTTGCGACTCTGAGTATATTCACCGCCACAGGTTAAGAGGCCTGAGGGAGGCTTCCAGGACACTGCTGCTGCTGCTGCTCTAGTGAGTGCTGGCTGGGCCGCTCCCTTTCCTGCCAACTCCATCGGGCCTAGGGGGCGGAGCCTGTACTCACCGCCACAGCTTAAGAGGCCTGAGGGAGGCTTCCGGAACACTGCTGCTGCTGCTGCTCTAGTGAATGCTGGGTGGGCCGCTCCCTTTCCTGCCAACTCCATCAGGCCTAGGGGGCGGAGCCTGCAATCACCGCCACAGCTTAAGAGGCCTGAGGGAGGCTTCTGGAACACTGTTGCTACTCCATTGAGTGCTGAGTGGGCCGCTCCCTTTCCTGCCAACTCCATATGGCCTAGGGGGTGGAGCCTGCACTCACCACAACAGCTTAAGAGGCCTGAGGGAGGCTTCCGGGACACTGCTGCTGCTGCTCTAGTGATTGCTGGGTGGGCCGCTCCCTATCCTGCCAACTCAATCTGGCCCAGGGTCGGAGCCTGCACTCACCGCCAGAGCTTGAGGGCCTCCATCAAGGCCTCTGGGAAGCTGCTGCTGCTGCTGCTCTACTGAGTGCTGGGTGGGCCGCTCTCTTTCCTGCCAACTCCATATGGCCTATGGGGCGGAGCCTGCACTCACCGCCACAACTTAAGAGGCCTGAGGGAGGCTTCCCGGACACTGCTGCTGCTGCTGCGCTACTGAGTGCTGGGTGGGCCGCTCCCTTTTCTGCCAACTCCATCTGGCCTAGGGGGCGGAGCCTGCACTCACCGCCACAGCTTAAGAGGCCTGAGGGAGGCTTCCGGGACACTGCTGCTGCTCTAGTGAGTGCTGGGTGGGCCGCTCCTTTTCCTGCGAACTCCATCTGGCCTAGGGGGCGGAGCCTGCACTCAATGCCTCAGCTTAAGAGGCCTGAGGGAAGCTTCCGGGACACTGATGCTGCTGCTCTAGTGAGTGCTGGGTGGGCCGCTCCCTTACCTGCCAACTCAATCTGGCCCAGGGGCCGGAGCCTGCACTCACCGCCACAGCTTAAGAGGCCTGAGGGAGGCTTCCAGGACACTGCTGCTGCTGCTGCTCTAGTGAGTGCTGGGTGGGCCGCTCCCTTTCCTGCCAACTCCATCTGGCCTAGGGGGCGGAGCTTGCACTCACCGCCACAGCGTAAGAGGCCTGAGGGAGGCCTCCGGTACACTGCTGCTGCTTTAGTGAGTGCTGGGTGGGCCGCTCCCTTTCCTGCCAACTCCATCAGGCCCAGGGGGCGGAGCCTGCACTCACTGCCACAGCTTAAGAGGCCTGAGGGAGGCTTACGGGACACTGCTGCTGCGGCTGCTCTACTGATTGCTGGGTGGGCCGCTTCCTTTCCTGTCAACTGCATCTGGCCTAGGGGGCGGAGCTTGCACTCACCGCCACAGCGTAAGAGGCCAGAGGGAGGCATCCGGGTCAGTGCTGATGCTGCTGTTGCTGCTGCTGCTCTAGTGAGTGCTGGGTGGGCCGCTCCCTTTCCTGCCAACTCCATCAGGCCTAGGGGGCAGAGCCTGCACTCACCGCCACAGTTTAAGAGGCCTGAGGGAGGCTTCCGGGACACTTCTGCTGATGCTGCTCTAGCGAGTGCTGGGTGGGCCGCTCCCTTACCTGCCAACTCCATCAGGCCTAGGGGGCAGAGCCTGCACTCACCGCCACAGTTTAAGAGGCCTGAGGGAGGCCTCCGGGACACTGCTGCTGCTGCTGCTCTAGTGAGTGCTGGGTGCGCCGCTACCTTTCCTGCCAACTTCATCTGGCCTAGCGAGCGGAGCCTGCACTCACCGCCACAACTTAAGAGACCTGAGGGAGGCTTCCGGGACATTGCTGCTGCTCTAGTTAGTGCTGTGTGGGCCGCTCCCTTTCCTGCCAACTCAATCTGGTCTAGAGGGCGGAGCCTCCACTCACCGCTACAGCTTGAGGGCCTCCATCAAGGCCTCCGGTACACTGCTGCTGCTGCTCTAGTGAGTGCTGGGTGGGCCGCTCCATTTCCTGCTAACTCCATCAGGCCCAGGGGGCGGAGCCTGCACTCACTGCCACAGCTTAAGAGGCCTGAGGGAGGCTTCCGGGACACTGCTGCTCCTGCTGCTCTAGCCAATGCTGGGTGGGCCGCTTCCTTTCCTGCCCACTGCATCTGGCCTAGGGGGCGGAGCTTGCACTCACGGCAACAACTTAAGAGGCCTGAGGGAGGCTTCCAGGACACTGCTGCTGCTGCTGAACTAGTCAGTGCTAGGTGGGCCACTCCCTTTCCTGCCAACTCCATCTGGCCTAGGGGGCGGAGCCTGCACTCACCGCCACAGCTTAAGAGGCCTGAGGGAGACTTCTGGGACACTGCTGCTGCTGCTCTAGTGAGTGCTGGATGGGCCGCTCCCTTTCCTTCCAACTCCATCGGGCCTAGGGGGCGGAGCCTGTACTCACCGCCACAGCTTAAGAGGCCTGAGGGAGGCTTCCGGAACACTGCTGCTGCTGCTGCTCTAGTGAATGCTGGGTGGGCCGCTCCCTTTCCTGCCAACTCCATCAGGCCTAGGGGGCAGAGCCTGCACTCACCGCCACAACTTAAGAGGCCTGAGGGAGGCGTCCGGGACACTGCTGCTTCAGCTGCTCTAGTGAGTGCTGGGTGGGCCGCTCCCTTACCTGCCAACTCCATCTGGCCTAGGGGGCGGAGCCTGCACTCACCGCCACAGCTTAAGAGGCCTGAGGGAGGCCTTCGGGACACTGCTGCTGCTCTAGAGAGTGCTGGGTGGGCCGCTCACTTTCATGCCAACTCCATCGGGCCTAGGGGCCGGAGCCTGCACTCACCGCCACAGCTTAAGAGACCTGAGTTAGGCCTCCGGTACACTGCTGCTGCGCTAGTGAGTGCTGGGTGGGCCGCTCCCTTTCCTGCCAACTCCATCAGGCCCAGGGGGCGGAGCTTGCACTCACCGCCACAGCGTAAGAGGCCTGAGGGAGGCATCCGGGTCACTGCTGATGCTGCTGTTGCTGCTGCTGCTCTAGTGAGTGCTGGGTGGGCCGCTCCCTTTCCTGCCAACTCCATCAGGCCTAGGGGGCAGAGCCTGCACTCACCGCCACAGCTTAAGAGACCTGAGGGAGGCCTCCGGTACACTGCTGCTGCTCTAGTGAGTGCTGGGTGGGCCGCTCCCAAGGCCTGGAAACGATGCCTTATGAGGAACGGCTAAGGGAGCTGGGCATGTTTAGCCTGGAGAAGAGGAGGTTAAGGGGTGATATGATAGCCATGTTCAAATATATAAAAGGATGTCACATAGAGGAGGGAGAAAGGTTGTTTTCTGCTGCTCCAGAGAAGCGGACACGGGGCAATGGATCCAAACTACAAGAAAGACGATTCCACCTAAACATTAGGAAGAACTTCCTGACAGTAAGAGCTGTTCGACAGTGGAATTTGCTGCCAAGGAGTGTGGTGGAGTCTCCTTCTTTGGAGGTCTTTAAGCAGAGGCTTGTCAACCATAGTCAGGAGTGCTCTGATGGTGTTTCCTGCTTGGCAGGGGGTTGGACTCGATGGCCCTTGTTGTCTCTTCCAACTCTATGATTCTATGATTCTCTAACACCCCTCCCCTCTAAGTTCCAGTCCTGCCCGGGAGGTTGCATTCATAGTCCTCAAGGTACGCCGGCGGCCTACGTGTGCGTTGCGGCCTGGGGTGTTCCCTGGTCCGGGGTTCAGGTTCTGGCTTGTGTTCCAAGGATGCTGGCTGTGATGGGGCCGTTTGGTCTGGCGCAACCAGCTCGCTCAGCCGTGGTTCTGGTTCCGGTGTCCTTTCGGCCTCGCGTGTCCTCTCTGTATTTACTGATTCTGCCTCTCCTGCTGGCCCCTCCTGTTCTATGGGCCTCACTTCCCCACTGTTCCCTTGGGACTCCTCTGACCTGTCCTCCTCCTGGTTTTCTCCCGGGAATCGTCGCCGTATCTGGTCGCAGTGGCGGCGGCAGCATTGCCCCCCATCCGTTAGCACCTCGTACGACACGGGGCCAGCGACCCTGGTGACTGTGGCGGGTACCCATGCTGGGCCTGCCCCAAAATTCTTTGCGTACACTGGGTCCTGGGCCACGAAGGTCTGGGGGTTCCTGCCTTCCCCCACCACTACCTCATCCTGAGCTCTATCGGGGAGATGGCGGTCCAATCTGATTGCAAGGCGCCAACCCATTAGTAGTTCAGCGGGGCTCCGGCCAGTCGTTGAGCTGGGGGTGCTGTGCTGTGCTAGAAGGAATGTGGCAAGGCAGTACTCCCAGTCCCCTTGCGTCATGTGGCGAAGGGTGTCCTTGGTGGTCCGCACCATGCGTTCTGCTTGGCCATTGGTGGCAGGGTGGAACGGCGCCGAACGGATGTGGCGGATGGCGTTCTGCGCTGTGAAGGTTTGGCATTCTCCTGATGTAAATGCGGTCCCGTTGTCTGAGACGAGAGTGTCAGGGAGCCCGTGGGTTGCAAACAGCCTGCGTAGTACCCGGATGGCTGCGGACGTGGAAGTGGATGGTACCAGTGCGACTTCCAGCCATTTGGTGTAGTAGTCCACCACTATGAAGAACGTTTTCCCCTGAAAGGGGCCAGCGAAGTCCACATGCAGGCGTGACCATGGTGCTCGGGCGGACTCCCAGGACTGGACTGGGGCCCTTGGGGGATCTGGGTGGGATTCTTGGCAGGCCTGGCAGTGTTTGACCCAGGCCTCTATCTCTCCGTCGATCCCCGGCCACCACACATAACTCCTGGCAAGGGCCTTCATTCTCACTACCCCTGGGTGTGTCTCATGTAGGGCTCTGAGGACCCTTTTTCGGAGGGGCTGGGGAACAACGACCCTGCTTCCCCATAACAGGCACCCCTTGTGGGCCGACAGTTTATGTTTGTGGGTTGTGTAGCCGGCGAATTCTGGCCCAGGGCTGCTGCTGGGCCATCCCCTCCACACCCAGTCCAGGACCCGGGAGATGACCCTATCTTTCTTGGAATGGTGTGCAACTTCTTGTGACTGAATGGGGCGGTCGGGAAGTAGCTCCAGGCTCATAACCTCTTGTGCAGGTGCTGGGTCGGGGCCTGTTTCCGGTAGTGGTAGCCTGCTGAGGGCGTCCGCATGACCCATCGCCTTCCCAGGGCGGTGAATCAGTGCATACTGGTAGCTGGCAAGGAAAATTGAAGTTGGCAAGTTGGGAAACTGCCAGGGAGATAGTGTCCATCATGAGCCCCCAAGCTGGCAGTCGGACGTCCATCAATCTCCCGTAGCTCAGGCAGATCCAGCAGTTAGCGACACGAAGCCGTTCTGGAAACGGATTGCCACATTCCAGGCTTGTGTACACTGTTTATCAGCAGATAAAAGCACAGCCAAAAGCTTGCACTGCAGAAGAGCAGAAGAGCATATTTACAGACTTTATTTAGAACATGAACAGAACAAAGAAAACACGTCCATTCTCAGTCAGCGTCTCTGACTAACTGGCAAAACCGAAAGGAATACAGCAAACATAAACATCCTGTGAAGGACATGCGCAGACTCTGTTACTCCCAAAGCCTGCTCCCTTTTAAGGTGGAACGGAAATATCCTAACATCCTCCCCCTTTCCGTGTAACCTGTAGTACCTGTGGTTCACCCAATTGCAACTTTTGTACATAAACCTTACGTTGTTCTCTGTTAACAACCTTAGACAACAGATCAGCAGGAATTTCATTTCCTGGCATGTAGGACACCTGAATCAGTCCTTTCTGAATACACTCTCTTGCACGATGTAGCTTAATCTGCAAGTACTTGGTTCTCTGCTTGCAACTCTCCGAGTTCAGCAAAGCCAAACACGATCTATTGTCTTGATACACTTGTACAGGACATTTCACAGACACTCTGATGTCCTTAAACAGTTGCATCAACCATTCACAATCCATGAGTGAAAATGACAGAGCATTGAGTTCTGCTTCACAGGAACTTAGGCTCACTGTTGTCTGCTTCTTGCACAACCAGTCAAACAGGCAGTGGTTGTACATGTAGCATACTCCAGAAGTGCTTGTACCATCCGTGGTGTCACTTCCAAAACTTGCAAAGATTTCAAGACCTCCAGTCTTTTGACTGGTGAACCTCAGCCTGTAGTGCATAGTCCCTTTCAAATAGCGGGCTATGCGCTTCAGAGCTTTCCAATCCTGAACCGTAGGATTGTTGGCATGTCTGCTAAGCAGATTACAGCTTACAGCTATGTCAGGTCTTGAACATCTGGCAATGAAATTCATCTTGCCTCGAATGCATCTGTACAGCGTTGTGTCAGAAAACGCTTCAGCAGTACTGTCTACCTGGTAACCTGTCACCATCGGTGTGTCTGCTGGGTTTGCATCAACCAAATTCAACCTGGTTAATACATCAGCAATTTTCTGTGTTTGGTGTACCAGAAAATTACCTGCTTGGTCTTTCTCCACCTGCAGAGAAAGATAGTTGGATACCTCACCAAGATCCTTCATGTCAAAGTGCTCCTTCAGCTGAGCTAGGGTGCTTTGATAAAAAGCCTGATTCTTCCAAAACATCAGAAGATCATCAACAAAACATAAACAATACAGTTTGTTTTGTCCCTCCTCCTTGACAAACACACATGGATCAGCTTTGCCCTGGTGAAAACCTAGAGAAAGCAATGTCTCAGTGAGTTTTGTGTTCCAACACCTGGCACTCTGCTTGAGACCATATAAGGATTTCCGCAGTTTACAGACCATTCCCTTCTGTATCTCCATCCCATCAGGTGGAAGCATGTACAGCTCCTCCCCCAAAACCCCGTACAAAAAAGCTGTATTAATGTCATGGTGGGAAACATGCAGTTTCTCCTCCGCAGCGATCTTGAGCATCAGCCGAATGCTCTCATATTTGACTGTGGGAGAGTAGGTCTCATGGTAATCCTGTCCTGGTACCTGTGAAAAACCTCTGGCAACCAATCTGGCTTTGTGTCTGACTACCTTGCCATTCTGGTCTGTCTTGGCCTTGAAGACCCATTTGCTGCCAACCAGTCTCATTCCTGGGACTACCGGTACCAGTTCCCAAGTTCGGTTCCTGTTCAAGGAATCAACTTCAGCCTTCATGGCATTAAGCCAAGGCTCAGCATCTTTAGAGGTTAACTCCTGAACCTCTTTGAAGCTTGAAGGTTCCCACACCTTCTCTGAGCTACTAAGAACAGCAGTTGCTGTCTTAGCAAACTCATCAGCATACCTCTTTGGAGGTCTGCCCTTGGTCGCCCTTTCAGACCTACGTACTAGACGCAAGTCTTCTGGACTCATCTCCTCTTTCTTAGAAGAAAAATGACCAATGGTGAACAGTGGTTCTTCCAGTTCATTGTCAGACGCATCAGATGGTCTGACTGAGGCCTGTGCGCTCTTGTAGTCTGCTGTGTCATCACTGTCACTGACACCAGCAGCAGCAGCAGCGCCGCCCACTGAACTGGAATCCGAACTCTGATCATCATCATCATCATCATCATCATCCTCATCATCATCATCATCCTCATCCTCATCAGCAGCAGCAGCAGCAGCTTTCTCATCTTTAGCTGCTTGCTTGACATCACCTTCATCCTCCTCTGGGTAACTCTGGAAAATTCCCACATTTTCCCCCCACTTAGGATTGTACTCAACACTCCTTGTGAATTTAATGGACTTAGAGTTAGTCATCCATACCCTGTATGCACCTTTTTCGTACCCCATGACCAAACCATGTGCCCCACGCTTCCCAAGCTTGTTGGTTTCTTGTGTGCGTACCCACATGTCAGAACCAAAGATTTTCATGTGCTTGATGTTGGGTTTCTTGCCAAACATCTTCTCATAGGGGGTACAACCAATGGGTGATGACAATCTGCGATTAAAGGAGTAAACCAAATTCCCCAAAGCTTCCCCCCAAAACTTATCAGGGAGATTGGCATCATGCAACAGGGTTTTTATTCCTTGCAGCAATGTCTGATTTGCTCTCTCCGCAAGCCCATTCATCCATGGCGATCTGGGCGTTGACATGTCATGCTGGATTCCCTTCTCAGTCAGGAAAGCTTCAAACTGCTGAGAAGTGAACTCCCCGCCCCGATCAGTAAACAAACAAGAAATACGTTTACCGTGCACATTCTCCAACCAAGCACAGAATGCCTTAAACTTCAGAAACGCTTGCGATTTCTGTTCGAGCAAAAACACATGAATGTACCTGGGAAAAGAATCAATCAGAATCATGAAGTACCTTGCTCCTCCTATAGAGGGCGCAAGTGGCCCAACCAGGTCCGCATGCACTAGCTGGTAGGGTTTGGAAGCCTGCCTGCTAGACTCCTTGCCTTTTTGGAGCAACCTTCACCTTGTTCTCTGCACAAGATACACACTTCATGTGAAATTTACAGGGTTTGATGTTCAAACCCTCAACCACCTCTGGCATCTTGGCCAGTGCCTTTCAAGAGAGGTGACAAAACCTTCGATGCGCATCGTGAATGCAACCTGCATGAAGAACTTTGTTAGTTTGTGCAACACAACAAGAATCAGCATTATTCACAACAGCAGTGTCATCATAAGTTATATGGAACAAACCATCCATAAACTTTGCATGCAAATAGTCCTCTTTGCCTTTACTGATGACACAGACGCTCCTCTTGAAAGAAATCTGAAAACCACGCCCAGTAAGCTGTGGGACGCTAAGCAAGTTGCTCGTCGCTCCTGGAACAAAAAGTACATTACTGATGGTTGTGTGCAGACTTGCAAGTTTCACAGTCCCTTCTCCTGCAATTTGCAACGTCCTTCCATCAGCCAGGTGGATCTCACCTTCCTGAGGCTTGAAGGAGATAAAGAGATGGCGATCCTTCGAAATGTGGCGCGTACAGCCTGAATCAACAACAAAGCTGCCTTTGGCTGTTGGAGCAGTCCTTACAGCAAGCAAACCCTTGTTTTGCACCGATGTGGGCTTTTGCAGCTTGCCCCCCTGCTCCTGCTCCTGGCCACCAGACGTGCCTTTAGCCTTTGGTGAAGCTGTGCCAGCAAATATAACCTTGTTTTCCACTGCCGTGGGCTTTTGCAGCTTGCCCCCCTGCTTCTGGTCAGCAGACGTGCCTTTAGCCTTTGGTGAAGCTGTGCCAGCAAACATCGCTTTGTTTTTCCCTGGCGCAGGCTCTTCACCCTCCCTCTGCTCCTCGCCATCTGCAGGCGCCTGCCTGTGTTTACCTTTGCCTTTCCGGCCTCTGCAAAGGCGTTGACCTTGGTTCTCACGAGAAACAGAGCTCTCAGCTGCCGACTCCTTGGCTCCCCCTGGAGGCTGGTATGCTGCCTGGGATGACGTGACGGTCAGCTCCCCCTGCAGCTTGCAACCGGTGCCCTCAGCATCCCTGCAATCACCCGCATTCTGGGAAACAGCTAGGACCTCCGATGCAGTCAAACTCTGGGCTGGGATTTTTGCCTTGTGAGCTTTCATCAAAGCATTCCACATCCCACGTGCAGTGGTGTTGCCAGCCAGCGTCTTAATTTCCTCAAGAGATACGGATAGGACTATTACGTCTATCGCTTTCGAATCAGCGGTTTTCCATCTCTCTGTCAGAGGAACTGGGGGGGGGGGCTCACTCACGGTATGCCATACCCCAAACTGACGCAGCAAACTCTCACACCATTTTGCCCAGGTTTCATAATTCTGCCCATCCAACTTAGGGCACTGAGCATCTCCAGAAGCTTGGAAAAACTCCATTCCAGCTTTTATTTGAGCCGTGAGCCTTTATTTATCTTCAGAGACTCGTTATCTTGGCAGCCATTAATCACGAAGTCTCTTTGGCTCAGCTCCCAGGCCAATTAAGCCTTGCCGGAGATCAAAGACTCCTTGCCGAGGTAAAACAGAAAAGCGTCCCTTCCTTTCGCTTTTCCCCCAACATACCTCAAACGCAGTCTGTTGCAGCTTTTACTCTTCTGTAGGTGCTGCTGTGAATCTGGGCCCATAACCTTGTTGTTGGGAAACTGCCAGGGAGATAGTGTCCATCATGAGCCCCCAAGCTGGCAGTCGGACGTCCATCAATCTCCCGTAGCTCAGGCAGATCCAGCAGTTAGCGACACGAAGCCGTTCTGGAAACGGATTGCCACATTCCAGGCTTGTGTACACTGTTTATCAGCAGATAAAAGCACAGCCAAAAGCTTGCACCGCAGAAGAGCAGAAGAGCATATTTACAGACTTTATTTAGAACATGAACAGAACAAAGAAAACACGTCCATTCTCAGTCAGCGTCTCTGACTAACTGGCAAAACCGAAAGGAATACAGCAAACATAAACATCCTGTGAACAGGACATGCACAGACTCTGTTACTCCCAAAGCCTGCTCCCTTTTAAGGTGGAACGGAAATATCCTAACACACCTGAGGACGCGAGGAGACAGCACTTGGGGGGGTCTGATTTTCGGGGGCAAACAAGCCAAGCAACGGCTTGTGGTCAGTCACCACGGTAAAGGGCCGCCCGTACAAGAAATCATGGAATTTTTTTACTCCCTTCACGATTGCCAGACCCTCCTTGTCGATTTGTGCGTAGTTCCGCTCGGTTGCGTTGAGTGTCTGGGAAAAGTATGCCACCGGTACCTCTCTTCCATCCGGGAGTTGGTGTCCCAGGACAGCGCCGATGCCATAGGGCGAGGCGTCGCATGCTAGCACCACCGGCAGCCTCTCGTCGAAGTGTGCCAAGACCGCGTTTGAGACAAGCAAGTCCTTGACTGCCTGGAATGCGGCCTCCTGGCGCTGGCCCCACACCCAAGGGGCCCGCTTGTCCAGGAGTCTGTGTAGGGGCTCCGCTACCGCCGCCTTGTGGGGAAGGAAGGAATGGTAAAAGTTCAATAGTCCCAAGAAGGCCTGAAGTTCAGTCTTGCTCTTGGGCGCTGGGGCATCACAAATGGCCCATACCTTGTCCCCAGTTGGGTGGACCCCTTCTGCGTCCACCATAAATCCCAGAAAGTCCACCTGAGGTACTCCTAGTAGACATTTTTCCCGCTTCACCTTGAGACCCGCCGTCTGGAAACGCTGCAGAACGGTGCGGAGGCGGTCCTCAAAGTCCTCTGGTGTGGGCCCAGCAATCAACACATCATCGAAGAAGGGGGTGACGCCAGGAATCCCTTTAAGGAGAGAGTCCATTAGATTCTGGAATATTCCTGATGCCACGCTGACACCGAATTGCAGCCGCTTTACCCTGAACGCTCCTCTGTGCATCACAGTCTGTGCCTCTGCTGTGGCAGCTGTTGATATGCTTGGGCCAAGTCCAGCTTGCCAAAAAAATTTGACCCAGCCAGGGTGGCAAGGACATGGCTGACCACTGGCACTGGGTATGCGTGGGCCGTGAGGGCCTTGTTTATGGTACATTTGTAGTCTGCGCAGATGCGGACCGAACCATTAGGCTTGACGGGTGTGAGGATTGGGGTTTCCCAGGGGGCATTAGGCACCGGCTCCAGCACTCCTTGCTCCACGAGCCGGTCCAATTCCTCGTCTATATGAGGTTTCAAGGCAAACGGGACCCGGCGGGCCTTGAGCCTGACAGGGCGTACTGCGTGGTCAAGCTGTAGAGCAATGGGGGGGGGCGTATACTATCCCAATTTCCCAACCCCCCCCCCCGGAAATTCCTTGGATATGGCGTCCACGTCCACTTGAAGCCTGCAGACTTACCCAGTATCCTGCGAATCCCAACACTCCTCCTTAAGTCAAAGGCTTGAGACCCAATAATTCTCTTAAGTCTCGAAATTTAGGAGCATCCAAACATGGGGTGTGCTGAAATTGCATAACCCCAGGGAATTTTGAGGGGAGCCCTTCAACATTTTGGGACCCCTCAGCCCATGCCCCCCTAGATGGCACAAGAACACCATGTGGTGTGCTGAAATTGCATGACATGACCCTAGGGAATTTTGAGGGGGACCCTTCAACATTTTGGGGGCCCTCAGCCCATGTCCCCCTAGACGGCATGAGCACAACATGGGGTGTGCTGAAATTGCATGACCCCAGGGAATTTTGGGGGGTGCTTCAACATTTTGGGACCCCTCAGCCCATGCCCCCCTAGATGGCACAAGAACACCATGTGGTGTGCTGAAACTGCATGACCACAGGAAATTTGAGGGGGCCCTTCAACATATTGGGGGCCCTCAGCCCATGTCCCCTTAGATGGCATGTGCTGACATCACACCGCTCCAGGGCATTTTGAGGGGGGCACCCCCTTGAAAATTTGGAGTCCTTGGCCTCCCCATCCTGTATATGTCACAAGCACACCATGGGGGTGTGCTGACATTGTGTGATCCCAGGGAATTTTGAGGGGGCCCACGCCTATTGAAAATTTTGGGAGTACCTTGATCCCCTAGATATCTCAAGCACACCATAGGGAGTGTTAAAGTCTCACTGTCCCAGGGAATTTTGAAGGGGCCCACCCCTTCTTTAAAATTTCGGGGGTCCTCAGTCCTTTGCCACTATAGGCTGTGCAGTCATGCCACAGGGTGTGCTGATGTCAGGCCTCTGGATTTCCCTCTTGCATAGATGCTGTATTGGGTCCCTGGACAGCAGGTGGAGGATATCTGCAGGATTAGGAGCAACTGAGGAAAGACACAGTTGTTGCAAATTAGGCTTCGGGGTACTTACAGAGGAGAAGGAAGGGGTGAGGCATACAGAACTTGGCTGGGAGTGGGATTTGTGGGGCTGGCAGGGTGAGGTTTGGGGCTGGGGCTGGGGCTGGGGCTGCAGCAAGAAACTGCTAGGGTGTTTTCCTTGGGGGAACAGTTTGCGACAGAACACTGGGGAAAGAGTTTGTGGTGTAAAAATCCTTTTTTAAAAAAGTTTGTATTTATTGATTGATACTTATTCTAAGACAGACAGAAATAATATTCATTATAAATATATATTTTATAATATACTGAGTTGAAACAGCTACTTAAGCTAAGAAAGAGCAGAAAGAAAGTCAGAAGGAAGAAAATACACGAAAAAGAGAAAACAAAAGTAGAAGACAAAGGGAAAGAAAGAAAACAACTAAAGGGAGAGACTAGAATAAAAGGACTTCTGGGTCTCAGTAGCTACGTATGATACTGGTTTATAGAAAATAGAATGTTAAAGAGAGTATTTTTTTTTCAATCTTCAAATTCAGATACTGCAAGTTCATTTTCTCTTTCACACAAAAGGTCCATAGGAAACTTCCAATCCTTAACAAATGCTAGTAATGATTTTTCTCTAATTAAACATGTTAGCTTAGCCATCTAAGGCAATGTGGGGTAAAACTCCTGTGGTTGTAGATATTTTTATTTTATTTTTTGCAGCAAGGGGAGGGCTGGGAGCAAGGTCATTGAGGCTTTTCCCAGTCCATGAAATTCAGAAGCATTATAAACAAACATTACAATTCAACTTTAGCTTAAACACATTACTACTTTCATCTCGGGTTTCCCCCACCTTAAAAAAGAAAGAAAAAAAGCTTTCAGACTACCCAAAGAGGATTAGCAATGAGATTGTAAACTTGAGGACGGGAACTATCTTTTTTGTTTGTGTGTGGGGGGGGAATTATTTACTTAGACATAATATTTGTACCTACTTAACATTTGGTTTATCAGTTTTCCTACTACATAAAAACCAAATATTAATACAACTTTTATAGTAGCAAAAAGCAAAGGCAGCTTTGCATAGCCTATTGCGTTTAGGCGTTATTCAAGCTTAAGCTTTAGGCCCGGACCCAAAATTTCAAAGCCAATGTTTCCAAAAGATTGTGCTGTTTTAATATTAAGTGTGAAAACATTTAAACAATCCCTCACTTACAGTTCCCATAGTTGTTTGCTAATAGTAATGGAGAATCTGTGACTCTTTTGGATGCTATTGGGACTCCAGCTGGAAGAGAAGCTGGAAAAGGAATACCGTATTTTTCGCTTATAACACGCACCAGACCATAACACGCACGTAGTTTTTAGAGGAGGAAAACAAGAAAAAAAATATTCTAAATGAAACAGTGGATGTATGATTTTTGTGGTTCATGCTGTCGCCACAGACATGTGATCTGACAGTGAGTTTGGAGTAGCCCATTGCAAAAATCCTGAGGATCCATGTGGATCCATGCTTTGTAACCATGTTTTTGCACCATTGCAGCCCCAGGCAACAGTGGGTGCGCGATTCTTTTGGTACAGACTGTAGCCATGGACATGTAATGTGATCTGATGGTGAACTTGGGGTGACCCAGTGCAAAAATCCTGAGGATCCATGTGGATCCGTGCTTTGTCACCACGTTTTAAATGGGGTGAGAAGGAAAAACACAGAAGGGACAAGGAGCACAAGAGGGGTGTGCGGAGAAGCAGCTGGCTAAGAATGCAGGGGAGGGGGTTTAACGGGGTGGGGGGAGGAAAGGAAAGCAAAAGGCCCCCCCAAGCCAGCCCCCCCTCTCTCTCTCCCACCTGCATGTTTTTCGGCTGCCTGCGAGTCCCTAGAGCACGGAGAGGAGGAGGTGGTGGGCTGGAGCCTGCACGCAGTGTGACTCGGAAAGAATTAGAAGGAAGGACTCGATCCTTTCCTTAACCCTCTGCTTGCCAGGAGGGCAGGGGATTCCCTTCTCTTTGTTGAGTTTGAGCAAACGCAGCAACAGAAGCAGGTGGGCAGTAGGACCCTGAGGCAGAATGCAGGAAAGCAGCAGCTTCCGCCTTCCCTCCGCCCGCCCGCCCGATCTTATTTTTGCCTGATTTTTGCCTATTTTTGCCCCTGCGCTCCGGCGAGTCAGCTCCAGGGACCACACATTCGCTCAATAACACGCACAGACATTTCCCCTTACTTTTTAGGAGAAAAAATCTGCGTGTTATACAGCGAAATTTACGGTAGCTGGGGAAAGACACAGCTGTTGATAATGAGGCTTCAGCGTTCTTAGAGGAGAAAGGGGCGAGGCAGAAAGGCTTTTGATTTTCTTTCACCCATAGAAGCCCAGCTAATACATTTATATATATTAGAAAATTTCAGTACTTCCTAATCCATGAAATTCAGAAGCTTTATAACGAAAAATCGCAGTACACCTTTAGCTTAAACACATTCCTGCTTTTCTCTCTGGTACTGAATGTGGGAAACACCCTATGTGCTTTACAGGCATTTCGCACAACCTTGCCATTACTTGATAAGTGTAATTGCGTGTCAAGGTCCCCAAGCCACCCCTCAAATAACTCACAACACACACATAATTTTTGTTTAAGGTTTTTGGCGTAATTTGGGCCACAACTTTATTAACATACATGATTGTTAGTGGTTGCTTAGGCATTGGTTAAGACTATCTTTTTTTTTTAAATATAAACTATTTTATTAAGTTTTAAAACACACAATAAAGAGTAAACACACAAAATCCCCTCACCAAACAGAATAACAAACAAAACACCAAATGCAAGAACACCAACAAACACTATAGATAGAAAAAAGAAAAAAGAAAAAGAAAAACATAACTATTCAAAAACTTTTTTATATAACTAACTGGACTTCCTCACATCTCCCTTACCCTGCGTTCTTTATAATAGAAAATACCAGCAAATTGTTACCTTATTTCATATCTTATTTTGTACTTTTCAAACGTTATATTTTTAATTTTAAAGTAGTTTTTGTCAGTTGTTTGTACCTTAAATTATTTTTTTTATTTTTTATATAATTGTTTTTATTGGTTTTACAAATTTTTTTAAAACAATACAAACATATAAAAAAACATACAAACACGTATAGTATCATATCCTTTTTTTTTTCATAAACCTTGTTTCTCAGACTCCCCCATACCTCCCCTTTCTGAATCCCAATGGCCGAAAGTTTTTAGCAACTCTAAATATTTCTGTCAAACCTCTGTCCTCTTAATCTTTCCTTCAGTCTAGTCTTAAATCGCTGTAACCCTTTCTTAATCAAAACCTCGACATTCTAACATTCATCAAGTTTATAATATTCCTTAAGGTAGATTTTAAATTTCTTCCATTCTTCCTCCGCCGTCTCCATTCCCTGGTCGCGGATTCTGCCAGTCATCTCGGCTAATGTCATATAGTCCATCACTTTCATCTGCCATACTTCCAAGGTGGGTAGATCTTGTGTCTTCCAATACTTTGCGATGAGTATTCTTGCTGCTGTTGTAGCATACATAAAGAAAGTTCTGTCTTTCTTTGACACCAATTGGCCGACAATGCCCAGGAGAAAGGCCTCTGGTTTCTTAAGGAAAGTACATTTAAGTACCTTTTTCATTTCATTATATATCATTTCCCAGAAAGCCTTAATCTTCGGGCATGTCCACCAAAGGTGATAGAAAGTACCTTCAGTTTCTTTACATTTCCAACACTTATTATCAGGCAAATGGTAGATTTTTGCTAGCTTGACTGGGGTCATGTACCACCTGTAAATCATTTTCATAATATTTTCCTTTAAGGCATTACATGCCGTGAATTTAATACCGGTGTTCCACAACCATTCCCAGTCAGCAAACATAATATTATGGCCTGTCAGAGGCTGCCTCAGGTCTCAGCTCACAAAAGACCAACGCCAAGCTCTTCTTATATACAAGGATGTTTATTGCAGTTCATTATTGGTTCCACAACCGAGACGCGCAGCCCCGCGTCTCTAACGTCAGACATTTGAAGTCCCCTCTGAGTCGGTCCCGCCTCTACACCAACTTAAGAGGCTTGTGCTAGACCACCTCTTCCTGTCTTTCCTTTTCCGCAGGGTCTTTCTGCCCCCCTGGGTTCCTTCCCTCCTGCTCTCTCCTGAAGCGGATTCCTCAGATGCCTGTTCCCCCCTCCTTCGTGCTTTGGGGCTAGGCTCCTCCTCTGGGCTTTCTCCATTTCCGCGCGCCTCCACATTTGAACTTGGCGCGCGTTCGCTACCCCTGACCTTCCTCTTGACACTTACACTACTCCCTGTACTACTCTCCGCCTCTTCCGGCAGGACGTCCTGCCCCGATCTCCTTCCCCTGTCTCTTTCCTGCTCCGCTCCGTGTGTCACACTGGGAACTCCCCTCTCTTCCCTCCGTTCCTGCTGGGAAGCCGGCCCCGATCTCCCACTCCCACTCGGGATTTCCCTGCTGCTTCCCTGCTCCTGGCAGGTCCCCCCTGTGACCCCCCTTGTCCTGACTAGGGGCGCCCCCTCCTGAGAATCCTCCGATTCACTTGAGAGACTCATGGAAGATCTCAAGTCATTGTCATCCTCTTCCTCACTGTCCTGGGATTCTTCCACGTCGCTCTCCGTCTCCTCCCTCACCTGTGCCTCTGTCTCTGAACCCCTGACATGGCCAATATCCTGTGCCCACTTAATCATAACCGATTTTACTGTTTCATCTTGTGTATTCCATTTCAGCAGCAAATTATACATTCTTGACAAGTTCTTAGTATTGGGTTCTAACAGTTCAGTCTCTAATTTTGATTTTTCCACCTGAAAGCCAGTTTTCCTGCCAATTTTCAAACGTTATATTTTTAATTTTAAAGTAGTTTTTGTCAGTTATTTGTACCTTAAATTAAACATTGTATTACTTTAAACTTCGACCTTATCTTACTTATAACTTAGTTTCTATATCTCACAATCAAATTACTGGAGCCATATTTTTCTAGACCATGCAATTTCTTAACATCCATATAACTTATATTTTTTTTGTAAGTAGTCTTTAAATTTTTTCCAGTCCTCTTCCGTTGTTTCTTCTCCCAACTCCCGGATTCTGCCAGTCATTTTTGGGTCGGCGCACTGCATGGAGAACTGCCTGGGCCTAGAGCTACCTCGACAGTTGGAGGCCGGGATGGCAGCAGCATGCAAAGCAGGGACGACCGAAATTCCTCCATATTATCGGGACCTACAGGAGGTGTTCAGCGAGAGGGAGGCTGACACGTTGCCACCGCATCAACCGTATGATTTCCAGATCAACCGGATCCCGGGGGCCACGCTGCCGGTGGGCAAGCTCTATTCCATGTCGGAGAGAGAGATCAAGGACCTGAAGGACTTTATCGAGAAAAATCTAAAGAGAGGATTCATCAGGGAATCCAAGGCGGCAGGGGGGAGCCCAGTGTTCTTCGTGGACAAGAAATCGAAGTCGCATTTTATTAGAAACATAGTCAAATTTTATTAGATTTAACCATCCAGGAGTCCTTTAGTTCTTTGCTTCCATTTTAATGAGGGAACAGAAATATGTGAAAAGCAATGTTGTCCAATGTTATCTGATAATATGTCACAACAGGCCCATTGCTCTGAATCAAATTCAATGCAACAAACCAGCAAGGGAAAACATTAAATTTAGGGAAGCTTTTAATGTTTGACGAACTATTGTATTTTAAGATTTTGTTGGAAGCCGCCCAGAGTTTTAATGCCCATGTTTTAATGTCCTTTTAATATGTTTTAAAGTAAAAGATACAAGAAAGATCCTTCTTCTGGGGCCTGCCTGGTGTTAGCCTGTGTGTAGTTCAGATTCGGAAGTTTGATTGCATTTCCTGCCATTTTGGGTGCAGAGTGCTCTGTGTCAGAGCTGGCCCACACCTCCTTGCAGGCATGTCTTAAGCGACTGTCCAACTGCAGCAGCCCCATTTCCTTTGTAAAAGACGATGAGGAACCCAACAGAGGATGAAGTACCAAGGCACTGATGCCCCTGCTATTTGCAGAATTCTAATGATCCCAGCAGAGCTGATTCTCTACTGAGGACTTGTTGCCTCAGTTGGCCGGAATGACTGACTGCAGGTACAAGGCAGGGCAGACCTCGTAGATACCCAGGGCTTTAGCCCCCTCAATATTTCTAGGAAGGGTGCTCAGTCCCCCCAGTATTGAGGGGACCGCCATCCCCCACCACCAGGCTGTTGCTGTGGCCACAAATGACTGTCCCCAGCAGCCGTGGGAGGCCAAGGGCCCTGTTAGCCACGAGGGACATGCGAGAAATATGAATGGCCACGCCTGGCAGGGGAGGCGAAGATGGAGGAGAGGAGAGGGGAGGGGAAAATTTGATTTAATCCATTTGCATTCTGCAGGGTATCATAACAGGTTTCCAAACAAATAAACAACTTTTAACCAAGACGAAGGAACCAGAATGATTGGCAACTCAAACTAGAGCAAAATCCTTAGTTTTTCACCCCATCTTAATGCAGCCTATGGGACCAAACAATTCATTTGGCGCCGGGCGTAGGTACCTGAGCGGGACGTACGACAGGTGTGGATGAACACATCTAGGTCACATTGAGTAATTTGACCACACAGATGGGCCAGTGAGTGAAAGATGAAGGAGAATTTGGAATGTTAATAACTCCTCCCACCCATCTCAGGCAAACTGGTGGGGCAGATACATGCATTCTCGGAAAACACAAGATTATTAAATCCATTCCCAGCTGGATTAAATCCTGACCATGGGGGCTCAGCCCACCCCCCCCCACTATCCCCCATCACCAGGTTGTAGTTATGGGGCTGCAAATGACAGTCACCTACAGCTGCAGGAGGCACACACCATAGGTAGCCGAGTGGGACATGAGAGAATCAGAACAGGTGGAGTCTTCACCATCTATCTCCTATGAGAGAAGCAACTGTGACAGTAAGGACCCCTTTCTAAACCAAAAGATACAAGAAAGCAGGGGTAACGGGTATATGGGGCTTCAGCCCCCTCAATATTTCTAGGCAGGGGGATCAGTCCCTCCGATACCGAAGGGGCCGCCACTGGCCACCGCTGGGTTGTTATGGGACTGCAAGTGGCCGTCTTGAGCAGCCACAGGAGGCATGGGATGTAGGTTCCACATCCGAGGAATTTGACTGCAATTTGGCAAAAAGCTGATTACAGAATAGCAGCTGCCTCTTGAATTGTGCCCGCCATCCCTTCTCCTGCCTGTGAGTAGCTGCTTGGTCTGCCTATGCAGCTTCAGTCAAGTTAGCCTTGAAAAGTTTGTGCATTCTGGCCCCACCATTCTCCCCCCACCGCCGCCACTGCTTACCTATTCGCCTACTTTTCACCTTTGAATCCCTGGATTAGTACATGTGGAATGTGCACATAAGCACAGAGAGTGAAATTATGTGAACAGTCAAGTCCACAGTAATTTGAAATGAAGCATTTCCAGGTACAGGAGGTAATTATCCCTCAGGTGAGAGACACATTTCTTTCAAGAGGAATTTCTTGGTAGGCTGAAGCAGTATTTGCCTTACAGCGCCTGTCACCAATATCTCCTGGAACTGAATCATAGGCCTTCTAAGCATCGATCATTGCAGGAAATTGTCAAGATCTAGTGGTGACCTGATGCTTAGGGAATTCCGTTAGAGGAACCCAGGGGCTTGCCATGTTTTCGTCCGAATCCCTGGAATGGGGCTAGGACCGGCAAGCCCTAGGGAGCATGCGGGGAGAAGTGAGGGCCTGTCGCTCAGCTCCATTTCTCCCCAATATTGTTTTCCCTTACTGGCTTTCGGTGGAATCCGGAAGTAAGTTCTGTCCCCAGGCGGGGGGCGGGGGGGGGGCAGATAGTCTTAACCAATGCCGCACGTAGACAGGATTGGAATGAGTGGCACAGGGAAAGCAAGATTGGCGAAAACGAAAGCTAAACAACTGGTACAAACAACCTTGACTTCTCCGCCACGCAGATCATCTGTCCGAGCTGTTTTAGGGACACAAGAAGGGGTAGCTGAGCAAACACCATTAGAGGATATGGCTTCAGGAGGATCTGCAGCAGTCTTAGATCAAATTTTGGGACAATTGGAAATTTTAAATAAGAAGGCGGATGAGCATTCGTCCAAAATTGACCAAGCCACAGCCACTATAAGCAAACTGACTGACCAAGTTGCTCAACATACACAAGCAATTGGGAATCTCCAGGAAGCAACTGCAGAAAATCGCAAATTGGCTGAGGAAGCTAACCAAAAAGCCGTGGAAGCCAATCAGAAGGTTGAGGCAATAAAGGTGGAGGTAAAGCCCTTGCACAAACAGATTGGTGAACAGCAGGCCTACCTGTCTATGGTTGAACTGAGAAATAGGGAAAACAACCTTAGATTGAGAGCAATCCCAGAACTTGAACAGGGAGATTTGATCGGCTATTTGACATCGGAATTCTCAAAGTTCTGGGGGATAGAAGAAGATAAGGATTTTAAAATTGTAAGTGCTTTTAGATTGGGAAGAGTGGTGAGGAAGGACAGATCCAGAGACTGTTTGATCATTTTGAGATCCAAGCAAGAGAGAGATAAAATACTAGGCCTTCATTTTGGAAAATCACTTGACATTCAAGGCAACAGAGCAGAAACTTACAAAGATATTCTGAAACAACTCTTGGACCTTAGAGCTACATATACGGAATTAACAAAACTACTGAAAGGCAACTCAATTCCCTTTAGGTGGGAATTTCCTCAAGGATTATCCTTCAACTTCAAAGGAAAGAAAGTTAAAATTAAGACAGCAGAAGACCAACAAAAGTTTTTGAACGACCACAAAGAGGACCTTCAGAAAGGAGCAATAGCATCCTGGCCACCACCTCTGCCGGTACCTGCACCTACACCTGCACCCTCGGGACCAGAGGATTCAAAGGAAGAGACGCCACCACCAAAGGAATAACAGATTGATCCAGGATGACTCTGCAGCTTCTTAGTTGGAACATTAATGGCGGGAATTCCCCGGAAAAAAGAAGAAGAATATTTCACATATTGCAAAAAGAACAATTGGACATTATTTGCTTGCAGGAAACGCATGTGACTAGGCTCCATAGGAAAGTGTTAATCAATAAAAGATTAGGCCAAGAATTTATCTCATCGGAGAGAGTTAAGAAAAGAGGAGTGGTGATTTATGCAAAGGAGAGCCTGTCACCAAAATTTTTATTTAAAGATGAGCAAGGAAGAATTTTGGCTATTGAGATACAGACTCAAGGAGAAAAGTTTTTAATTTTAGGAATCTATGCACCGAATGAGGGGAAATCAGAATTCTATAAGAAACTGCATGAGACAATGCTGGACTATTTGGACTATACCAACATCATTATGATGGGAGTTATGAATGGGGTGGTCTCCACAAATATGGACAAGTCACAAAATCAAAACTTAACAAAAGACGGCAGACTACCTAAAACCTTTTTTGAACTAATTGACAGTATGGACTTGATTGACATTTGGAGGACAAAGAACCCCCTAGGTAAAGAAGGAACATTCTTTTCTGAAGCTCATCTGTCTTGGACAAGAATCGACCAAATATGGATAACTAGAGGGCTGGCACCTAAGACCAGAAAAGTGGAAATCTGCCCCAAAACCTGCTCCGACCATAACGCTATGAAAGTGGAAATGAGACTTACTCCAATCGGTTCCTTCAGATGGAAAATGAATGACACCCTATTAAGAGATCAGGAGATTGTGAAGAAGGCCCAAAAAACTTTGAAAGACTACTTTGAAATAAATTTGAATACCACGGTGGAAAAAAGAGTAATCTGGGACGCAAGTAAAGCTGTTATGAGAGGGTTTTTGATACAACAGAACACGATAAAGAAAAGACTTTGGAATGAAAAAAAGGATAAGATCTTAGAGAAGATAAGAGATGGTGAGAAAAAATTGAGATCAAAACCAAAATCACAGGAGGTTCTGGGAGAAATCAAATTCCACCAAGCACAATATGCTAAATTGATAAATCAAGAAGTTGAGTGGAAAATTAAACAAATGAAACAAAAATCATTTGAATCAGCGAATAAGTGTGGGAAACTGCTAGCATGGCAGTTGAAGAAGAGACAAAAATTGAATACGGTTACAAACCTAGAGATTGAAGGGAGAAATATCCAGAAACCAGAGGAAATTAGAAAGTGCTTCCAGAGATACTTCAAACAACTTTATACGCAAGGGCCGCAAAATGAGACGGAGATAGACCAATTCATAAAAATTAATGGGTTACCGAAATTATCTCAGGAAAAGAGAACAATCCTGAACTATAAGATAACATAACATGAAATTGAGGGTGCCATTCAGAATATGCAACTAGGCAAATCTCCAGGGCCAGATGGTCTTACCTCCAAGTATTATAAAACATTGAAAGATTTTTTGATACAACCACTATTGGAGGTTTGTAATCAGATCATGGAGGGGAAGAAGGCGCCGGAATCGTGGAAAGAAGCTTTCATCACATTGAAACCTAAATTGGAAACTGAAAAGACTCAACTTAAGAACTACCGTCCCATCTCACTCCTAAATGTGGATTACAAAATTTTTGCAGATATCTTGGCAAATAGACTCAAAAAAGTGTTAAATGAAGTAATTCATAAAGACCAGGCAGGCTTTCTCCCAGGTAGACATTTGTTTGATAACACTAGGAACATTATTGACATTTTGGAACTTTTGCAAACCAACATAAATACAAAAGCAGTGCTAATTTTTATTGATGCAGAGAAGGCCTTTGACAACATTTCTTGGAAATTCATGAAGAAAAACCTTGAAGGGATGGGAGTGGGACGGGGGTTTGAAAATGGAACAGAGGCAATTTACTCAGAGCAAAAAGCTAAACTGATAGTTAACAATGTGGTGACAGAAGAGTTTAAAATTGAAAAAGGAACACAACAAGGTTGCCCCATATCCCCTTTGTTATTTATCTCAGTCCTGGAGGTGTTTTTGAACATGATTAGGGAGGACCGGTTGGTGCAAGGAATACAGGTCGGAGTGAAACAATACAAACTGAAAGCTTTTGCAGATGACTTGGTTTTAACATTACAGGAGCCAGAATCTAGCACGAAAAGAGTTTTAGAATTAATTCATGAGTTTGGTCGTGTGGCGGGGTTTAAACTGAACAAGCAAAAAACCAAGGTTTTGGGGGGGAAATTGACAACTGAGGAATCAGAAAGGTTTCAGAAAGAGACAGACCTAAAAATTGTAAAGAAGGTGAAATACCTAGGGGTAAATTTGACTGCTAAAAACCTGAACTTAGTTAAAGACAATTATGAAAAATGTTGGCTAGAAATTAAAAAGGATCTAGAAACTTGGTCAAGATTGAAACTTTCCTTGTTGGGTCGAATTGCAGCTATAAAGATGAATGTATTGCCAAAGATGTTGTTTTTGTTTCAAACCCTACAGATTGTGGACAGAGTGGAGTGTTTTGGAAAGTGGCAGAAAGATATTTCTAAGTTTGTCTGGCAGGGCAAAAAGCCCAGAATAAAATTCAAGATTTTAACTGATGCAAAGGAAAGAGGGGGATTTGCCCTGCCGGACTTAAGGTTATATTATGAAGCCGCAGCCTTCTGCTGGATGAAGGATTGGTTACTGTTAGAGAACACTGATGTCCTAGATCTGGAAGGGTTTAATAATGCTTTTGGATGGCATGCATATTTGTGGTACGACAAGGTAAAGGTTCACAAAGGATTCAAAAACCATATTGTCAGAAAAGCAATATTTATTGTCTGGACAAAATATAAAGACTTATTAGAAAACAAGACCCCGAGAATGGTTATCACCAATGGAGGCGAAGGCCCGAAAAAGACTCAATATGGAGGCCGGTTGGCCGAAATATTGGGAAATAATAGAAAAAATCGGAGATAATTGGAGGTTGCAGAGTTTGGAAAAATTAAAGAATAAGGTGCGAGATTGGTTACACTACGCTCAAATTCAAGAGGTATTTAAATTGGATAAAAAGATAGGATTCCAGGTGGAAAAATCGAAGTTAGAGACAGAATTGTTAGAACCAAAGACTAAGGTACTTTCAAGAATGTATAACTTGCTGCTTAAATGGAACACTCAGGATGAGACAGTCAAATCAGCCGTGATAAAATGGGCACAGGATATTGGGCATAACATTATGTTTGAGGACTGGGAAAGGTTATGGACCACCGGAATGAAATTCACGGCATGTAATGCCTTGAAGGAAAACATTATGAAAATGATATATAGGTGGTACATGACCCCAGTCAAGCTTGCAAAGATATATCACCTGTCTGATAATAAATGCTGGAAATGTAAGGAGGCTGAAGGGACATTTTTTCACCTCTGGTGGACTTGTCCAAAAGTGAAGGCCTTCTGGGAAATGATCTACAATGAGCTAAAAAAGGTATTTAAATATACCTTTACCAAGAAACCAGAGGCCTTCCTTTTGGACATAGTCGGCCAGAAAGTGCTAAAAAAGGACAGAACCTTTTTTATGTACACGACTACAGCAGCAAGAATACTTATTGCAAAACATTGGAAGGCACAAGATTTGCCCACACTGGAAGAGTGGCAGACGCAACTGACTATATGGAACTGGCTGAAATGACTGGCAGTATCTGAGAGTTGGGAGAAGAAACAACGGAAGAGGACTGGAAAAAATTTAAAGACTACTTACAAAAACAATATAAGTTATATGAATGTTAAGAAATTGCATGGTCTAGAAAAATATGGCTCCAGTAATTTGATTGTGAGATATAGAAATTAAGTTATAAGTAAGATAAGGTCGAAGTTTAAAGTAATACAATGTTTAATTTAAGGTACAAATAACTGACAAAAACTACTTTAAAATTAAAAAATATAACGTTTGAAAAGTACAAAATAAGATATGAAATAAGGTAACAATTTGCTGGTATTTTCTATTATAAAGAACGCAGGGTAAGGGAGATGTGAGGAAGTCCAGTTAGTTATATAAAAAAGTTTTTGAATAGTTATGTTTTTCTTTTTCTTTTTTCTTTTTTCTATCTATAGTGTTTGTTGGTGTTCTTGCATTTGGTGTTTTGTTTGTTATTCTGTTTGGTGAGGGGATTTTGTGTGTTTGCTCTTTATTGTGTGTTTTAAAACTTAATAAAATATTTTATATTAAAAAAAAAAGATAGTCTTAACCAATGCCTAAGCAACCACTAACAATCATGTATGTTAATAAAGTTGTGGCCAAAATTATGCCAAAAACCTTAAACAAAAATTATGTGTGTGTTGTGAGTTATTTGAGGGGTGGCTTGGGGACCTTGACACGCAATTACACTTATCAAGTAATGGCAAGGTTGTGTGAAATGCCTGTAAAGCACATAGGGTGTTTCCCACATTCAGTACCAGAGAGAAAAGCAGGAATGTGTTTAAGCTAAAGGTGTACTGCAATGTTTCGTTATAAAGCTTCTGAATTTCATGGATTAGGAAGTACTGAAATTTTCTAATATATATAAATGTATTAGCTGGGCTTCTATGGGTGAAAGAAAATCAAAAGCCTTTCTGCCTCGCCCCTTTCTCCTCTAAGAACGCTGAAGCCTCATTATCAACAGCTGTGTCTTTCCCCAGCTACCGTAAATTTCGCTCTATAACATGCAGATTTTTTCTCCTAAAAAGTAAGGGGAAATGTCTGTGCGTGTTATTGAGCGAATGTGTGGTCCCTGGAGCTGACTCGCCGGAGCGCAGGGGCAAAAATAGGCAAAAATCAGGCAAAAATAAGATCGGGCGGGCGGGCGGGCGGAGGGAAGGCGGAAGCTGCTGCTTTCCTGCATTCTGCCTCAGGGTCCTACTGCCCACCTGCTTCTGTTGCTGCGTTTGCTCAAACTCAACAAAGAGAAGGGAATCCCCTGCCCTCCTGGCAAGCAGAGGGTTAAGGAAAGGATCGAGTCCTTCCTTCTAATTCTTTCCGAGTCACACTGCATGCAGGCTCCAGCCCACCACCTCCTCCTCTCCGTGCTCTAGGGACTCGCAGGCAGCCGAAAAACATGCAGGTGGGAGAGAGGGAGGGGGGGCTGGCTTGGGGGGGGCTTTTGCTTTCCTTTCCTCCCCCCACCCCGTTAAACCCCCTCCCCTGCATTCTTAGCCAGCTGCTTCTCCGCACACCCCTCTTGTGCTCCTTGTCCCTTCTGTGTTTTTCCTTCCCACCCCATTTAAAACGTGGTGACAAAGCACGGATCCACATGGATCCTCAGGATTTTTGCACTGGGTCACCCCAAGTTCACCATCAGATAACATAGCATGTCCATGGCTACAGCCTGCACCCAAAAAATCACGCACCCACTGTTGCCTAGGGTCGCAGTGGTGCAAAAACATGGTTACAAAGCATGGATCCACATGGATCCTCAGGATTTTTGCAATGGGCTACTCCAAACTCACTGTCAGATCACATGTCTGTGGCCACAGCATGAACCACAAAAATCATACATCCACTGTTTCATTTGGAATATTTTTTTTTCTTGTTTTCCTCCTCTAAAAACTACGTGCGTGTTATGGTCTGGTGCGTGTTATAGAGCGAAAAATACGGTATTCCTTTTCCAGCTTCTCTTCCAGCTGGAGTCCCAATAGCATCCAAAAGAGTCACAGATTCTCCATTACTATTAGCAAACAACTATGGGAACTGTAAGTGACGATTGTTTAAATGTTTTCACACTTAATATTAAAACAGCACAATCTTTTGGAAACATTGGCTTTGAAATTTTGGGTCCGGGCCTAAAGCTTAAGCTTGAATAACGCCTAAACGCAATAGGCTATGCAAAGCTGCCTTTGCTTTTTGCTACTATAAAAGTTGTATTAATATTTGGTTTTTATGTAGTAGGAAAACTGATAAACCAAATGTTAAGTAGGTACAAATATTATGTCTAAGTAAATAATTCCCCCCCCCACACACACACACAAACAAAAAAGATAGTTCCCGTCCTCAAGTTTACAATCTCATTGCTAATCCTCTTTGGGTAGTCTGAAAGCTTTTTTTCTTTCTTTTTTAAGGTGGGGGAAACCCGAGATGAAAGTAGGAATGTGTTTAAGCTAAAGTTGAATTGTAATGTTTGTTTATAATGCTTCTGAATTTCATGGACTGGGAAAAGCCTCAATGACCTTGCTCCCAGCCCTCCCCTTGCTGCAAAAAATAAAATAAAAATATCTACAACCACAGGAGTTTTACCCCACATTGCCTTAGATGGCTAAGCTAACATGTTTAATTAGAGAAAAATCATTACTAGCATTTGTTAAGGATTGGAAGTTTCCTATGGACCTTTTGTGTGAAAGAGAAAATGAACTTGCAGTATCTGAATTTGAAGAATGAAAAAAAAATACTCTCTTTAACATTCTATTTTCTATAAACCAGTATCATACGTAGCTACTGAGACCCAGAAGTCCTTTTATTCTAGTCTCTCCCTTTAGTTGTTTTCTTTCTTTCCCTTTGTCTTCTACTTTTGTTTTCTCTTTTTCTTGTATTTTCTTCCTTCTGACTTTCTTTCTGCTCTTTCTTAGCTTAAGTAGCTGTTTTAACTCAGTATATTATAAAATATATATTTATAATGAATATTATTTCTGTCTGTCTTAGAATAAGTATCAATCAATAAATACAAACTTTTTTAAAAAAGGATTTTTACACCACAAACTCTTTCCCCAGTGTTCTGTCGCAAACTGTTCCCCCAAGGAAAACACCCTAGCAGTTTCTTGCTGCAGCCCCAGCCCCAGCCCCAGCCCCAGCCCCAAACCTCACCCTGCCAGCCCCACAAATCCCACTCCCAGCCAAGTTCTGTATGCCTCACCCCTTCCTTCTCCTCTGTAAGTACCCCGAAGCCTAATTTTCAACAACTGTGTCTTTCCTCGGTTGCTCCTAATCCTGCAGATATCCTCCACCTGCTGTCCAGGGGCCCAATACAGCATCTATGCAAGAGGGAAATCCAGAGGCCTGACATCAGCACACCCTGTGGCATGACTGCACAGCCTATAGTGGCAAAGGACTGAGGACCCCCGAAATTTTAAAGAAGGGGTGGGCCCCTTCAAAATTCCCTGGGACAGTGAGACTTTAACACTCCCTATGGTGTGCTTGAGATATCTAGGGGATCAAGGTACTCCCAAAATTTTCAATAGGCGTGGGCCCCCTCAAAATTCCCTGGGATCACACAATGTCAGCACACCCCCATGGTGTGCTTGTGACATATACAGGATGGGGAGGCCAAGGACTCCAAATTTTCAAGGGGGTGCCCCCCTCAAAATGCCCTGGAGCGGTGTGATGTCAGCACATGCCATCTAAGGGGACATGGGCTGAGGGCCCCCAATATGTTGAAGGGCCCCCTCAAATTTCCTGTGGTCATGCAGTTTCAGCACACCACATGGTGTTCTTGTGCCATCTAGGGGGGCATGGGCTGAGGGGTCCCAAAATGTTGAAGCGCCCCCCAAAATTCCCTGGGGTCATGCAATTTCAGCACACCCCATGTTGTGCTCATGCCGTCTAGGGGGACATGGGCTGAGGGCCCCCAAAATGTTGAAGGGTCCCCCTCAAAATTCCCTAGGGTCATGTCATGCAATTTCAGCACACCACATGATGTTCTTGTGCCATCTAGGGGGGCATGGGCTGAGGGGTCCCAAAATGTTGAAGGGCTCCCCTCAAAATTCCCTGGGGTTATGCAATTTCAGCACACCCCATGTTGTGCTCATGCCGTCTAGAGGGACATGGGCTGAGGGCCCCCAAAATGTTGAAGGGTCCCCCTCAAAATTCCCTGGGGTCATGCAATTTCAGCACACCCCATGTTGTGCTCATGCCGTCTAGTGGGACATGGGCTGAGGGCCCCCAAAATGTTGAAGGGCCCCCCCAAAATTCCCTGGGGTCATGCAATTTCAGCACACCCCATGTTTGGATGCACCTAAATTTCGAGACTTAAGAGAATTATTGGGTCTCAAGCCTTTGACTTAAGGAGGAGTGTTGGGATTCACAGGATACTGGATAAGTCTGCAGGCTTCAAGTGGACGTGGACGCCATATGCAAGGAATTTCCGGGGGGTTTCGATGGGAAATTGGGATAGTATACGCCCCCCCATTGCTCTACAGCTTGACCACGCAGTACGCCCTGGCAGGCTCAAGGCCCGCCGGGTCCCGTTTGCCTTGAAACCTCATATAGACAAGGAATTGGACCGGCTCGTGGAGCAAGGAGTGCTGGAGCCGGTGCCTAATGCCCCCTGGGAAACCCAAATCCTCACACCCGTCAAGCCTAATGGTTCGGTCCGCATCTGCGCAGACTACAAATGTACCATAAACAAGGCCCTCACGGCCCACGCATACCCAGTGCCAGTGGTCAGCCATGTCCTTGCCACCCTGGCTGGGTCAATTTTTTTTGGCAAGCTGGACTTGGCCCAAGCATATCAACAGCTGCCACAGCAGAGGCACAGACTGTGATGCACAGAGGAGCGTTCAGGGTAAAGCGGCTGCAATTCGGTGTCAGCGTGGCATCAGGAATATTCCAGAATCTAATGGACTCTCTCCTTAAAGGGATTCCTGGCGTCACCCCCTTCTTCGATGATGTGTTGATTGCTGGGCCCACACCAGAGGAGTTTGAGGACCGCCTCCGCACCGTTCTGCAGCGTTTCCAGACGGCGGGTCTCAAGGTGAAGCGGGAAAAATGTCTACTAGGAGTACCTCAGGTGGACTTTCTGGGATTTATGGTGGACGCAGAAGGGGTCCACCCAACTGGGGACAAGGTATGGGCCATTTGTGATGCCCCAGCGCCCAAGAGCAAGACTGAACTTCAGGCCTTCTTGGGACTATTGAACTTTTACCATTCCTTCCTTCCCCACAAGGCGGCGGTAGCGGAGCCCCTACACAGACTCCTGGACAAGCGGGCCCCTTGGGTGTGGGGCCAGCGCCAGGAGGCCGCATTCCAGGCAGTCAAGGACTTGCTTGTCTCAAACGCGGTCTTGGCACACTTCGACGAGAGGCTGCCGGTGGTGCTAGCATGCGACGCCTCGCCCCATGGCATCGGCGCTGTCCTGGGACACCAACTCCCGGATGGAAGAGAGGTACCGGTGGCATACTTTTCCCAGACATTCAACGCAACCGAGCGGAACTACGCACAAATCGACAAGGAGGGTCTGGCAATCGTGAAGGGAGTAAAAAAATTCCATGATTTCTTGTACGGGCGGCCCTTTACCGTGGTGACTGACCACAAGCCGTTGCTTGGCTTGTTTGCCCCCGAAAATCAGACCCCCCCAAGTGCTGTCTCCTCGCGTCCTCAGGTGGTCAATTTTCCTTGCCAGCTACCAGTATGCACTGATTCACCGCCCTGGGAAGGCGATGGGTCATGCTGACGCCCTCAGCAGGCTACCACTACCGGAAACAGGCCCCGACCCAGCACCTGCACAAGAGGTTATGAGCCTGGAGCTACTTCCCGACCGCCCCATTCAGGCACAAGAAGTTGCACACCATTCCAAGAAAGATAGGGTCATCTCCCGGGTCCTGGACTGGGTGTGGAGGGGATGGCCCAGCAGCAGCCCTGGGCCAGAATTCGCCGGCTACACAACCCACAAACATGAACTGTTGACCCACAAGGGGTGCCTGTTATGGGGAAGCAGGGTCGTTGTTCCCCAGCCCCTCCGAAAAAGGGTCCTCAGAGCCCTACATGAGACACACCCAGGGGTAGTGAGAATGAAGGCCCTTGCCAGGAGTTATGTGTGGTGGCCGGGGATCGACGGAGAGATAGAGGCCTGGGTCAAACACTGCCAGGCCTGCCAAGAATCCCACCCAGATCCCCCAAGGGCCCCAGTCCAGTCCTGGGAGTCCGCCCGAGCACCATGGTCACGCCTGCATGTGGACTTCGCTGGCCCCTTCCACTTCCACGTCCGCAGCCATCCGGGTACTACGCAGGCTGTTTGCAACCCACGGGCTCCCTGACACTCTCGTCTCAGACAACAGGACCGCATTTACGTCAGGAGAATGCCAAACCTTCACAGCACAGAACGCCATCCGCCACATCCGTTCGGCGCCGTTCCACCCTGCCACCAATGGCCAAGCAGAACGCATGGTGCGGACCACCAAGGACACCCTTCGCCACATGACGCAAGGGGACTGGGAGTACTGCCTTGCCACATTCCTTCTAGCACAGCACAGCACCCCCAGCTCAACGACTGGCCGGAGCCCCGCTGAACTACTAATGGGTCGGCGCCTTGCAATCAGATTGGACCGCCATCTCCCCGATAGAGCTCAGGATGAGGTAGTGGTGGGGGAAGGCAGGAACCCCCAGACCTTCGTGGCCCAGGACCCAGTGTACGCAAAGAATTTTGGGGCAGGCCCAGCATGGGTACCCGCCACAGTCACCAGGGTCGCTGGCCCCGTGTCGTACGAGGTGCTAACGGATGGGGGGCAATGCTGCCGCCGCCACTGCGACCAGATACGGCGACGATTCCCGGGAGAAAACCAGGAGGAGGACAGGTCAGAGGAGTCCCAAGGGAACAGTGGGGCAGTGAGGCCCATAGAACAGGAGGGGCCAGCAGGAGAGGCAGAATCAGTAAATACAGAGAGGACACGTGAGGCCGAAAGGACACCGGAACCAGAACCACGGCTGAGCGAGCTGGTTGCGCCAGACCAAACGGCCCCATCACAGCCAGCATCCTTGGAACACAAGCCAGAACCTGAACCCCGGACCAGGGAACACCCCAGGCCGCAACGCACACGTAGGCCGCCGGCGTACCTTGAGGACTATGAATGCAACCTCCCGGGCAGGACTGGAACTTAGAGGGGAGGGGTGTTAGAGAATCATAGAATCATAGAGTTGGAAGAGACAACAAGGGCCATCGAGTCCAACCCCCTGCCAAGCAGGAAACACCATCAGAGCACTCCTGACATATGGTTGTCAAGCCTCTGCTTAAAGACCTCCAAAGAAGGAGACTCCACCACACTCCTTGGCAGCAAATTCCACTGTCAAACAGCTCTTACTGTCAGGAAGTTCTTCCTAATGTTTAGGTGGAATCGTCTTTCTTATAGTTTGGATCCATTGCCCCGTGTCCGCTTCTCTGGAGCAGCAGAAAACAACCTTTCTCCCTCCTCTATGTGACATCCTTTTATATATTTGAACATGGCTATCATATCACCCCTTAACCTCCTCTTCTCCAGGCTAAACATGCCCAGCTCCCTTAGCCGTTCCTCATAAGGCATCGTTTCCAGGCCTTTGACCATTTTGGTTGCCCTCCTCTGGACACGTTCCAGTTTGTCAGTGTCCTTCTTGAACTGTGGTTATGTACTGAGTTGAATAGGATCCAAACTGCAGCATTCTGATTGGTCCTAGAACAATAGGATCCAAAATGCAGCAGTCTGATTGGTCCTAGAACAATAGGATTCAGAATGCAGCAGTCTGATTGGTCCTAGAACAATAGGCTCCAAAATGCAGCAGTCTGATTGGTCCTAGAACAATGCAGCAGTATGATTGGTTGGCAGGAGCCACCCAATCCAGCTCCAGATAGAAGTGAATCCACAACCTGACTGGCCTACAGGAGAATTCCGGAATTAGCCAATCACGTGCAGCCCATTGTGTAAATAATGTATATAAAGCAGATACTTTGAGGGGACTTCCATTCCCTCCTCACCACCATGAGCTGAATAAAGAGCATGAAATCCACTCTCGACTCTGAGTATATTTCAAGTGGGTTGAAAGTCTAAATTTCAACAGAAAGTCATCTGACCATCAGAGGGCAAGAAGAACCTTAATACTCCCTCCATCCTTCCTCCTATGACTAGGCGGACAATGACACACTGAAAGCTCCCAAGTCCAAAAGGTGTGAAGGGGGCCAACTCCCACTTGCACGGGCAAAGGCACTTTATCTGCGACTGGTGCCACCCACCCAAGCCACTGTTTGAACGGCTGAGATGTAGGAAACATCACAATATCATACTCTGGGAAGGTACTGTCAGTACAGGACTGGACCAGAGCAGGCAGTCTGAATTGTCAACCATTTTGCATTCTATATTCCCTATCTTTTAAACAACCCTCGTTTGTTGCGGTTGTTGCGGCAGTTTTGCAGCTCTTAAAAGCCAGAAGGGTACTAGCAGCAGGACCAACCTACACCCCTCAGCTGTTTAGAACCTTCCTTAGGCACAATTTATGCATGATCTTTGTTTTGCAGCCTTTTCAGAGCATGAGGTTAATCCCCTGTTCTCCTTGTTTTCCTAAAGAAAATGAGATTTTCAATTTTTCTGCGGGGTTTCCAAAAATTTTTATTGATTTTCCAGCTCCAAGACAGAGCACTCTGCATTTTTTGCCATTTGGGTGCAATCAAACTGCAGATTCTGAACTACACATGGGCTGATACCCCGGGATGCACCACTGAATTGTTCTTCAAAAATCTGTGCTTTCTTATTTCTTCACCTTCTTGTTTCCTCATCGTCTTTTACAAAGGAAATGGGGCTGCTGCAGTTGGACAGTTGCCTTACTTGGTCATATGGCCCCAAATGGTTGGAGGCCCATGGTCTTAAAGCTTAAGACATGCCTGCGAGGAGGTGTGGGCCAGCTCTGACACAGAGCACGATGCATTTTCTGCCATGTGGGTGCAATCAAACTGCAGAATCTGAACTACACGTGGGCTGATACCCCGGGATGCACCACTGAATTTTTCTTCAAAAATCTGGGGGTACACCACCTAAGCTTTGAGCTACCTCTCCAATAGTGACCCATCAACACCAAACAGTTTGTCGTTGGCTTCCTTGGCATAGTTCTTTAAGTGGCAGGCTTCCTTAGCAAAGTAAACAGTAGCAAAGTAAACTGCGCTATTAACTGACAAGGCCAAGCAGGCGTTAAAGATGTCTGTGCAAATAGGCTTTATCCAGGATGCTCCTGTGCCATGGAAAAGGTCTCTGTCCAAGGAGGTCTGGTCCTCTACTGAGTGTATCTGGGAAATGTGCCTCTTCTGCCTTCTGATAGGCTACACCTGAAAAGAGCCACTTCTGCCATTGTGAAAGCTGAGCCCTCTTGAGGTGGTAGGAGGACCCATGCAGCAGGATAAAGCCCACAATAAACACCGAGAGGATCCTCTCCTGCGAGGGCTACAGTGGGAAGGGATGGAGTTCCTTCAGTGGAAGGCCTAAAAACGAAGATGAGCACCCCATAGTCAAATTTTATTAGACTTAACCATCCAGGAGTCCTTTACCTTTACCTTTAGTTCTTTGCTTCCATTTTAATGAGGGAACAGAAATATGTGAAAAGCAATGTTGTCCAATGTTATTTGATAATATGTCACACCAGGCCCATTGCTATCAATCAAATTCAATGCAACATACCAGCCAGGGAAAACATTAAGTTTAGGGAAGCTTTTAATGTTTGACGAACTATTGTATTTTAAGATTTTGTTGGAAGCCGCCTGTCAGGGAATTGGAAGCTGCCAAAGAGCCGAGGGGGGAGAGAGAGGCAATTACAGAGAGCCTAAAGAGCTCATCAGCAGTCTCTCATCCGACTCCGAGGAGGAAATAGGGAGGGGGGAGAGCCAGTGCCCGGAACTAGCTACTCACAGAAGAGAGGAAGCAGGAGGCGTGCACTGCGGAGATGGGCCTGTTGGGGGAGGAGGAGTAAGAGATCGCCAGTCGAGTCATCTGACTGAGCTAGGCATGGGCGTGCTTTTTTGAACTCTTGTAACTGCTTTGAACTTTTGGCAATAAATCTTCAGAACGGAAATGGCTGTGAGCCTGGAGCGTTATCTCTGCTAGCTTTGGCAGCATCCACTCCTTACAGCATGACTCGACTCTTCTGCTGAAAGCTAGAGAGAGGAACTAAAAGCAAAAAATGGAGAAGGAGCTTTCTGAGCTGCGTAAGTGGAATGCCGGACTGGACCTGCAGTCGCGTCTGGAGGAATGCAGGGCTGCTCAAGGTGGAGCCACAGGTGGGCTACTGGCGAGGGGCAAAGGTGCGTGGGTGGAAAAGTTTAATGGCGATCCGGAGGCTTATTGTGATTTTAAGACGGAGATGAAATATTTTTTGGAGCTTGAAGTAGCTCAGTTTGCCAACTGAGGTGCGTGGGTGGAAAAGTTTAATGGCGATCCGGAGGCTTATTGTGATTTTAAGACGGAGATGAAATATTTTTTGGAGCTTGAAGTAGCTCAGTTTGCCAACGATGCTCAGAAAGTTGCTCACATAATTAGGCTCCTGTCGGGGGGGGGGGTGTGAACAAAAAGTTGGGTCAGGCCGTTGATTGCCTCTAATAATGAAGCGCATCGTAGTCTGCCCAAGTTTTGGCAAGCGATGGACTTTATCTACGCAGATCAAAGTTTAATTGACAAGACGCAGGAGGAGCTTTTGGCTTTGAAGCAAGGCAAATCTACAGTGCGCAGTTACTGGTCAGAATTCGCTATGCTTGTGCACAAACTGGGATGGGATTTGGAATCAGAGCCTGTGCAAGCTTTGTTTAAGGCTGGACTGAACACCGAAGTTAAGGATGAGCTTGCTAGGGCCCCCCGTCCAAAGGATATGGATGAGTTAACGAAGGCTGCTCTTGCGGTGGGGCTGAGGCAGGAAGCCAGACTGCGGGAAAGGAAAGAGGGCAAGGGCCGGAGTTTCCATGGTAACCACATTCCTGAAATGCCGGCAGCTGCTTCCGAAGGTCAACAACAGCCGGAGCCCATGGAAATAGACTCAGCCCGTGCGCAGGAAGGTTCGAAAGCTCAACGGCCGGGTGGCAAAGAGAAGAAAGACTGGCAAGCTGCCAAGAGATGTTTTTTCTGTCAGAAAACGGGGCACTTTGCCAGAGTGTGTCCAGAGCGTCGTAACTGGCAGGGTGTGATGGCCTGGGAATCTGATTCAGAGACTGAACCGGAGGAATCCCAGCCTGCACAGGAGTCCCCGCCTCCAAGGCCGGCTGAGCCGGGGCAGGGCCTTGAGTCTGAAGCGCCTGCACCTGTGTCGGATCCTCAGGAGCAGACACCAGATGAATCCACTCTGGCTCCGGAGGTGATTGAGGACCAATTGCCTACAGGTGCGCCTCTCCCAGCCCTGTCAGGGGAAGGTGAGCCTCCCCCTGGGTCCAGTAACCCTCCAGCCTCTCCTGAGCTGCAGAGGCTCAGGGCAGAGAGGCGGAGGGAACTGGGTTCTCTCAGGAGGAGTGCTCGCCTTAAGGCCAGGAGAGGCGGGTCACCTGTGGGCCGGGACCGCCCCTGGCCTCAGAGAAGATAAAGGCCAGGTTGCGGGAGCAACGTCGTTGGAAACCTGTTTCTGCCAGCACCCAGACCTGTTCTTCCAGAGCTCCCGACCTTGCCTGGCCCCTCGCTTTGGACCCCGCTTCGCCCTTGGGTGGACAGTCTCCAGACCCTCAACCCAGGACCGGACTCTGACCACGCCTCACTGTAACCTCCCCCTGGGACCAGCACACAGGGAATGGTTGGGGCCACCCAGCAGGCAGAGGCAGAGGAACCCCAGACTTCGGGAAACGGGGAAGCCTGGCTGGTGGTGAACCGAGGCAACAGCCAGGCGGGAGCAACAGCGAAAGTCCTCGGCTCGGACACCCCAAAGCAAGCATAATGTTGAAGGTGGTCTTAGAGCTCCCGAATGGCCACGCGGTGGAGGAGTTGGCTTTGGTTGATTCCGGAGCTTCGGCGTCATTTTTGGAGAGCCACTGTGGTGTAATGGTTAAGAGCGGTAGTCACGTAATCTGGGGAACGGGGTTCGCGTCTCCGCTCCTCCACATGCAGCTGCTGGGTGACCTTGGGCCAGTCACACTTCTCTCTGAAGTCTCTCAGCCCCACTCACCTCACAGAGTGTTTGTTGTGGGGGAGGAAGGGAAAGGAGATTGTTAGCCGCTTTGAGACTCCTGAAGGGGAGTGAAAGGCGGGATATCAAATCCAAACAACTCTTCTTCTTCAAGGAGTTTGCAGAGCAGCACCAACTGAACCTGAGGCCTTTGGATTTTCCGCTGCAAGTCACTACAATTGCTGGGAGAGAACTGTTGGGAGGTGAAGTGACCCATCAAACGCCTCCCATGAGGATGCGGGTGTCTACCCACTCCGAGGTCATCGCCTTTCACGTGGCCACATTGGCGGGTCCGCCTATCATACTGGGCATGAGCTGGTTGGCCTTTCACGATCCGGTGGTCTCCTGGCATCAACGGTCACTGATTTTTTTTTTTTCTTCTGAAAAGATCAAGGCAGTTAACAAAAAATACAAAAATCAAGCCATAATTTAGCAATTTAAAATATTTGTTGGGAAAGCAGAAGCAGGAAAAGAAACCTACCCCGTACCTCTCCTAGCAGAGAAGCTCCTATGACAGCAAGGACCCCTTGCAAACAAAAAGATACAAGAAAGATCCTTCTTCTGGGGCCTGCCTGGTGTTAGCCTGTGTGTAGTTCAGATTCGGAAGTTTGATTGCATTTCCTGCCATTTTGGGTGCAGAGTGCTCTGTGTCAGAGCTGGCCCACACCTCCTTGCAGGCATGTCTTAAGCAACTGTCCAACTGCAGCAGCCCCATTTCCTTTGTAAAAGACGATGAGGAACCCAACAGAGGATGAAGTACCAAGGCACTGATGCCCCTGCTATTTGCAGAATTCTAATGATCCCAGCAGAGCTGATTCTCTACTGAGGACTTGTTGCCTCAGTTGGCCGGAATGACTGACTGCAGGTACAAGGCAGGGCAGACCTCGTAGATACCCAGGGCTTTAGCCCCCTCAATATTTCTAGGAAGGGTGCTCAGTCCCCCCAGTATTGAGGGGACCGCCATCCCCCACCACCAGGCTGTTGCTGTGGCCACAAATGACTGTCCCCAGCAGCCGTGGGAGGCCAAGGGCCCTGTTAGCCACGAGGGACATGCGAGAAATATGAATGGCCACGCCTGGCAGGGGAGGCGAAGATGGAGGAGAGGAGAGGGGAGGGGGAAAATTTGATTTAATCCATTTGCATTCTGCAGGGTATCATAACAGGTTTCCAAACAAATAAACAACTTTTAACCAAGACGAAGGAACCAGAATGATTGGCAACTCAAACTAGAGCAAAATCCTTAGTTTTTCACCCCATCTTAATGCAGCCTATGGGACCAAACAATTCATTTGGCGCCGGGCGTAGGTACCTGAGCGGGACGTACGACAGGTGTGGATGAACACATCTAGGTCACATTGAGTAATTTGACCACACAGATGGGCCAGTGAGTGAAAGATGAAGGAGAATTTGGAATGTTAATAACTCCTCCCACCCATCTCAGGCAAACTGGTGGGGCAGCTACATGCATTCTCGGAAAACACAAGATTATTAAATCCATTCCCAGCTGGATTAAATCCTGGCCATGGGGGCTCAGCCCGCCCCCCCCCCACTATCCCCCATCGCCAGGTTGTAGTTATGGGGCTGCAAATGACAGTCACCTACAGCTGCAGGAGGCACACACCATAGGTAGCCGAGTGGGACATGAGAGAATCAGAACAGGTGGAGTCTTCACCATCTATCTCCTATGAGAGAAGCAACTGTGACAGTAAGGACCCCTTTCTAAACCAAAAGATACAAGAAAGCAGGGGTAACGGGTATATGGGGCTTCAGCCCCCTCAATATTTCTAGGCAGGGGGATCAGTCCCTCCGATACCGAAGGGGCCGCCACTGGCCACCGCTGGGTTGTTATGGGACTGCAAGTGGCCGTCTTGAGCAGCCACAGGAGGCATGGGATGTAGGTAGCCAAGTAGGACATGCGATGGACGTGGATGGACACGCCTGGGTCACATCCGAGGAATTTGACTGCAATTTGGCAAAAAGCTGATTACAGAATAGCAGCTGCCTCTTGAATTGTGCCCGCCATCCCTTCTCCTGCCTGTGAGTAGCTGCTTGGTCTGCCTATGCAGCTTCAGTCAAGTTAGCCTTGAAAAGTTTGTGCATTCTGGCCCCACCATTCTCCCCCCACCGCCGCCACTGCTTACCTATTCGCCTACTTTTCACCTTTGAATCCCTGGATTAGTACATGTGGAATGTGCACATAAGCACAGAGAGTGAAATTATGTGAACAGTCAAGTCCACAGTAATTTGAAATGAAGCATTTCCAGGTACAGGAGGTAATTATCCCTCAGGTGAGAGACACATTTCTTTCAAGAGGAATTTCTTGGTAGGCTGAAGCAGTATTTGCCTTACAGCGCCTGTCACCAATATCTCCTGGAACTGAATCATAGGCCTTCTAAGCACCGATCATTGCAGGAAATTGTCAAGATCTAGTGGTGACCTGATGCTTAACAATGTAGCAGAAAATGTGATTTATTGTTTTTCATACCTCATTATCTACCACAAGATTCTCTGCGGGTCATTATGCCATCCACATCCTTCTTTGGAGGTCCTTTAAGCAGAGGCTTGACAACCATATGTCAGGAGTGCTCTCATGGTGTTTCCTGCTTGGCAGGGGGTTGGACTCGATGGCCCTTGTGGTCTCTTCCAACTCTATGATTCTATGGAGCCTGGCAACCCAACAAAGCAAGATGCATACGCGAGGGCACTAACAATGAGCAAAAAAAAGAGGCGAGAGCACAGTTTAGCCTTTTGAGAAGCAGAGGGGCTTATGGAATCTGTGTGTCAAGTTTTGCAACCTCTGGGGAACTTGCTTGTGATGCTGCAGTTACTTGGCACAGAGAAACGAAACATCACATCTCTCTTAACTGAACCATCCTACAGACTGGAAGTACTGTACATTACGAGTGCATGGCGAGTTGCTGCCAAATGTTTGCCTGCTTGATTTCCCTCGCACATAAGCAGACTTCAGCTGAAATCACATGTGGGCATGTAAGCATGAACTGAACTACTGACTGAAACACTGGCAGGCATTTCTGTGGACACAGATGTAATTTTCTTCCAGCTATGATCATGGGGACAGCTGTACCTGACTCTGTTTACAGTCCAAATTGCATTAACATTTCCCTGGTTGGAAAGACAGACACAGCCGAAGAGGGTACATCTGGTCAAGTGTAGAAGGAAGTCAGAAAATGGGTGATTGATACCCAAGTCATTTCTTTCCCCTGGGATGTAAACAGGTTTTGCCTTCTCACCCACGCCCCACCACTTTCATGTGACAAAGAGTGTTCTCCTTAATGGAGAGCGCTGGTTGCGGTGGGGTCTATCAGGCCACACACCCCCTCCTTGGTTGCCAGGCATGATTGAAAAGTTGGCCTGTGGCAATGATTAGTTGGTTGAGTTGCTGGGGCAATTTATGTGTTGCAATTTGGTGGGAGGGATCTAATGCTTTATACTCTGTGCACGCAGCTTGGAAACTTTCTCTTTGCTGCGTGCATCGGAACACCCGCCCGCCCTAAATTTAAGGGTTTTCTGCGTCGACCTTGCTATGCCTGTCATGGGGTCATCTGCTGTTGTGGCAGGGGACTGGTAGGAATTTTGTCCATCTGGCTGATTTGTTTTTTGCCTACTGCAAATCGTCACAACTTGTAAGTTGCGGTTAGGCATTGGTTATCAAATTGTTTGGAACAGGGGCAAGGATTGGCTGGGCCTGCCCCTCCAACGCTGCTGCGGAAAGGGAATTCCGTTAAAGGAACCCAGGGGCTTGCCATGTTTTCGTCCGAATCCCTGGAATGGGGCTAGGACCGGCAAGCCCTAGGGAGCATGCGGGGAGAAGTGAGGGCCTGTCGCTCAGCTCCATTTCTCCCCAATATTGTTTTCCCTTACTGGCTTTCGGTGGAATCCGGAAGTAAGTTCTGTCCCCAGGCGGGGGGCGGGGGGGGGGGACAGATAGTCTTAACCAATGCCGCACGTAGACAGGATTGGAATAAGTGGCACAGGGAAAGCAAGATTGGCGAAAACGAAAGCTAAACAACTGGTACAAACAACCTTGACTTCTCCGCCACGCAGATCATCTGTCCCAGCTGTTTTAGGGACACAAGAAGGGGTAGCTGAGCAAACACCATTAGAGGATATGGCTTCAGGAGGATCTGCAGCAGTCTTAGATCAAATTTTGGGACAATTGGAAATTTTAAATAAGAAGGCGGATGAGCATTCGTCCAAAATTGACCAAGCCACAGCCACTATAAGCAAACCGACTGACCAAGTTGCTCAACATACACAAGCAATTGGGAATCTCCAGGAAGCAACTGCAGAAAATCGCAAATTGGCTGAGGAAGCTAACCAAAAAGCCGTGGAAGCCAATCAGAAGCTTGAGGCAATAAAGGTGGAGGTAAAGCCCTTGCACAAACAGATTGGTGAACAGCAGGCCTACCTGTCTATGGTTGAACTGAGAAATAGGGAAAACAACCTTAGATTGAGAGCAATCCCAGAACTTGAACAGGGAGATTTGATCGGCTATTTGACATCGGAATTCTCAAAGTTCTGGGGGATAGAAGAAGATAAGGATTTTAAAATTGTAAGTGCTTTTAGATTGGGAAGAGTGGTGAGGAAGGACAGATCCAGAGACTGTTTGATCATTTTGAGATCCAAGCAAGAGAGAGATAAAATACTAGGCCTTCATTTTGGAAAATCACTTGACATTCAAGGCAACAGAGCAGAAACTTACAAAGATATTCTGAAACAACTCTTGGACCTTAGAGCTACATATACGGAATTAACAAAACTACTGAAAGGCAACTCAATTCCCTTTAGGTGGGAATTTCCTCAAGGATTATCCTTCAACTTCAAAGGAAAGAAAGTTAAAATTAAGACAGCAGAAGACCAACAAAAGTTTTTGAACGACCACAAAGAGGACCTTCAGAAAGGAGCAATAGCATCCTGGCCACCACCTCCGCCGGTACCTGCACCTACACCTGCACCCTGGGGACCAGAGGATTCAAAGGAAGAGACGCCACCACCAAAGGAATAACAGATTGATCCAGGATGACTCTGCAGCTTCTTAGTTGGAACATTAATGGCGGGAATTCCCCGGAAAAAAGAAGAAGAATATTTCACATATTGCAAAAAGAACAATTGGACATTATTTGCTTGCAGGAAACGCATGTGACTAGGCTCCATAGGAAAGTGTTAATCAATAAAAGATTAGGCCAAGAATTTATCTCATCGGAGAGAGTTAAGAAAAGAGGAGTGGTGATTTATGCAAAGGAGAGCCTGTCACCAAAATTTTTATTTAAAGATGAGCAAGGAAGAATTTTGGCTATTGAGATACAGACTCAAGGAGAAAAGTTTTTAATTTTAGGAATCTATGCACCGAATGAGGGGAAATCAGAATTCTATAAGAAACTGCATGAGACAATGCTGGACTATTTGGACTATACCAACATCATTATGATGGGAGTTATGAATGGGGTGGTCTCCACAAATATGGACAAGTCACAAAATCAAAACTTAACAAAAGACGGCAGACTACCTAAAACCTTTTTTGAACTAATTGACAATATGGACTTGATTGACATTTGGAGGACAAAGAACCCCCTAGGTAAAGAAGGAACATTCTTTTCTGAAGCCCATCTGTCTTGGACAAGAATCGACCAAATATGGATAACTAGAGGGCTGGCACCTAAGACCAGAAAAGTGGAAATCTGTCCCAAAACCTGCTCCGACCATAACGCTATGAAAGTGGAAATGAGACTTACTCCAATCGGTTCCTTCAGATGGAAAATGAATGACACCCTATTAAGAGATCAGGAGATTGTGAAGAAGGCCCAAAAAACTTTGAAAGACTACTTTGAAATAAATTTGAATACCACGGTGGAAAAAAGAGTAATCTGGGACGCAAGTAAAGCTGTTATGAGAGGGTTTTTGATACAACAGAATACGATAAAGAAAAGACTTTGGAATGAAAAAAAGGATAAGATCTTAGAGAAGATAAGAGATGGTGAGAAAAAATTGAGATCAAAACCAAAATCACAGGAGGTTCTGAGAGAAATCAAATTCCACCAAGCACAATATGCTAAATTGATAAATCAAGAAGTTGAGTGGAAAATTAAACAAATGAAACAAAAATCATTTGAATCAGCGAATAAGTGTGGGAAACTGCTAGCATGGCAGTTGAAGAAGAGACAAAAATTGAATACGGTTACAAACCTAGAGATTGAAGGGAGAAATATCCAGAAACCAGAGGAAATTAGAAAGTGCTTCCAGAGATACTTCAAACAACTTTATACGCAAGGGCCGCAAAATGAGACGGAGATAGACCAATTCATAAAAATTAATGGGTTACCGAAATTATCTCAGGAAAAGAGAACAATCCTGAACTATAAGATAACACAACATGAAATTGAGGGTGCCATTCAGAATATGCAACTAGGCAAATCTCCAGGGCCAGATGGTCTTACCTCCAAGTATTATAAAACATTGAAAGATTTTTTGATACAACCACTATTGGAGGTTTGTAATCAGATCATGGAGGGGAAGAAGGCGCCGGAATCGTGGAAAGAAGCTTTCATCACATTGAAACCTAAATTGGAAACTGAAAAGACTCAACTTAAGAACTACCGTCCCATCTCACTCCTAAATGTGGATTACAAAATTTTTGCAGATATCTTGGCAAATAGACTCAAAAAAGTGTTAAATGAAGTAATTCATAAAGACCAGGCAGGCTTTCTCCCAGGTAGACATTTGTTTGATAACACTAGGAACATTATTGACATTTTGGAACTTTTGCAAACCAACATAAATACAAAAGCAGTGCTAATTTTTATTGATGCAGAGAAGGCCTTTGACAACATTTCTTGGAAATTCATGAAGAAAAACCTTGAAGGGATGGGAGTGGGACGGGGGTTTGAAAATGGAACAGAGGCAATTTACTCAGAGCAAAAAGCTAAACTGATAGTTAACAATGTGGTGACAGAAGAGTTTAAAATTGAAAAAGGAACACGACAAGGTTGCCCCATATCCCCTTTGTTATTTATCTCAGTCCTGGAGGTGTTTTTGAACATGATTAGGGAGGACCGGTTGGTGCAAGGAATACAGGTCGGAGTGAAACAATACAAACTGAAAGCTTTTGCAGATGACTTGGTTTTAACATTACAGGAGCCAGAATCTAGCACGAAAAGAGTTTTAGAATTAATTCATGAGTTTGGTCGTGTGGCGAGGTTTAAACTGAACAAGCAAAAAACCAAGGTTTTGGGAAAAAAATTGACAACTGAGGAATCAGAAAGGTTTCAGAAAGAGACAGACCTAAAAATTGTAAAGAAGGTGAAATACCTAGGGGTAAATTTGACTGCTAAAAACCTGAACTTATTTAAAGACAATTATGAAAAATGTTGGCTAGAAATTAAAAAGGATCTAGAAACTTGGTCAAGATTGAAACTTTCCTAGGGGAGTTTGTAGGGCAGCAGTTGAAGAAGGAGTTATATCCATCTTTTAGATTTAGGGGAGCTAGTCTCAAACGTTTGTTGGGGGAGACCTAGGTTTTTTTTTTGTGGGCGAAGTTATTTGTCCTGTCTTCAAGCTTTTTATGATGGAGGACCTCTGTAGCCACCCCCAACAACACGATCTCAAGATGGAAGGGGAGGGAACAGCTGCAGTCGCCTGCGATTCCTGCGCAATGTTTGCCATCTTGCCAAAGGTTGCAGGCAGCTTCACCTGCAGCAATTGCATGTTGATTGCCCTTTTAAAAGACAAAGTCCAGCAACTGGAGGAACGTGTAGCTACGCTCCAAAGAATTAGAGAGCTGGAGCTCTTCTTGGAAGCAACAGAGCACACCGTCCCCACCAAGGAGGAGACAGGGGACTCCCCTGAGAAGGAGGCTAGTTCATCAACACAGGAGCCAGATATATGGAGAAACGTGACTCAAAGAAGTAGGAGGCCCAGGGTTCACTCTGATTGTTTAGAAATACACAATCGCTTTGAGGTCCTCTCCCCTAGCATGGAAGACGAAGAGCAGACTCCATTTGAGGATCTCTCCCTCATTACAGTCGATCAGGTATATGAAGACGAGCAGCAAAGTCAGTCCTCAGGGAATGTGCAGGCGACCTTGGAACGGACAGCTCACGGAAGAACCCCGACCAAACCCAAGAGGAGGCGTGTAGTGGTGATAGGGGATTCCCTACTGAGGGGAACAGAAGCAGTGATCTGTGGGCCTGACAAGATGTCTCGGGAAGTGTGCTGTCTCCCCGGGGCTAAGATCCAAGATGTAACTGAACGACTGCAAGGAATCATAAAACCCACTGACAAATACCCCTTCCTCTTGGTTCATGTGGGAACCAATGACACTGCAAGCAATAGCCTCCAGAAGATCAAAAGAGACTACGAGGCTCTCGGCAGGAAATTGAAGCAACTAAATGCACAAATTGTCATCTCGTCTGTCCTCCCAGTTGAACGACGTGGCCCAGGGAGAGAGGGGAAAATAGTGGAAGTGAACAGCTGGCTTCGCAAATGGTGTAAACAGGAACGGTTTGGATTCTTAGATCACGGACTGCAGTTTCTTGAAGATGGACTTCTGGCAAGTGATGGGCTGCACCTCACAACGGTTGGGAGGAATGTTTTTGCCAAAAATCTCAGAAACCTCATCAGGAGGGCTTTAAACTGACTAATGTGGGGGAGGGAGACAGTGCTCCTGAAGGTAGGAGTCTATCAATTAATGAAGATGATCATCCAAATGTCATAGACCAAATGGAGCAAACAGCACGCGGACCTAGTGGTGGGAGGAAAAAATCCTTAAATAAGAGACACGGGGGAATGATTAATGGACTTCAATGTCTGTACACTAATGCGCAAAGCATGGGAAATAAACAAGATGAGCTTGAGCTCTTGGTACAGCAAACTAAATATGACATAATAGGCATCACTGAAACCTGGTGGGATAAGTCCCACGATTGGAATGTAATAATGGGGGGATACAATCTATTTCAGAGAAACAGACCAGACAAGAAAGGAGGAGGAGTGGCGTTATATGTCAGGGATGTGTATACCTGTGAAGAGATCCAAGATTTAGAACCTCAAAGCCAATGTGAGAGCATTTGGGTCAAAATTAAGGGAGAGAAGAATAACAGAGACCTCATTGTGGGAGTTTACTATAGATCCCCAAGCCAAACGGAGGACATAGATGATGCCTTCCTGGAACAGATGGCCAAGCATGCAAAAGGAAGGGAGATAGTAGTAATGGGGGACTTCAATTACGCGGATATTTGTTGGACGTCAAACTCAGCCAAGAGCATAAGGTCAAACAGATTCCTCACTGGCCTTGCAGACAACTTCATTGTCCAGAAAGTGGGAGAAGCAACAAGAGGAACAGCCATTTTAGATCTGGTCCTAACCAATGTTGATGACCTGGTTAGTGGGGTAGAAGTGGAAGGATCATTAGGCGCGAGTGATCATGCTCTTCTGAAGTTTACTATACAGCGGAAAGGAGCAGCCAAGCATACTAGGACTCAATTTCTTGACTTTAAGAAAGCCGACTTCATAAAACTTAGGGAAGTGCTGGGTGAGATCCCATGGACAGTAATACTAAAAGGAAAGGGAGTTCATGATGGCTGGGAGTTTGTTAAGAGGGAGATAGTAAAAGCACAACGTCAGGCAATACCAATGAGACGGAAACATGGAAGGTGCCTAAAGAAGCCAGGGTGGCTATCTAAAGAACTTTTAACTGAATTAAGATTAAAAAAGGATGTGTACAAAAAATGGAAAAGGGGGGAAACCACCAAAGAGGAATTCAAACAAATAGCCAGCACGTGTAGACACAAAGTCAGAAAAGCTAAAGCACAGAATGAACTCAGGCTCGCTAGAGAGGTTAAAAGCAACAAAAAAGGCTTTTATGGGTATGTTCGTAGCAAAAGGAAGAACAAAGAAACAGTGGGGTCACTCAGAGGAGAAGATGGTGAAATGCAAACAGGGGACACAGAAAGGGCTGAACTCCTCAATGCCTTCTTTGCCTCAGTCTTCTCCGATAAAGAAAACAATGCCCGACCTGAAGAATTTGGAGCAAATGATTCAGCAAAGGAAACACAGCCCAGAATAGCTAAGGAGACAGTACAAGAATATTTGGCTAGTTTAGATGTATTCAAGTCTCCAGGGCCAGATGAACTGCATCCAAGAGTATTAAAAGAACTGGCAGATGTGATCTCAGAACCACTGGCAGTCATCTTCGAGAAATCCTGGAGAACAGGCGAAGTCCCGGCAGACTGGAGGAGGGCAAATGTTGTCCCTATTTTCAAAAAGGGGAAAAGAGAGGACCCAAATAATTACCGCCCAGTCAGTCTGACATCAATAGCAGGGAAGATTCTGGAGCAGATCATTAAGCAAACAGTCTGTGAGCACCTAGAAAGGAATGCTGTGATCACCAATAGTCAGCATGGATTTCTGAAAAATAAGTCATGTCAGACTAACCTGATCTCATTTTTTGACAGAATTACAAGCCTGGTAGATGAAGGGAACTCAGTGGATATAGCCTACCTTGATTTCAGTAAGGCATTTGACAAGGTGCCCCATGATATTCTTGTAAAGAAGCTGGTAAAATGCGGTCTTGACTCTGCTACCACTCAGTGGATTTGTAACTGGCTGACTGACCGAACCCAAAGGGTGCTCATCAATGGTTCCTCTTCATCCTGGAGAAGAGTGACTAGTGGGGTGCCACAGGGTTCTGTCTTGGGTCCGGTCTTATTTAACATCTTTATCAACTACTTGGATGATGGACTCAAGGGCATCCTGATCAAATTTGCAGATGACACCAAACTGGGAGGGGTGGCTAACACCCCAGAGGACAGGATCACACTTCAAAACGACCTTGACAGATTAGAGAACTGGGCAAAAACAAACAAAATGAATTTTAACAGGGAGAAATGTAAAGTATTGCACTTGGGCAAAAAAAATGAGAGGCACAAATACAAGATGGGTGACACCTGGCTTGAGAGCAGTACATGTGAAAAGGATCTAGGAGTCTTGGTTGACCACAAACTTGACATGAGCCAACAGTGTGACGCGGCAGCTAAAAAAGCCAATGCAATTCTGGGCTGCATCAATAGGAGTATAGCATCTAGATCAAGGGAAGTAATAGTGCCATTGTATTCTGCTCTGGTCAGACCACACCTGGAGTACTGTGTCCAGTTCTGGGCACCACAATTCAAGAAGGACACTGACAAACTGGAACGTGTCCAGAGGAGGGCAACCAAAATGGTCAAAGGCCTGGAAACGATGCCTTATGAGGAACGGCTAAGGGAGCTGGGCATGTTTAGCCTGGAGAAGAGGAGGTTAAGGGGTGATATGATAGCCATGTTCAAATATATAAAAGGATGTCACATAGAGGAGGGAGAAAGGTTGTTTTCTGCTGCTCCAGAGAAGCGGACACGGAGCAATGGATCCAAACTACAAGAAAGAAGATTCCACCTAAACATTAGGAAGAACTTCCTGACAGTAAGAGCTGTTCGACAGTGGAATTTGCTGCCAAGGAGTGTGGTGGAGTCTCCTACTTTGGAGGTCTTTAAGCAGAGGCTCGACAACCATATGTCAGGAGTGCTCTGATGGTGTTTCCTGCTTGGCAGGGGGTTGGACTCGATGGCCCTTGTGGTCTCTTCCAACTCTATGATTCTATGATTCTATGATTCTATGATTCCTTGTTGGGTCGAATTGCAGCTATAAAGATGAATGTATTGCCAAAGATGTTGTTTTTGTTTCAAACCCTACAGATTGTGGACAGAGTGGAGTGTTTTGGAAAGTGGCAGAAAGATATTTCTAAGTTTGTCTGGCAGGGCAAAAAGCCCAGAATAAAATTTAAGATTTTAACTGATGCAAAGGAAAGAGGGGGATTTGCCCTGCCGGACTTAAGGTTATATTATGAAGCCGCAGCCTTCTGCTGGATGAAGGATTGGTTACTGTTAGAGAACACTGATGTCCTAGATCTGGAAAGGTTTAATAATGCTTTTGGATGGCATGCATATTTGTGGTACGACAAGGTAAAGGTTCACAAAGGATTCAAAAACCATATTGTCAGAAAAGCAATATTTATTGTCTGGACAAAATATAAAGACTTATTAGAAAACAAGACCCCGAGAATGGTTATCACCAATGGAGGCGAAGGCCCGAAAAAGACTCAATATGGAGGCCGGTTGGCCGAAATATTGGGAAATAATAGAAAAAATCGGAGATAATTGGAGGTTGCAGAGTTTGGAAAAATTAAAGAATAAGGTGCGAGATTGGTTACACTACGCTCAAATTCAAGAGGTATTTAAATTGGATAAAAAGATAGGATTCCAGGTGGAAAAATCGAAGTTAGAGACAGAATTGTGAGAACCAAAGACTAAGGTACTTTCAAGAATGTATAACTTGCTGCTTAAATGGAACACTCAGGATGAGACAGTCAAATCAGCCGTGATAAAATGGGCACAGGATATTGGGCATAACATTATGTTTGAGGACTGGGAAAGGTTATGGACCACCGGAATGAAATTCACGGCATGTAATGCCTTGAAGGAAAACATTATGAAAATGATATATAGGTGGTACATGACCCCAGTCAAGCTTGCAAAGATATATCACCTGTCTGATAATAAATGCTGGAAATGTAAGGAGGCTGAAGGGACATTTTTTCACCTCTGGTGGACTTGTCCAAAAGTGAAGGCCTTCTGGGAAATGATCTACAATGAGCTAAAAAAGGTATTTAAATATACCTTTACCAAGAAACCAGAGGCCTTCCTTTTGGACATAGTCGGCCAGAAAGTGCTAAAAAAGGACAGAACCTTTTTTATGTACACGACTACAGCAGCAAGAATACTTATTGCAAAACATTGGAAGGCACAAGATTTGCCCACACTGGAAGAGTGGCAGACGCAACTGATGGACTATATGGAACTGGCTGAAATGACTGGCAGTATCTGAGAGTTGGGAGAAGAAACAACGGAAGAGGACTGGAAAAAATTTAAAGACTACTTACAAAAACAATATAAGTTATATGAATGTTAAGAAATTGCATGGTCTAGAAAAATATGGCTCCAGTAATTTGATTGTGAGATATAGAAACTAAGTTATAAGTAAGATAAGGTCGAAGTTTAAAGTAATACAATGTTTAATTTAAGGTACAAATAACTGACAAAAACTACTTTAAAATTAAAAAATATAACGTTTGAAAAGTACAAAATAAGATATGAAATAAGGTAACAATTTGCTGGTATTTTCTATTATAAAGAACGCAGGGTAAGGGAGATGTGAGGAAGTCCAGTTAGTTATATAAAAAAGTTTTTGAATAGTTATGTTTTTCTTTTTCTTTTTTCTTTTTTCTATCTATAGTGTTTGTTGGTGTTCTTGCATTTGGTGTTTTGTTTGTTATTCTGTTTGGTGAGGGGATTTTGTGTGTTTACTCTTTATTGTGTGTTTTAAAACTTAATAAAATAGTTTATATTTAAAAAAAAAAGATAGTCTTAACCAATGCCTAAGCAACCACTAACAATCATGTATGTTAATAAAGTTGTGGCCAAAATTATGCCAAAAACCTTAAACAAAAATTATGTGTGTGTTGTGAGTTATTTGAGGGGTGGCTTGGGGACCTTGACACGCAATTACACTTATCAAGTAATGGCAAGGTTGTGTGAAATGCCTGTAAAGCACATAGGGTGTTTCCCACATTCAGTACCAGAGAGAAAAGCAGGAATGTGTTTAAGCTAAAGGTGTACTGCAATGTTTCGTTATAAAGCTTCTGAATTTCATGGATTAGGAAGTACTGAAATTTTCTAATATATATAAATGTTTTAGCTGGGCTTCTATGGGTGAAAGAAAATCAAAAGCCTTTCTGCCTCGCCCCTTTCTCCTCTAAGAACGCTGAAGCCTCATTATCAACAGCTGTGTCTTTCCCCAGCTACCGTAAATTTCGCTCTATAACACGCAGATTTTTTCTCCTAAAAAGTAAGGGGAAATGTCTGTGCGTGTTATTGAGCGAATGTGTGGTCCCTGGAGCTGACTCGCCGGAGCGCAGGGGCAAAAATAGGCAAAAATCAGGCAAAAATAAGATCGGGCGGGCGGGCGGGCGGAGGGAAGGCGGAAGCTGCTGCTTTCCTGCATTCTGCCTCAGGGTCCTACTGCCCACCTGCTTCTGTTGCTGCGTTTGCTCAAACTCAACAAAGAGAAGGGAATCCCCTGCCCTCCTGGCAAGCAGAGGGTTAAGGAAAGGATCGAGTCCTTCCTTCTAATTCTTTCCGAGTCACACTGCGTGCAGGCTCCAGCCCACCACCTCCTCCTCTCCGTGCTCTAGGGACTCGCAGGCAGCCGAAAAACATGCAGGTGGGAGAGAGAGGGGGGGGCTGGCTTGGGGGAGACTTTTGCTTTCCTTTCCTCCCCCCCACCCCGTTAAACCCCCTCCCCTGCATTCTTAGCCAGCTGCTTCTCCGCACACCCCTCTTGTGCTCCTTGTCCCTTCTGTGTTTTTCCTTCCCACCCCATTTAAAACGTGGTGACAAAGCACGGATCCACATGGATCCTCAGGATTTTTGCACTGGGTCACCCCAAATTCACCATCAGATCACATTACATGTCCATGGCTACAGTCTGTACCAAAAGAATCACGCACCCACTGTTGCCTGGGGCTGCAATGGTGCAAAAACGTGGTTACAAAGCACGGATCCACATGGATCCTCAGGATTTTTGCATTGGGTCACCCCAAGTTCACCATCAGATAACATAGCATGTCCATGGCTACAGCCTGCACCCAAAAAATCACGCACCCACTGTTGCCTAGGGTCGCAGTGGTGCAAAAACATGGTTACAAAGCATAGATCCACATGGATCCTCAGGATTTTTGCAATGGGCTACTCCAAACTCACTGTCAGATCACATGTCTGTGGCCACAGCATGAACCACAAAAATCATACATCCACTGTTTCATTTAGAATATTTTTTTTCTTGTTTTCCTCCTCTAAAAACTACGTGCGTGTTATGGTCTGGTGCGTGTTATAGAGCACCCCAGGCCGCAACACACACGTAGGCCGCCGGCGTACCTTGAGGACTATGAATGCAACCTCCCGGGCAGGACTGGAACTTAGAGGGGAGGGGTGTTAGAGAATCATAGAATCATAGAGTTGGAAGAGACCACAAGGGCCATCGAGTCCAACCCCCTGCCAAGCAGGAAACACCATCAGAGCACTCCTGACATATGGTTGTCAAGCCTCTGCTTAAAGGACCTCCAAAGAAGGATGTGGATGGCATAATGACCCGCAGAGAATCTTGTGGTAGATAATGAGGTATGAAAAACAATAAATCACATTTTCTGCTACATTGTTAAGCATCAGGTCACCACTAGATCTTGACAATTTCCTGCAATGATCGGTGCTTAGAAGGCCTATGATTCAGTTCCAGGAGATATTGGTGACAGGCGCTGTAAGGCAAATACTGCTTCAGCCTACCAAGAAATTCCTCTTGAAAGAAATGTGTCTCTCACCTGAGGGATAATTACCTCCTGTACCTGGAAATGCTTCATTTCAAATTACTGTGGACTTGACTGTTCACATAATTTCACTCTCTGTGCTTATGTGCACATTCCACATGTACTAATCCAGGGATTCAAAGGTGAAAAGTAGGCGAATAGGTAAGCAGTGGCGGCGGTGGGGGGAGAATGGTGGGGCCAGAATGCACAAACTTTTCAAGGCTAACTTGACTGAAGCTGCATAGGCAGACCAAGCAGCTACTCACAGGCAGGAGAAGGGATGGCGGGCACAATTCAAGAGGCAGCTGCTATTCTGTAATCAGCTTTTTGCCAAATTGCAGTCAAATTCCTCGGATGTGACCCAGGCGTGTCCATCCACGTCCATCGCATGTCCTACTTGGCTACCTACATCCCATGCCTCCTGTGGCTGCTCAAGACGGCCACTTGCAGTCCCATAACAACCCAGCGGTGGCCAGTGGCGGCCCCTTCGGTATCGGAGGGACTGATCCCCCTGCCTAGAAATATTGAGGGGGCTGAAGCCCCATATACCCGTTACCCCTGCTTTCTTGTATCTTTTGGTTTAGAAAGGGGTCCTTACTGTCACAGTTGCTTCTCTCATAGGAGATAGATGGTGAAGACTCCACCTGTTCTGATTCTCTCATGTCCCACTCGGCTACCTATGGTGTGTGCCTCCTGCAGCTGTAGGTGACTGTCATTTGCAGCCCCATAACTACAACCTGGCGATGGGGGATAGTGGGGGGGGGCGGGCTGAGCCCCCATGGCCAGGATTTAATCCAGCTGGGAATGGATTTAATAATCTTGTGTTTTCCGAGAATGCATGTAGCTGCCCCACCAGTTTGCCTGAGATGGGTGGGAGGAGTTATTAACATTCCAAATTCTCCTTCATCTTTCACTCACTGGCCCATCTGTGTGGTCAAATTACTCAATGTGACCTAGATGTGTTCATCCACACCTGTCGTACGTCCCGCTCAGGTACCTACGCCCGGCGCCAAATGAATTGTTTGGTCCCATAGGCTGCATTAAGATGGGGTGAAAAACTAAGGATTTTGCTCTAGTTTGAGTTGCCAATCATTCTGGTTCCTTCGTCTTGGTTAAAAGTTGTTTATTTGTTTGGAAACCTGTTATGATACCCTGCAGAATGCAAATGGATTAAATCAAATTTCCCCCCTCCCCTCTCCTCTCCTCCATCTTCGCCTCCCCTGCCAGGCGTGGCCATTCATATTTCTCGCATGTCCCTCGTGGCTAACAGGGCCCTTGGCCTCCCACGGCTGCTGGGGACAGTCATTTGTGGCCACAGCAACAGCCTGGTGGTGGGGGATGGCGGTCCCCTCAATACTGGGGGGACTGAGCACCCTTCCTAGAAATATTGAGGGGGCTAAAGCCCTGGGTATCTACGAGGTCTGCCCTGCCTTGTACCTGCAGTCAGTCATTCCGGCCAACTGAGGCAACAAGTCCTCAGTAGAGAATCAGCTCTGCTGGGATCATTAGAATTCTGCAAATAGCAGGGGCATCAGTGCCTTGGTACTTCATCCTCTGTTGGGTTCCTCATCGTCTTTTACAAAGGAAATGGGGCTGCTGCAGTTGGACAGTTGCTTAAGACATGCCTGCAAGGAGGTGTGGGCCAGCTCTGACACAGAGCACTCTGCACCCAAAATGGCAGGAAATGCAATCAAACGTCCGAATCTGAACTACACACAGGCTAACACCAGGCAGGCCCCAGAAGAAGGATCTTTCTTGTATCTTTTTGTTTGCAAGGGGTCCTTGCTGTCATAGGAGCTTCTCTGCTAGGAGAGGTACGGGGTAGGTTTCTTTTCCTGCTTCTGCTTTCCCAACAAATATTTTAAATTGCTAAATTATGGCTTGATTTTTGTATTTTTTGTTAACTGCCTTGATCTTTTCAGAAGAAAAAAAAAAAATCAGTGACCGTTGATGCCAGGAGACCACCGGATCGTGCAAGGCCAACCAGCTCATGCCCAGTATGATAGGCGGACCCGCCAATGTGGCCACGTGAAAGGCGATGACCTCGGAGTGGGTAGACACCCGCATCCTCATGGGAGGCGTTTGATGGGTCACTTCACCTCCCAACAGTTCTCTCCCAGCAATTGTAGTGACTTGCAGCGGAAAATCCAAAGGCCTCAGGTTCAGTTGGTGCTGCTCTGCAAACTCCTTGAAGAAGAAGAGTTGTTTGGATTTGATATCCCGCCTTTCACTCCCCTTCAGGAGTCTCAAAGCGGCTAACAATCTCCTTTCCCTTCCTCCCCCACAACAAACACTCTGTGAGGTGAGTGGGGCTGAGAGACTTCAGAGAGAAGTGTGACTGGCCCAAGGTCACCCAGCAGCTGCATGTGGAGGAGCGGAGACGCGAACCCCGTTCCCCAGATTACGTGACTACCGCTCTTAACCATTACACCACAGTGGCTCTCCAAAAATGACGCCGAAGCTCCGGAATCAACCAAAGCCAACTCCTCCACCGCGTGGCCATTCGGGAGCTCTAAGACCACCTTCAACATTATGCTTGCTTTGGGGTGTCCGAGCCGAGGACTTTCGCTGTTGCTCCCGCCTGGCTGTTGCCTCGGTTCACCACCAGCCAGGCTTCCCCGTTTCCCGAAGTCTGGGGTTCCTCTGCCTCTGCCTGCTGGGTGGCCCCAACCATTCCCTGTGTGCTGGTCCCAGGGGGAGGTTACAGTGAGGCGTGGTCAGAGTCCGGTCCTGGGTTGAGGGTCTGGAGACTGTCCACCCAAGGGCGAAGCGGGGTCCAAAGCGAGGGGCCAGGCAAGGTCGGGAGCTCTGGAAGAACAGGTCTGGGTGCTGGCAGAAACAGGTTTCCAACGACGTTGCTCCCGCAACCTGGCCTTTATCTTCTCTGAGGCCAGGGGCGGTCCCGGCCCACAGGTGACCCGCCTCTCCTGGCCTTAAGGCGAGCACTCCTCCTGAAAGAACCCAGTTCCCTCCGCCTCTCTGCCCTGAGCCTCTGCAGCTCAGGAGAGGCTGGAGGGTTACTGGACCCAGGGGGAGGCTCACCTTCCCCTGACAGGGCTGGGAGAGGCGCACCTGTAGGCAATTGGTCCTCAATCACCTCCGGAGCCAGAGTGGATTCATCTGGTGTCTGCTCCTGAGGATCCGACACAGGTGCAGGCGCTTCAGACTCAAGGCCCTGCCCCGGCTCAGCCGGCCTTGGAGGCGGGGACTCCTGTGCAGGCTGGGATTCCTCCGGTTCAGTCTCTGAATCAGATTCCCAGGCCATCACACCCTGCCAGTTACGACGCTCTGGACACACTCTGGCAAAGTGCCCCGTTTTCTGACAGAAAAAACATCTCTTGGCAGCTTGCCCCTGTTATTTTCATATCTTTTCCCTGAGTAGACCGTGAAACTCTACCTCGCCCTATTCTTATGGGTTGACCAACTCTCCGAACTCGAGGTCAATCGGCTGCCGCTTCAACCAATCAGTGCTACCGAACAGCGCCCCTTGTGGCGGCCACGCAGGTACTGCAGGCAAAGGCGCGCTTCCCTATACTTTGACAGCTCTCAAATACAAAGTTTCCGAGTTCAATTGACTGTGACTGATCTAATCAAAATGTTGCAACCAGCTTCCGGAAAAGCGAAAGCGCTTTGATCTTCTAGGACAGTTTTCTTCATAAATTCACTATAAATCAGCCGTACATCGGATCTTCACCGGACCACTTTTATTCTGCTTCATATCACAAGGACTATCAAAGGGGGGTGGCCATAATCCCTCAAGCAAGGAGGCACGTACACTACAGCCCTTCCCAGTTGGCATGGCAACCTTGATAGTCATCTTGATGGGCTCAGACAGAAGACTATCAAGAACACAACGAACTGCATACACTAGTGGATTCAACACGGACTATGACAAAGGGACAGTGATCGGATTCCCCTCAGGGGGCAGGAAACTGCGCCTATCCTTTTGTCTTCTGGAAATGACTCATGGGGAGGGGGGAAAGGGGCTCTGGCCAGGTGTCATGGTACTCAGATTACCTGAGCAACCCCTCCCCTGACTCCTCCTGTTTTTAATGTAGTCATGATGTAGTTACGATGTATTTCTAGGGGTGTAACTCAGGGGATTAGAAGCTAATAAAAGTTGGGGTCTTCTTTTGTTCTGGGCTTCCATCTTGCTTCACCTCGTGGGCGGTGGGAGTCCTGTCGCGACAGTCTTTCTTCAATAAAGACCGAGCCTACAGGCTGCTGATTTGCTCCAAATTGCTTTGGTTGGTGTCTTGATTTCTGCCCAAGGGAGCCCTCGGATTCTCCGGTAACAAGAGCAAAAGTAAAAATATTTTAAATAAATACATAAAGATATTCAAGGAGCCCATTGCTGTATACAGTGCTAATGTTACCATGGATTAAACTAGGGTTTTTTTTTTATTTGTTTAAAAACATTGTATGATTTATTCTTTGTACCCCGCCCATCTGGCTGGGTTTCTCCAGCCACTCTGGGTGGCTTCTAAGCAGCCCATGGGGGTCGTTTAACCGGCCCCCGAGCCACCCTTGAACTGAACTGCCCGCTTCGCGAGTCCCCACAAGCTCAGGCTACCTTTTGGGGTGGCCAGGATGACATAATAGCAGCACGGGACATTTCAGCTGACAGCTAGAGTGGGCATAAGACAAACAGACTGCTGCGTTGATATTTGACAAGGTGACCACAGCTGTGCTTATCTCCATTTCCATTCTTTGGCCACATAGAATGGTGTCGGCTTCCTTTGTTTCTGAGATACATGGTACAAGTGGTGAGGCAACACATGCCATGGTCACATTACTTTGTATCAGTCTGAGCATCCGTTTCTTTGGCCTTGACTGTCATTGTCAGCTGAAACCACAGTAACAGGCTTTCCTGGGCTGTGTCCTCATGCTACACCCCAACCCCCAATGGTCTGCTGAGTCTATCTTGAGCCATCATGAAATCAGGCTCTGGTCACTTGATCAGATTATCAGGACACAAACATGGAAAATTCTCTCTTCAAATGACTAATCTCTTCACCACATATTTATGTATTTGAGGGGGAAACATTGTAGCTCAGTGGCATGCAGAAGGTCCCAGGTCCCTTCCCTGGCATCTCTGATTAAATAAGAACTAGGGAAGAATTGTCACTCCCTGAGACCCCATCAGGGCTATGCGGACAGATATTCTGTTGTTGTTGTTTTTTAAATCATGGTTTTTATTGAGTTTTCCATATTTCATTTCATTTTATAATACATATCCCAAGCTTATATTACTGCTCCAAGCGAGCATCGACTTCCTTCCATCATTCTTTCTGACTTTCCTATTAGTTTAACATATTTGTCACATTTCTATAATCACTTCTTTACCATATATAATCATTTAACAATCACCCTTTCATTTGTAAATTAGCTCCTTCTTTCCACATTACAAAACATTTCACATTAATGTTACAAACGTTTTTAGGTGTTTACAACTTTCTTTCAAATAATTTATAAATTTGCTCCAGTCCCTTTGAAATCTTTCAGCGGGTCGGTTCCTAATTTTCTCCGTCAACTTTGCCAGTTCCACGTACTCTACCATCTTTATCTGCCAGTCGTCTAGAGTGGGGAGCTCTTGCTGTTTCCATTTTTGGGCCAGAAGGATTCTTGCCGCCGTTGTGGAGTACATGAATAGGTTAACATCTTTTTGGTGGATTTCCTCGTCAATTAATCCTAATACAAATACTTCTGGCTTTTTACTATTTATAATGAATTTTAAAAGGTATTGACCTTTTTAAATTCATTATAAATAGTATCCCAGAAGATTTTAACTTTGGTACAAGTCCACCACATATGTAGGAAATTCCCTTCTTCTTCCCTACATTTCCAACATAATTTATCTTGGCTTCTATACATTTTGGCTAATTTACTTGGTGTGATGTACCAACGGTACATCATTTTCATTCAGTTTTCTTTAAGTGCCACACATGCCGTAAATTTGATTGTTTTATTCCACATTACCTGCCACCTCTCAAAATCAATATTATGCCCCAGATCCTGTGCCCATCTTATCATCACACTCTTTACCTCCTCATCCTTTGTTTTGCACTCTAGTAGTACCTTATACATTTTTGATATCATTTTCTTATTACTACCCAGCAGTTCTGTCTTAATCTCTGATTGGATGTTACTAAAACCATTGCTTTTATTGTCTTTCTTAAAGATATCTTGTAATTGGTGGTATTGTAACCAATCGGTTAATTATCCTCTCAATTCTTTGAATGATTTTAACTTTACTTTACCATCCCCCTCCAGTAACATGTCATAGACCAAATGGAGCAAACAGCACGCAGACCTAGTGGTGGGAGGAAAAAATCCTTAAATAAGAGACACGGGGGAATGATTAATGGACTTCAATGTCTGTACACTAATGCGCAAAGCATGGGAAATAAACAAGATGAGCTTGAGCTCTTGGTACAGCAAACTAAATATGACATAATAGGCATCACTGAAACCTGGTGGGATAAGTCCCACAATTGGAATGTAATAATGGGGGGATACAATCTATTTCAGAGAAACAGACCAGACAAGAAAGGAGGAGGAGTGGCGTTATATGTCAGGGATGTGTATACCTGTGAAGAGATCCAAGATTTAGAACCTCAAAGCCAAAGTGAGAGCATTTGGGTCAAAATTAAGGGAGAGAAGAATAACAGAGACCTCATTAAGATTAAAAAAGGATGTGTACAAAAAATGGAAAAGGGGGGGAAACCACCAAAGAGGAATTCAAGCAAATAGCCAGCACGTGTAGACACAAAGTCAGAAAAGCTAAAGCACAGAATGAACTCAGGCTTGCTAGAGAGGTTAAAAGCAACAAAAAAGGCTTTTATGGGTATGTTTGTAGCAAAAGGAAGAACAAAGAAACAGTGGGGTCACTCAGAGGAGAAGATGGTGAAATGCAAACAGGGGACACAGAAAGGGCTGAACTCCTCAATGCCTTCTTTGCCTCAGTCTTCTCCAATAAAGAAAACAATGCCCGACCTGAAGAATTTGGAGCAAATGATTCAGCAAAGGAAACACAGCCCAGAATAACTAAGGAGATAGTACAAGAATACTTGGCTAGTTTAGATGTATTCAAGTCTCCAGGGCCAGATGAACTGCATCCAAGAGTATTAAAAGAACTGGCAGATGTGATCTCAGAACCACTGGCAGTCATCTTTGAGAATTCCTGGAGAACAGGCGAAGTCCCGGCAGACTGGAGGAGGGAAAATGTTGTCCCTATTTTCAAAAAGGGGAAAAGAGAGGACCCAAATAATTACCGCCCAGTCAGTCTGACATCAATACCAGGGAAGATTCTGGAGCAGATCATTAAGCAAACAGTCTATGAGCACCTAGAAAGGAATGCTGTGATCACCAATAGTCAGCATGGATTTCTCAAAAATAAGTCATGTCAGACTAACCTGATCTCGTTTTTTGACAGAATTACAAGCCTGGTAGATGAAGGGAACGCAGTGGATGTAGCCTACCTTGATTTCAGCAAGGCATTTGACAAGGTGCCCCATGATATTCTTGTAAAGAAGCTGGTAAAATGCGGTCTTGACTATGCTACCACTCAGTGGATTTGTAACTGGCTGACTGACCGAACCCAAAGGGTGCTCATCAATGGTTCCTCTTCATCCTGGAGAAGAGTGACTAGTGGGGTGCCACAGGGTTCTGTCTTGGGCCCGGTCTTATTCAACATCTTTATCAACAACTTGGATGATGGACTCAAGGGCATCCTGATCAAATTTGCAGATGACACCAAACTGGGAGGGGTGGCTAACACCCCAGAGGACAGGATCACACTTCAAAACGACCTTGACAGATTAGAGAACTGGGCAAAAACAAACAAGATGAATTTTAACAGGGAGAAATGTAAAGTATTGTACTTGGGCAAAAAAAATGAGAGGCACAAATACAAGATGGGGGACACCTGGCTTGAGAGCAGTACATGTGAAAAGGATCTAGGAGTCTTGGTTGACCACAAACTTGACATGAGCCAACAGTGTGACGTGGCAGCTAAAAAAGCCAATGCAATTCTGGGCTGCATCAATAGGAGTATAGCATCTAGATCAAGGGAAGTAATAGTGCTACTGTATTCTGCTCTGGTCAGACCTCACGGAGTTTTACGTTCTAAGAGATTTTTATGTCTAGTCCATACCTCATACAAGGATTTTCTAATGATGTGGTGCAGAAACCCTCTGTGAACTTTTGTCTTTCCATACCACAGGTAGGCGTGCCACCCGTATCTATTATCGAATCCCTCTAAATCTAGTACCTCCTCATTGTCTCATGCTATCCAATCACGCAACCAACAAAAACAAGATGCTTCATAATAAATTTTTAGATCTGGCTGGGAGAATCCACCTCTTTCTTTTGCATCAGTCAGGATTTTATATTTGATCCTAGGTTTCTTTCCCAGCCAGATATATTTAGAAATAAGTTTTCGTCAGATGTCAAATTGTTTCGTTCCACATATAATAGGAATGGTCTGGAATAAGGTTAACAGTTTCGGAAGCATGTCCATCAACGATAATTTCATTCTGGTCCAAATTTCCAGGTCTTGTTTAATCTCTGTCCACACCTTTTCGTAATTATCTTTATATAAGTTGATGTTTTTTGTCATTAGCCATACCCCCAAGTATTTTACTTTTTTTTGCAATTGTTAGTCCTGTTTTCATTTGTAACTCTTCTATTTCTTTACTATCCATGTTTTCTGTTAGTAGTTTTGTTTTGCTCTTATTAAATTTAAATCCAGCAAGATGACAATATTCTTCTATTTTTTCCATTGCCTCAATTGAACTATTTATTAGTTGTTCCAACGTCAACACTACATCATCTGCAAAAGCTTTATATTTGTATTCTTTTAAACCAATTTCTATACCTTTTACTCTTTTTGTTTCAGTTATTTTTTTCAGCAGAACATCTAGTGTTGTTATGAATAATAATGGCAATAGCAGGCAGCCCTGCCTTGTCCCCTTCGTTATCTCAATTCTTTCCGTTAAAGTATTGTTAATTATTAATCTAGCGAATTGTTCGGAATAGATAGATTTAATTCCATTCAGATATTCTGAGCGAGTATCGAGGCAGCTTCTTATGTATTTTGTAACTTGATGCAAGAACCTTCCCTCTCAGTCTCAGTCACCTCACTGCTATGTTAGGAAAGTGATACTGGCCTACCTTGGAAGACTGTTGTAAGAAAAAAGTAGGTTTTTTAAATTGTACCCATGGTTTTTCAGAACCTATGGCTTGTCTAACTGATGCACTTACCTGAACTCACCTTTTACATGCCTTCTGAGGACATCAATTTTTCTTTTTCTTCCATGCTGCCCCCAGCAAAGGAAATTTTTGTGTTTCATTTGTGTTCCTTTGCATACTTCTGTATCTGTATTTTATTTTGTTGTACTTAGCTTTGGGGAAAAACCCTTAATAGACAAATATACAATGTTTAAATTGTTATATTGAACCAAAAACAGAGGTGCCACACTACTGGCAATTGCAAGTTTGAGAACACTGCTGGAAATTAGCATGTTGAATCCTAAGATCATCTGTCCAGTGGTTGTTGCTTCTGCTCGGATGAATTGGATAAAATGATTCTAGAGTAATTAAATGTTGACCTACATATCCATTTTTCATTTTCATATACAGTGGTACCTCGGGTTAAGAACTTAATTCATTCCGGAGGTCCATTCTTAACCGGAAACTGTTCTTAACCTGAGGCACCACTTTAGCTAAAGGGGCCTCCCACTGCCGCCGTGCAATTTCTGTTCTCATCCTGAAGCAAAGTTCTTAACCCGAGGTACTACTTCCGGGTTAACAGAGTCTGTAACCTGAAGCGTATGTAACCCGAGGTACCACTGTATAGTTATTGTGTTCTATATAATTTTAAGTATAATTCCCCATACAAGTGAATAGTAAAAGAACTCATACAAGTAATGCTGACACAACCCCTCACACACACTACCATATTTTTTGCTCTATAAGACGCACCAGACCATAAAACGCACCTAGTTTTTGGAGGAGGAAACAAGAAAAAAAATATTCTGAATCCCAGAAGCCAGGACAGCAAGCGAGATCGCAGTGATCCCGCTTGCTGTCCTGGCTTCTGGGATAGCCACACGCAGCCCCCGGCAGCGGGATGAAGGCTTCTGTTGCCCGGGAGAACTTGTGCATGGCTAAGGCTCCCCCAAGACCTGTGCTCCCTTTAAAGAGCCTGTGAAGCGCTCTTTCCCTGGGGAAAAGCCAAGAGCCGCACACAAGCTCCACACGGCTAATAAAAGGGAGCACTGAGCAGAGCCTCCCGCCTGCATTCGCTCCATAAGACGCACACACATTTCCCCTTACTTTTTAGGAAGGGAAAAGTGTGTCTTATAGAGCGAAAAATGCGGTAAGTAGAATAAGAGAAGCATAACCACCCGACCCCACCCCTCTCCCTCTTTTGTCTTTTTCTTCTTCTTCTTCTTCCTAATTGTTTAAACCAGTTCATAAACCAAGAACTTATACACTGATCACTAATAATGAAACATATGTTGCAGATATTTTTCCACAATTATTATGCTATTTTTGTGACATACTAATGACATGAGAAAACTTGTTGTCAGAGCTGCTTCAAGATCCTAGCTCACAGAGGATCACGCTAGCCAGCGGTCATTAAGTAAAAGTCTTTATTGAATTACAGTTTCCATTCTCACGCTGCTGTCTGCAACTCTACGTCTACTAGCTAGATCGGCGAGGCTCCGTCTGAGTCTCCGCCCCGTGCGCACCAACTTAATATCCTAGCCTTGCTCCACCTTTTCCTCCTGACTGTCCTCCTCTGGGTCCCTCTACCCCCCGGGGCTTCTTCCTTCCGGGATTCTTCTGACGCTGACCCGGACCCTTCTGCTTCCTTGCGCCGGGCTTTAGGACCCGGTTCCCTTTCGGGGCTGCTCACTGCGCCGCCTTCCTCTGCATTTGAACTTGGCGCGCGCGCCCAACCTTCCACTTTCCTCTTAACCGTTTCCTCGCTCCCCGATGGAGGTGTGGCCACTCCTGACTCCTGCCCTCCCTCCTGTGGTGAGCTGCCAGCGCTTCCCTCCTGGCTCCTTTCCTCTTCCCTGCTTCCTGGCGGTGACGCTGGTCCCGATCTCCAGCTGCTCCCCCCTGAGTCTCCTCTGGCTCTATCTTCCTGGGGTGCCTCCCTAGACTCCCCCCTTGCCCTGGCCACTGGTGCTCCTTTCTGTGAATCCTCTGATTCACTGGAAAGACTGGGAGATCTCGGGTCGTCGTCATCACTCATCCTTTCCTCTGTCTCCTCCCCTTCGCTCTCTGTTTCCTCCCTTGCCCGTGCCTCTGCACCTAAACCCCTGACACTTGTATAATGTTATTCTTGTTTATATAAGCCAATAACACACACACACACACACACACACACACACACACACACACACACAATTTTAGTTCTCATTTCCCCTAATTTCTTTCCAAGCAATTTCCCCCAAAATAACACATTTCTGTTTGTTATTGCCACAAATATATGTATTTTTGATGCACACTTTTCCCTAACGTATGTGTCACGGGAAATGGGGTTGCTTGTGTGTAAATCTCCAGCCGTTCCAAACTGCTTAGGTGTGGTTGTGTCTTTTTCTGACTGAGCAGCCCTTTGCGCTGCTGCTCAGTCGCTAGCAGAATCCGTGAGTGAGTGTCTCCTAAATTTCCTCCAGCATAAGAATTCCTTAACGGACAACCTTCGCCTCGCCTCTCTGCGCGGAAGCCTTCTGCGCAGAGTGGGCGTGCCGAGTGGTGGTCCTCCACCCTCCTCACTGACTTCACTGGAAGAGTCTCGGAGCCTCGCCTCCGAGCTGCTCTCTGCCTCTCCCTTCTTCCTGGTGTCACCTGAACTTCCTTCCCCAGATGACGTTCTCTCTCTTCCCTTACTCTTCCCCTCTCCTGCAGAGTCCGGGAGCCTCGCCTCTCCCCTCTGCTCCGATGTCAGTTCCCTGACATCCACCTCCCTCCCAGGGCCCTCCAACCCCCCCCCCCCGTCCTTTCCTCGGACGGTGATGCAGGAAACCCCCGGAAGGAACTCTCCCCTCCATCTGATGATTCAAACACCCCTCTCCATTTGCTGCTGTCTCTTCTCTCTCCCCTATCTCCCCAGTCGGATTCTTCTTCGGACAATTCCCCTTCCTCCTCTTCGGAGGCGGGAAAACCCTCAAACTCTTCCTCTTCATCGGTGGTGCCAAATTGCTCCCCCCAGAACCTCTCTGGTGGTTTGGGCTTTCCCGGATACCTGCTATGAAACTCCTCCTGCAGATACTCATCCCTAATCTCTTCTGCTGGGACCCATGCGTTTTCCGCTTCTGGCTCCCCCTCCCACGCCACCAAATATTCCACTCGTCCCCCTCTCCACCTGGAATCAAGAATTTCAGCTGCATGGCCACTGAATTCCCTTTCCTCCATCTGTGGATGCAAGGGTGTTTCACTTTGCTGACCCAGAAATTCCCTCCCCTCCCTGAACGGTGAGAGTAAGGACCTGTGGAACATGGGGTGCAGTTTCATGTGAGATGGCAATTTGAGCCTAAAGGCCACTGGATTAACTTGCTGCGCTACTTCGAACGGTCCCAGTTTCTTTGGCCTTAGCTTCTTGCACCCTCCTTTGAACGGCAACCCTTTGGTAGACAACCACACCTGGTCCCCCACTCTTATGGTTTCTCCCTCTCTGCGGTGCTTGTCTGCCTGCCTCTTGTACTCTTCCTTGGCCCTTTCCAGGTTTAACTTAAGCTGTTGGTGTAAAGCCTCCATTTCTTCCACAAATTTTTCAGCTGCGGGAACACTCCAACTTCCCTCCCCTTCCCCGGGGAAAGCCCTGGGGTGACACCCGTAATTCGCCATAAACGGACTCATCCCTGTGGACACATGTTCTGCGTTATTGTATGCAAACTCAGCCAGCGCTAATTTGTCCACCCAATCCTTCTCCCTCTCGCTGACGTAGCAGCGTAGATATTGTTGAAGTATGCTGTTAGCTCTCTCTGCTTGTCCATTGGTTTCTGGATGTCTGGCCGTTGAGAACCCAACCTCGACGTCCAGCAGACTCATGAGCTTCCTCCAGAATCTGGACGTGAATTGCCGGCCTCTGTCGGATAAAATCCTCAAGGGGGCGCCATGCAACCTGAAAACATGCTCTACAAACAGCTTTGCTGTTTCTTCTGCAGTCACCGCATGCGAGCACGCAATAAAATGGCACATTTTGGTCATCAAGTCAACTACCACCATTACTGCCGTTTCCCCCCTGGCTTTGGGTAAGTCCGTCATAAAGTCAATTGATACCACCTCCCATGGCCTCTCTGGTGTGGGTAAGGGTTCCAGTAACCCTGCAGGTGCTGTCCTCTCCCCCTTCGCTCTCTGGCAGCACTGGCACCCACGTACATACTCCTTCACATCTTCCCTCACCCGTGGCCACCAAAACTGCCTGGTGACCAGTAGCATTGTCTTATGTTGTCCAAAATGTCCTGCCGTGGGGTTGTCATGCAGTTGTTTGAGTATTCTGCTCCTCAAATCCCCCTCAGGTATGTACAATGCACCCTTATAGTACAGTGCCCCATCCTTTACTTCGAACCCCCCCCCCTGAGTTTCCCCAGTGATACCAATTTCTCGGATTTTGGTTTGTGCATATTGATCATCCCTCGTCAACCCGGCCAGCTCTTGCCTCCCGACGAACACTCCCCCCCACACCCATCTGCCCTCGGGAATGACATGACGTGCTTCTGGCCCTCCCTCCCCTTCTGCGTATTCGGGCTTGCGGGAGAGGGCGTCTGCTCTGACATTTTCCTTCCCAGGCACGTACCTAATCTCAAAATTAAACTTGGAAAACTCCTGTGCCCACCGCACCTGTCGTTGGTTCAGCACTCTCGCCATTCTCCAATATTCCAGGTTCTTGTGGTCAGTACACACCTGGACTTTGTGCTGTGCGCCTATGAGAAAATGTCTCCATCGTCGAAAGGCCTCGTGAATTGCCAGCAGTTCCCGATCGTACACTGTATAGTTTTGCTCTGACTTGTTCAGCTTCCTGGAAAAGAGGGCACACGGCTTCCACTGTTCCCCATTTTCCTGCTGGAGCAATATGCCCCCCACAGCTCTGTCTGGCGCGTCCGTCTCTAGCCTCATCGGCTTCCGCAGATCCACATGTAGGAGCTGCTCTTCCGACGCGAAAGCCCTCTTAAGCTTTTCAAAGGAACGCTGGGCCTCTTCTGTCCATTCGAACTTCTTCTTACTGCTGAGACAATCCGTTATGGGTGCCGTTAGATGGGCGAAGTTCTTGATGAACTTCCTGTAGAAATTTGCAAACCCCAAGAACCTCTGCACGTCCTTCCTGTTCTTGGGAGGCTTCCATTCTAGCACGGCCTGCACCTTCCCCGGGTCCATGGCCAAGCCCTTGTCTGACAACCGATAGCCAAGGAACTCCACCTCTCGAGCGTGGAATTGGCACTTCTCCAATTTGACCCACAGCTGGTGCTCCTGCAGTCTCTTCAGCACTTCCCTGACGTCTTTTACATGCTGCTCCTCGTTCTCTGAGTAGATTAGGACGTCGTCCAGGAAGGCTACACAATTCTTGTACAGCAGGGACCCCAGCACGTGGTGCATGAAAGCTTGAAAGGTGCTCGATCCCGATTGTAATCCGAAGGGCATAACTAAGTACTCAAAGGCTCCCAGAGGGGTGAACATGGTGGTTTTCCATTCATCCCCCTCCCTCATCCTTATCAAGTTGTACGCCCCCCGAAGGTCCAGCTTGGTAAAAATCTTCCCCTTCCTTACCCTGGCCAAAATGTCATCAATTCTGGGCATTGGGAAGGTCACTGGTTCCAACACCCTGTTCAATCCACGGTAGTCCACTACGAGCCTGGGCTCATGGGAGTCTCGCTTGTCCACAAAGAACACTGGACTACCCCCCACCGCCCTCGATTCCCTTATGAACCCTCGCTTCAGGTTCTTGTCAATAAACTTCTGCAATTCCTGCATCTCCCTATCTGACATGGCGTACAGCTTGCCCACTGGCAGCTGAGCGTCTGGGAGCAAGTTGATCTGGCAGTCAAAGGGCCTGTGGGGGGGGGGGTAGCCGATCCGCCTCCTTCTCGCTGAAGACTTCTTCCAAGTCCGCATACTGAGGTGGTATCTTCCCTTTTTCCCCTACTGCCATCCCTGCCACCCTGGCTACTGCCATCCTCAGGCCTTCACTTCCGTGGCAATGCTCTACGCAGTGAGCTGACCCAAAGGTGACTGTCCGCTGGTGCCACCCTACTACTGGGTCGTGCAGTGCCAGCCAACTCATTCCCAGTATGATAGGTGGTCCTGCTAAGGTGGCTACGTGAAAGACAATTGTCTCAGTGTGTCTGGAAACTGTCATTTTCATGGGCGGGGTCTGGTGGGTCACTTCCCCTCCCAAAAGTTCTCTCCCATCTATCGTGGTTACTTGCAGGGGATGTTCTAGAGGCACCACCTGTAGCTGGTGTTCTAGCGCAAAATCCTTGCTAAAGAAGTTGCAAGAGCTGCCTGAATCCAGCAGCGCCTTCACTTTGATGGGGTGTCCGTTTGGGAGTTCTAGCACCACCTCTATTGCGATGGCTGCTCGGGGGGGGGGGTCTGGTTTGGGCACTACTACTGGTTGCTCGCCTGGCTGCTGTGCCCTCCTTCCTGCAGCCAAGCACGGCCGTTTCCCGGCGCCTCTTTTTTCCCCTCCTCACTCCCCACTGCCCCCACCATTCCTTGCCACGCCTTCTTCTGAGGGCATACTCTGGCAAAATGTCCCGGCTGCTGGCATAGGAAACACCTCTTACTGGTTTTCCCCTCCTTCTTACGCACCTCGCTGGAGTTTGAAAACCCGCGCACGCTCGCTTCTCCAATCTCCATTGGCTCCTCGGGTGGCACAGTAGACGCTGGCATGTCTGGAATGCGGTTGTCATGCCAACACTCTGCTCTCCCTTCCCGCCTTTCCAGAGCGCGCGTCTCTTGTCGGACTCCTACAGCGAGCGCCAACTTGGTCAGCTGGTCCATCGATTCCGGGCGGGGTGAGCGGGAAAGTTCGTCTCTCACCCAAGAGGATAAGCCCTCCTCAAATAACATTTGTACTGGTTGAGAACTCAGATCCCACCCAAGTTTATGGATCAGCATAGCAAATCTCGACCAGTACTCTCTCACTGACTGGTTTCCTTGTTTGCACCCCATCAGTTCTTTACGAGTCACACTCTCTTCAACATCGCTCGCGAACATGTGATCCATCACGCTAAAAAACTTTCTCAGGTCCTTCAAAGCCGCGTTCTCCGCCGCCATTAAGGGTCGGACCCAATCTCTGGCCCTCCCCTGCAGGTGCCCCACCACGAAAGCGACTCTTCCCCCATCGTCGGCAAAGTCATCGTGCTGCAGATCCAGCGCATACTGCACTTCAGTCTTAAAAGCGTTATAATCTCTGGGGTTGCCCCCAAAAGTCCGCACAAGTCCCCGTACCTTTCTTGCGATGGGGGTAATCTCCCCCTGGGCGTCATGTGTCCTCCTTTCATCCAGCCGCGCCGCTAGTAGAGCCAGTTGCTGCTCCAAGTCTCGGTTTCTCTCCTCCAGACTCTGTCCGCCTTTGGCCCCCTCTCCTGCGCCGGCTCCTCCGGTTTGACTCATGACTGTACCCCGGTCCTCTTGCACACAAGCAACGTAAAGGACTCACGGATTGCTGTCACGGGAAATGGGGTTGCTTGTGTGTAAATCTCCAGCCGTTCCAAACCGCTTAGGTGTGGTTGTGTCTTTCCCTGACTGAGCAGCCCTTTGCGCTGCTGCTCAGTCGCTAGCAGAATCCGTGAGTGGGTGTCTCCTAAATTTCCTCCAGCATAAGAATTACTTTGATCTGAAGCCTTTGAAGAGGAATTTAAAAGTTTCAATTTCGTGCATGACCTGAACTGTCGCTATAGGTACTAAGGGATTTAAACTTTTTTTTCTGCTTTGCTTTGAACTTAGTTTTTCCTCTCCCTGTGGATTTACAAAATTATTTAAAGAAACCCAGGTACTTGACTGCCAAACTATTAGAGCTGTCAGTTTGCGGACTTGATTTTTGCTACTCTGAACTGTTACTTTTGAGTGTTACTGGACTAGCTACTTTGAAACACTATTATCTGGCACTTTTCCTGAAACTTTGTTTAAATAAGGACTCACTCTGCTGGCTATAAAGAAGAGCGGAAGGTCTTTCTTGAAATTTATGAGTGGTTGGATACTGTTGGATTTTGGCAAAACTTTTTTAAGCTTTTAAGCTTTGGAACAACTATTGGAAAAATTTCCTTTGTTCTCCTCAAGATTTGTTTGAACTCCCCCTGGTGGATTTTGGATTTACAACTGGTTGGGACTTGTTTTTTCTCTTCTTTCTTCCTTTAACTTGTTTACTCTCTGGGCTTGTGGATTCCCATGGGAGCATACTAAATCTGACCTTGGTACGCAGACAGGAGTGGAATGAGTGGCACTGGGAAAACAAGATCGGCCAAAGCTAAAGCTAAACAATTAACTCAATCAACATTAACTTCCCAGTTGCGCAGATCATCTGTTCCTACTGTTTTGGGAACACAAGAATTAGAAACTGAGCTGACTTTATCAGAAGGCATGGCAGCTGGAGGAAACGAATCAGTACTAGACAAAATCTTGGAGAAGTTGGAAACATTGGACAAAAAAGTAGATGTACAATCGGCAAAGATTGACCAAAATACTGCCAGCCTAAATAAATTAACTGAACAAGTGACCTTACATGCACAATCAATTGGGAAGCTTTTTGAAGCTACTACAGAGAATCGTAAAGCTACCACAGAGAATCGTAAATTGGCTGAGGAAGTTAACCAGAAAGTGGAAGCAGTGAAGGAGGAGGTTAAACCACTGACTAAACAGATTGGTGAACATCAGGCCTACCTGTCTATGATTGAATTACACAGTCGGGAAAATAATCTGAGGCTGAGATCAATTTTAGAACTGGAACAAGGGAATTTAACGGAATATTTGACAAAAGAACTTTCCAAGTTTTGGAACTTGGAGGAAGACAAGGACTTTAAAATCGTTAGTGCCTTCAGACTTGGAAGAGTAGCAAGGAAGGACAGACCCAGAGACTGTTTGATTACTTTGAGATCTAAGGAAGAGAAGGATAAAATACTAAGCTTACATTACGAAAAATCACTTGTAATCCAGGGAAGGAGAGCGGAAATTTACAAAGATATCCCTAAACAACTTTTGGATCTAAGAACCACCTATACAGAACTAACCAAACTGTTGAGAAGTAACTCAATCCTTTTCAGGTGGGAATTTCCTCAAGGATTATCTTTCACATTCAGAGGGAAGAAGGTGAAAATTAAAACACCCGAGGATAAAGATAAGTTCCTGCATGATTACGGAGAAGACCTTCAGAAAGTGATTACAGGGCCTGAGGCTTGGTCACCGCCACCGCCTGCACCTACACCTTTGGGATCTGAGGAACAGAAGAAAGAAACACCACCCTCTACAGAATAACAGACTCGCCCAGGATGTCTCTGCAACTTCTTAGCTGGAACATTAATGGTGGAAATTCCCCGGAAAAAAGGAGAAGGATATTCCATATATTAAAGAAAGAACAATTGGACATTATTTGCCTACAGGAAACACATGTGACTAGGCTCCACAGAAAAGTGTTAATTAACAAAAGATTAGGCCAAGAATTTATTTCATCAGACCGAGTCAAAAAGAGAGGAGTGGTGATTTATGCAAAGGAGAGCCTATCACCAAAATTCCTTTTTAAAGATGAACAAGGAAGAATTTTGGCAAATTCAAACCCAGGGTGAAAAGTTCTTGATACTGGGAATCTATGCACCGAACGAAGGGAAATCAGAATTTTATAAGAAGCTGCATGAGACAATGCTGGACTATCTGGACTATAATAACATCATTATGATGGGAGATATGAATGGGGTGGTGTCTACAAATATGGATAAGTCACATGGCCAAAGCTTGACAAAAGATGGCAGACTACCTAAAACTTTTTTTGAACTGACTGACAATATGGACTTGATTGATATCTGGAGGACAAAAAAAACCCCTAGGAAGAGAACGAACATTCTTTTCTGAAGCCCAACTGACATGGACAAGAATCGACCAAATCTGGATAACTAGAGGTCTGGCACCCAAGATCAGAAAAGTGGAAATCTGCCCAAAGACTTGCTCCGACCATAACGCAGTAAAGATGGATATGAGACTAACTACAACCGGCTCCTTTAGATGGAAGATGAATGACACCCTGCTCAGAGATCAGGAGATTATCAAAAAGGCCCAAAAAGCTTTGAAGGGCTATTTTGAAATAAATTTGAACACCACGGTGGAAAAAAGAGTAATCTGGGACGCAAGTAAAGCTGTAATGAGGGGGTTTCTGATACAACAGAACACCATAAAGAAAAGAGCACAGAACGAGAAAAAGGAAAAGATTTTGGAGAAAATTAGGGAATGCGAGAAAAAGTTAAGATCGAAACCGAAGTCAAAGGAGATTCTGAGAGAAACTAAACTCTACCAAGTACAATACTCTAAATTGATAAATCAGGAAGTGGAGTGGAAAATCAAGTTAATGAAACAAAGATCATTTGAATCGGCAAATAAATGTGGAAAGCTGTTAGCATGGCAGCTGAAAAAGAGACAAAAACTAAATACGGTTACCAACTTAGAGATTGAAGGGAAAAACATTCAGAATCCTGTGGAGACTAGAAAGTGCTTCCAGAGATACTTTAAACAACTTTACACTCAAGCTTTTTGTTCAGAATATATCGCACCCATACCATTCTCAAATCCTTGGCCTACCCCCATCCCATGAAGATTCTTTTTCATAAAACTCCAAGAGATATTGTCAAAGGCTTTCTCCGCGTCCACAAAAATCAGAACTGCTTTAGTGTTTATATTCACCTCTAGTAGTTCCAAAATGTCTATTATGTTCCTCACATTGTCTGATAAATGCCTTTTAGGGAGAAAGCCTGCTTGGTCCTTATGAATTTTCTCCATCAACACTCTTTTCAATCTTTTTGCCAAAATGTCTGCAAAAATTTTGTAATCCACATTAAGTAATGATATTGGGCGGTAGTTCTTAAGTTGAGTCTTTTCAGTCTCTGTCTTTGGTATGAGTGTAATATACGCTTCTTTCCACGATTCTGGCGCCCCTTTCCCCTCTAAAATCTCATTACAGACTTCCTTTAGCGGTTGCACCAACCACTCCTTCAAAGCTTTGTAGTATCTGGAAGTCAGTCCATCTGGTCCTGGAGATTTGCCCAATTGCATGTTCTGAATGGCACCCTCTATCTCTTGTTCTGTTATTCTCTGATTTAGATCCACCTTACTTTGATGAGAGATTTTTTGTAATCCATATTTTTTAAGGAATTCATCTATGTCCTCTTCATTCTGTGATCCTTGTGAATATAACTTTTTAAAATAACTCAGGAAACAATTTCTAATCTCGTTGGGTTTGGATATATTCTTTCCATCCACTTCTAGATTTGTAACTGTATTTAGTTTCTGTCTCTTCTTCAATTGCCAGGCGAGAAGTTTACCACATTTATCTGCCGATTCAAATGTCTTTTGTCTCATTTGCTTTATCTTCCACTCAATCTCTTGATTCATCAATTCCATATATTGTGTTTGATATAGCTTGATCTCTCTCAAAATCTCCTGGGACTTTGTGTCAGGGAACTGCCATCGGAGGGACAGGTGGTGGAGGGGCTCAGGGAGGAAGGAAGAGACTCAACAGCTGAAGCAGGAACCAGCAGGGGGAGGAGTGGTTCTCTGAGGGAATGCGAGCAGGAGGGAGGGCTCAGAGACGCTTCCAGCGAGAACAGTGGGGAGGTATCCGAGGCTCCCATAGGGAGACCCACGCCTCGCCGGAAACTGTCACGCCGTGAGTCCAGAAGGCGGGTTTCCGTTAAGGAGCTCTTATGCTGGAGACGATTCCGAAAGCAACCACTGTCGGAATCTATGAGTGACTAGGGCAGACATGTTTGAGGAGCTCTGTCACACACAGAGGTTTGTGGAGTGGCACAAACTCTGAGGGAGCACGATTTTACGCACAAGCAGCTAATCATCCCATCACAGCATTCCGACAGTCTCTGTACGCTGCCTGTGCAGGAGAAGGCATCATGAGCGACCCAGCCGGAGCCGGAGAGGCAGGAGTTGGAGCGGGTCCAAGCTTGGAAGATAGGTACCGAGCGTTGGAAATCCAATTGGCGCTGCAGACGGCTAGGCTTGAGGAGAGAAGGGCTCAGGATGCAGACAAGAAGGGGAGAGCCACCCAGTTCCCCAGAAAGGTACCAGGATTGGTGCAGAAGTTTGGGGGGGACCCCAAGGACTACCATGCCTTTAGGACAGAGATGCAATATGCCCTTAATGTGCAGTTTGATGAGTTCCCTGATGAGGAATCGCGAGTTGCGTTCGTGATTGGGCATCTTGAGAAGGGGGCGAGGGACTGGGTTAGACCCCTGATGGCAACGCACAATGACGTCCTAAAGGACACTATGAAGTTCTTTCGTGCAATGGATATCATGTTTTCCAGCGATATTGAGGAAGGGGTGGTGCGCAGACAGCTAATGGCTTGCAAGCAGGGAAGCCGATCTGTCCGTGAGTACTGGACTGAGTTTACCATGCTGGTTCACAGATTGGGGTGGGATTTGTCGGCGGCACCCATTCAGATGCTATTTGAAGAAGGTCTTTCTTCGGCTGTGAAAGACGAACTGTCCCGGAGCCCCAGGGCGGTGTCTATGGATCAGCTGACCAAATCTGCGCTGACCATAGGAGCGCGCCAGGAGGCAAGAGCCTTGGAGAGGCGGGAAGGTAAAGGGGAACGTTGGAAGGAGTTCCGCATTCCAGACATTCCTGAGCCAGCTTTCCCGCCGGCAGAGCCGATGGAAATCGGAACAGCGCGCGCGCGCGCAGTTTCAAAGCCCAGCGAAGGGGGTAGGAAGGAGGGAAAAGGCGCCCGGAAATGCTATCTCTGCCAACAGCCAGGTCACTTTGCCAGAGTCTGCCCCCAGAGGAAGGAATGGCAAGGAATGGTGGGAGCTGTTGAGGGAGGAGTGGAAGAGATATCGGAGCAAGTAAAAGCCAACGCCTGGTTGCCACCGTCGGGGCACAGCAGCCAGGCCAAAGAGCAGTGAAAGTGCCCACGCCAGAATCTCCCAAACCTGCCCTAGTGATAGAGGTGTCACTAGAGTTGCAAAACGGGTACCCTCTGAAGATTAAGGCGCTGTTGGACTCAGGCAGCTCCTGCAATTTCATGAGCAAGGAGTTTGCAGCTGAACACCAGATACAGACGATCCCTTTAAGCAACCCCCTACAGGTGACCACGATTGATGGCAGGGAGCTGTTGGGAGGGGAAGTCAGCTTGCAGACCGTCCCAATGACAATGAAGGTGGCAAGGCACACGGAACTGATAGCGTTTAATGTGGCCACTTTGGGAGGGGCTCCCATTATTTTGGGGATGAGCTGGCTGGCGTTACATGATCCACTGGTGGGCTGGCATCAGAGAGTGGTTTCCTTTGGTTCTGCACATTGCTTAGAACACTGCAGGGAGGGAAAGGGTTCAGCAGGAGCCCAAGCCACCCTAGCAGGGACGGAAGTAACGGAGAAGGTGAAGGTACCACGACAATACGCAGATCTCAGCGATGTGTTCAGCGAGAGGGAAGCTGACCAACTACCCCCACATAGACCCTTTGATTGTCAAATCAATTTACTGCCTGGGGCGCAGCTCCCCGCCGGCAAGTTGTATGCCATGTCAGACAGAGAAATGCAGGAGTTACGAGAATTCATTGACAAGAACCTGAAGAGGGGTTTCATCAGAGAGTCAAGGGCAGTGGGAGGTAGTCCCGTGTTTTTTGTGGATAAAAAAAACACGGACAAGCCGAGACTTGTGTGTGATTTCAGGGCCTTAAACGCAGTGTCAGAACCATTGGCCTTTCCCATGCCTAGAATAGATGACATTTTGAACAGGGTGCGGAAGGGAAAGATTTTTACCAAGCTGGACCTAAGGGGGGCGTACAATCTGATACGTATAAGGAAAGGGGATGAATGGAAAACCACCATGTTCACCCCTTTGGGGGCATTTGAATATCTCGTTATGCCTTTTGGATTACAAGCAGGCTCAGCATGCTTTCAATCGCTGATGAACCACGTACTAGGGCCTTTGCTTTACAAGAATTGTGTGGCCTTCCTGGATGACGTGTTGGTGTATTCTGAGAATGAGGAGCAGCATGTGAGAGACGTCAGAGAAGTGTTGCGCAGGCTGCTAGACAACCGGCTGTGGGTGAAACTGGAGAAGTGTCAGTTTCATACCAAGGAGGTGGAGTTCCTGGGGTACCGCCTGTCAGACAAGGGATTAGCTATGGATCCCGGCAAGGTCCAGGCAGTGCTGGAATGGAAAACTCCCAAAACAAAGAAGGATGTGCAGAGGTTCCTAGGGTTTGGGAACTTTTACCGTAAGTTCATCCGAAACTTTGCCCACCTGACGGCGCCCATAACGGACTGTCTCAGCAGTAAGAAGAAATTTGTTTGGACTGAGGAGGCGGAGCGAGCTTTTGAGGAGCTAAAAAGGGCCTTCGCCTCTGAAGAACAACTTCTGCATGTGGATTTACAAAAAAAGATGAGAGTCGAAACAGACGCATCAGACCAAGCCATTGGGGCGGTGCTTCTCCTGCAGCCAGGGGGGGAGGAGTCAGAGTGGAGACCGTGTGCGTTTTTTTCACGAAAACTGAACAAATCCGAGAGGAACTACACGGTGTACGATCGAGAACTTCTTGCTATCCATGAGGCTTTTCGGAGATGGAGGCATCTGCTAATTGGCGCACAACATAAGGTGCAAGTGTGCACTGACCACAAGAACCTAGAGTATTGGAGAACGGCACGAGTGCTCAACCAACGGCAGTTGAGATGGGCCCAGGAGTTCTCCAGATTTAACTTTGAGATTTGTTATGTGCCAGGCCCAGAGAACGTTAGGGCGGACGCTCTCTCACGTAAACCTGAATATTTGGAGGGGGAGGGAGCACCCGAAGAGAGACATGTCATTCCAGAGGACCGCTGGGTGTGTGGGGCGGCATTGGTGGGGCAAAGAGAACTGGTAGAGGGAACGGAGAACGATGAATACGCACAGGACAAACTCAGGGGACTCAGGAGGGAGGGAGATAAACCCGGAGGTTTTGAGGAGAGAAACGGGGCGTTGTACTACAAGGGAGATATGGGGAGAGAGGTGGTGAGAGGGAGGGGAGGGGGGGAGCAGGGGGAGGGGCGGAGGGAGGGGGTGAGGAGGAGGAGGGTGGGGGGGAGGAAGAAGAGGAGGAGGCGAAGGAGGAAGAGGAAGGGGAGGAACAGGAGGAAACAGAGAATCAAAACACCCGAATCTAAACTAGTTAAAACTCAAAACCGAAACAGACAAATTACTGACTTCTAAATTAGATAAAAGTAATAATGAATCTTAAAATTTTAACATGGAATGTAAATGGATTGAATGAAAAAACAAAAAGGAATAAAATCGCAAATGTGTTGAAGAAGAAAAAATTAGATGTAATTTGTATACAAGAAACTCATGTAGCCAAAAAGCACAAACATGTATTAGTAAATAAGAACCTGGGAATAGAATTTATAAATTCCGGGAAAGAGAAAAAAAGGGGAGTGGTAACATATGTCGATGAAAAATGGGAACCCAAATTGTCCTACAAGGATGAAGAAGGGAGAATTTTGGGAGTGCAAATAAGCTTTCAAGGAGAAAAGATTGACGTGGTAGAAGAAGAAGAAGAAGAAGAAGAGTTTGGATTTGATATCCCGCCTTTCACTCCCCTTCAGGAGTCTCAAAGCGGCTAACAATCTCCTTTCCCTTCCTCCCCCACAACAAACACTCTGTGAGGTGAGTGGGGCTGAGAGACTTCAAAGAAGTGTGACTGGCCCAAGGTCACCCAGCAGCTGCATGTGGAGGAGCGGAGACGCGAACCCGGTTACCCAGATTACGTGACTACCGCTCTTAACCACTACACCACACTGGCTCTCTACGCTCCAAATTCAAATAGGTCTGAGTTTTATAAAAAATTGGAACAAGTGTTAGTAGAACTAGGAAACAATAAGTTGATATTATTAGGAGACTTTAATGCAGTGCCGACACTAGAATTGGATAGGCAAACAGAAAAGAGAAAACGAAAACAAGGAAAGTTACCGGAATCATTCCAAGATCTGAAGGAGAACATGGAACTAACGGACGTGTGGAGACACAAGCACCCAACAGAAAAACAATTTACCTTCTTCTCAGAAGTACATAAAAGCTGGGGAAGAATAGATCAAATTTGGACCTCAAGAGAAATTACCCTAAGAGCGATAAAATGTGAAATTCAACCGAAAACCCTCTCCGACCATAACTCAATAACTTTGGAATTAAAAGGAAAATCAAATGGAGGTTTTAGATGGAGATTGAATGACTTCCTGTTGGACAACGATGAGGTGATCGAAAAAGCCAAAACTACATTAAAAGAGTATTGGGACTTGAATCTTAACACAGGGATAAACATAGAAACAGTTTGGGACGCCAGCAAGGCGGTCTTAAGAGGTTTCTTTATCCAGCAAAACAACCACAGGAAAAAAATAAGGCAGCAAAAAACAGACGAAATACTTAAACAGCTGAGGGAGTATGAAAAGAAATTAATAGAACATCCGAAAGACGAACAAAGTCTACAATCAATAAAAATACTACAAAGACAATACTCAATATTAACGAACCAAGAAGTAGAATGGAAAATCAAGCTAATGAAGCAGAGATACTTCGAATCAGCGAACAAAACAGGAAAATTCCTAGCCTGGCAACTGAGGAAAAGACAGAAGCAGAATGTGATAAATAAAATAATGGTAGAAGAAGAATCAATAACCGACCCAAAAAAAATACAAAAAAATTTCCTTAATTTTTATGAGGAATTATATAAGAAAGGAGAAGAAGACCCAGCCCAAATAGAAAAATATTTAGAGAACTGCATAGGAAAAACTGTCACAGAAGAAGAAAGAACCCAATTAAATAGACCTATAAATATGGAGGAGATTGAAAATGCGATAAAAAAATTGAAATTAGGGAAGGCACCAGGCCCGGATGGGCTATCGGCCAAATATTACAAAGTGTTGGGAAGCCAATTAGCACAAGTACTCTGTGACACCATGAACAATATTTTAAGAGGAGGGAAAATTCCTGAGACGTGGAGAGAAGCCTTTATAACACTAATCCCGAAACCAGATACGGATAAATCGAACATGAAAAATTACAGGCCAATATCGTTATTAAACAATGACTACAAAATATATGCGGACATCATGGCGAATAGACTGAAGAAATGTTTAATAAGGATAATTCACAAGGATCAAGCGGGTTTCCTCCCAAACAGATTCATGAAAGATAATGTGAGGCACGTCATTAACCTAATTGAATATTTGGAGATTAACAATAATATTCCGGCGTCCTTGATTTTCATAGACGCAGAAAAAGCGTTCGATAACGTTTCCTGGTGGTTTTTACTAAAATCGATGGAAAAGGCAGGGATTGAAGGTGAATTCTTAAAAGGAATACAGGCAATATATTCAAACCAGCATGCTAAATTGATAATAAACAACAATTTTACGAATAAATTCAAAATAGAGAAAGGAACAAGGCAAGGATGCCCCCTCTCCCCGCTTCTATTCATTCTGGCCTTGGAAGTCCTGGCGAATAAAATTAGGTCCAAAACAGAGATAAAAGGGATCAAAATAGGATTTAAGGAGTTTAAATTAAAAGCTTACGCTGACGACCTGATGTTATCCCTAGAAGAGCCGCAGGAAAGCGTGGGCAAAGTATTGGAGATCATGGAGGAATACGGTAAATTATCGGGCTTCAAGTTGAACAAAACCAAAACAAAAATGTTAACGAAGAACCTGAGAAACGATGCGACGGAAAGATTAGAGAGACAATTTGGAATTAAAGTGGCTAAGAAAATAAAATACTTAGGAATTTGGCTTACACCCAAAAATATAAATTTAATCGAAGATAATTATACACCAACATGGAACAAAGTGAAAAAGGACCTGGATGTTTGGAACAGGGTGAATCTCTCGTGGCTGGGCAGGATGGAAGCAATAAAAATGAACATACTCCCTAGGATGCTATTCTTATTTCAAAATATACCTGTCATCAGAGGGTCTAAAATATTTAAGGATTGGCAGAAGATACTTTCAAGATTCATATGGCAGGGAAGAAGGCCAAGGATTAGATTTAAACTACTAACAGACCGTAAGGAGAGAGGAGGACTGGCAATACCTGACCTAAAATTATATTACGAAGCAGCCTGTCTTTGCTGGGTCAAAGATTGGATAACCTTAGAAGATATGGACTTATTAGATCTGGAAGGGGCCGATAATAGATTCAGTTGGCATGCCTACCTCTGGTTAAATAAAGAAAAAGTACACAAAAGGTTTTCGAGCCATATCATAAGAGGACCCTTGTATGAAGTCTGGGGAAAAAATAAGAAATTGTTGGAACAAAGAGTACCCTGGTGGCTGTCCCCAACAGATTTGTTATCAATCAAAAAAACAAACATGGAAGTACAAAAACTGACATATGAAGACCTATTAGTGAGATCCCAAGACAGCTGGAAACTAAGATCATATGAAGAACTAAGGGAGAGGTTGTCGGGTTGGATACAGTACCACCAAATTAATGCAATATGGACGGAAGATAAAAAATTAGGAATGAATGAAAAGAAGTCCAAATTCCAGATTGAAGTAGTCGAAAGTAAATCGAAGATACTATCCAAGATGTACAACATACTACTGGAATGGGAAACCAAAGATGAAAAAATCAAACAAGTTATGGTCAAATGGGCAAAAGATCTGGGACATGATATAGAATATGAAAAATGGTCAAAGCTATGGAGAGAGGGATTAAAATTCACGGCAAGCGCTGCAATTAGGGAAAACTTAGAAAAAATGATATACAGATGGTACCTCACACCAGAAAAATTGAATAGAATGTATAAGACCACAGACAAGGCTTGCTGGAAATGCAGGACAAAAGAAGGTAATTTCATACATATGTGGTGGACTTGTGAGGAAATTAAAAAATTTTGGGATCAGATATACAATGAGTTAAAAAAGATATTTAGATATACATTTCCCAAGAACCCAGAGGCCTTTCTATTAGGGATGGTCGGGAAAGAAATTCAAGAAAAAGATAAAATTCTATTCCAATATTCAACAGCAGCGGCCAGAATGCTAATTGCTCAAAATTGGAAAAGCACAAATCTTCCAACGGTGAGGGACTGGCAATTAAAACTACATGACTTTATTGAATTAGCAAGATTGACACAAAAAATCAGAAATCACAAAAATACAAAGTTAAAAGAAGACTGGAGTAAATTTATGGCCTATTTTGAAGGTAATTTTAAAAACTTACCAAATACAGCAGGTCTGTTGTAAAACTCCCGATGTGCAAATCTAAAACAAAAACCAGCGGTAAAAAGATAACTACTGAAAGTGGAAACCCGAAATCAGTAGGGAAGGAAGTCGACAGTTTTTATGTCTTTATGTTGTAGTTTTTTGTCTTTCTTCTTTTCTCTTTTGTCTGATTCTTTATTTCTCTTTTTTTTTCTTTTCTTTTTTTCTTTCATAGTACTTAAGTGTCGTGATTTTTTGCTGAATGTTTTGTTTTTTTCTTTTGTGTGCATAAAAGAAATTTAATAAAAATTATTTTAAAAAAAAAAAATACTACAAGGGAGCGTTATATATACCTGAAGGAGAGTTGAGGGGGAAGGTACTCAAGCAGCTGCACGATAGCCCCACAGCGGGGCATTTTGGGCAACACAGAACCATGTGGCTGGTGACCAGGGAATTTTGGTGGCCTAAGGTCAGGGAAGACGTGCGGGAGTATGTGAGGAGTTGTGACCAATGCCAGCGACCCAAAGGGGAAAGGCGGGCGCCGGCAGGGTTATTAGAACCTCTACCCACACCAGAAAGACCTTGGGAAGCAGTGGCTATAGATTTCATGACTGATCTGCCAAGGTCCAGGGGGAAAACAGCCATCATGGTTGTGGTAGACCTGTTAACCAAAATGGCACACTTTATAGCCTGCTCGCATGCGGTCACGGCAGAAGAAACCGCTAAATTGTTTGTAGAAAATGTGTTTAGGTTGCATGGCGCCCCCTTTAGGGTGGTTTCAGACCGGGCAAAACAATTTACTTCCAGGTTCTGGAGGAAGCTCATGAGCTTACTACATGTAGAGGTAAATTTCTCGACTGCCCGGCATCCTGAAACCAATGGGCAGGCGGAAAGAGCCAATGGCATCCTCCAACAATATTTGAGGTGTTACGTCAATGACAGAGAGAATGATTGGGTGGAGAAGTTGGCATTGGCGGAATTTGCATACAACAATGCGGAGAACGTGTCCACGGGGATGAGCCCCTTTTTGGCAAATTACGGGTGCCATCCCAGGGCTTTCCCAGGGGGGGAAGGGGAGAGATGGAGCGTTCCAGCTGCCGAACAGTTCGTAGAAGAAATGGAAGCTATCCATCGCCAGCTCCAACTTAACTTAGACAGGGCCAAGGAGGAATATAAGAAGCAGGCAGACAAACACAGGAGAGAAGGTGAAACCATTAGGGTGGGGGACCAAGTGTGGCTGTCAACCCAAGGGTTACCCTTCAAAGGGGGTTGTAAGAAGTTAAGACCCAAAAGACTGGGTCCATTTGAAATCACACAACAGGTCAATCCAGTGGCTTTCAGACTCCGGTTACCGAACCACATGAAGCTGCACCCAGTTTTCCACAGGTCATTGCTGTCACTGTATAAAGGGGACAGAGAAGGGAGGGTCACTCGGGGACCAGCAATGGAGGAAAGGGAACAAAGCTACAATGTAGCGGAGATCCTCGATTCCAGGTGGAAGGGAGATCACGTAGAGTATTTGGTAATGTGGGAAGGGGAACCGGAGTCGGAAAACACCTGGGTTAGGGCAGAGGATGTCAATGACAAAGTTTTAATAGAAACTTTTCATCAGAGGTTCCCACGTAAACCTCAGCCTGTAGCGAGGTTCCGGAGGGAATACTTTGCCACCACCGACGAAGAAGAGGAGTTGGAGGGGTTCGCAAATTCCGAGGAGGAGGAGGAGTCAGCGAGCCAGGACGGCGATCGATGGAGGGAATTGTTCGAGACGTCTGAATATGAAGAAGATTCTTTTCGGGGTTTTACCTCTTCACCTCCCAGAGGAGAGGAAATGGGAGGGGGTGAGGGGGGCCCTGAAGGGGAGGTGGATGTCAGGGAACTGCCATCGGAGGGACAGGTGGTGGAGGGGCTCAGGGAGGAAGGAAGAGACTCAACAGCTGAAGCAGGAACCAGCAGGGGGAGGAGTGGTTCTCTGAGGGAATGCGAGCAGGAGGGAGGGCTCAGAGACGCTTCCAGCGAGAACAGTGGGGAGGTATCCGAGGCTCCCATAGGGAGACCCACGCCTCGCCGGAAACTGTCACGCCGTGAGTCCAGAAGGCGGGTTTCCGTTAAGGAGCTCTTATGCTGGAGACGATTCCGAAAGCAACCACTGTCGGAATCTATGAGTGACTAGGGCAGACATGTTTGAGGAGCTCTGTCACACACAGAGGTTTGTGGAGTGGCACAAACTCTGAGGGAGCACGATTTTACGCACAAGCAGCTAATCATCCCATCACACTTTGGTTTTGATCTTAATCTTTTCTCTCCTTCTTTTATCTTTTCCAAAATCTTTTCCTTCTTCTCATTTTGCTTTCTCTTTTTTATTGAATTTTGTTGAATCAAAAATCCTCGCATCACAGCTTTGCTTGCGTCCCAGATCACTCTTTTAATTTAAATTTATTTCAAAATAGTCCTTTAAGGTTTTTTGGGCCTTTCTGTGGATCTCCTCGTCTCGAAACAGGGTGTCATTCATCCTCCATCTGAATTGACCAGTTGTTGTAAGTTTCATCTCCATCTTCACGGCGTTATGGTCGGAGCAAGTCTTTGGGCAGATTTCTATTTTTTTAATCTTTGGAGCCATCCCACTAGTAATCCAAATTTGGTCGATTCTGGTCCAGGTCATCATTGCTTGAGAGAAAAAAGTTCCCTCTCTCTCGAGAGGGTTCCTTGTTCTCCAAATATCTATTAAGTCCATATTTTCAGTCATTTCAAAGAAGGTCTTCGGAAGTCTCCCTTCCTTGGAGATTGTCAGTCTTTGTGCCTTGTCCATATTTGTAGAAACCACACCATTCATATCTCCCATAATTACTACGTTATAGTCCAAATAATCCATCAGAGTTTCATGCAACTTCTTGAAGAATTCCGCCTTCCCTTCATTTGGTGCATAGATTCCAACTATTAACAATTTTTCTCCTTGTACTTGTATTTCCACTGCCAGGTATCTTCCTTGTTCATCTTTAAACATCATTTTTGGGGCCAATTTCTCTTTTGCATAAATCACCACTCCTCTTTTCTTAACTTTGTCCGATGAGATGAATTCTTGTCCTAATCTTTTATTTATAAGTAGTTTTCTGTGTACCCTGGTCACATGGGTTTCTTGTAAACAGATCAAATCCAATTGTTCTCTTTTCAAAATATGAAAAACTTGGCGTCTTTTCGTGGGCATGTTCAGCCCATTACAATTCCAACTAAGGAATTGCAGGGCCATCTTGTTATTTGTCACTTACTCCTCCTACCGCTCCAAGTTGTTGCTCTTCCTCTGATGGTGGTGGTTTAAGCCCAAATGATAGATTCAGAATGTCCACTACTCTTTTTTGCTCTGAGATTGGGTCTACCGTTCCCTTCTGCAGATCCTCGTGGTTTCTCTCCAAGAATTTCTCTTTGTCTTGAATTGTTTTTATTTTCACCTTCTTTCCCTTGTAGTTAAAGGACAGTCCTTGTGGAAACTCCCACCTGAAGAGTATGTTGTTCTTTTTCAGCAGGTAGACCAGATCTTTATAGAAGGTTCTCACCTCCAAAATATATTTAGGGATGTCCTTAAAAATCTGTATATGAGAATTTCCAATTTCCAAGGCCTTTTGGTAATGTAGTTTCAGTATTTTGTCTCTTTCTTCCTTGGATCTGAAAGTAATCAGGCAATCCCTCGGAGTCTTTCTGTTTTGTCTCCTGCCCAGTCTAAATGCTGTTATTATCTTAAATTCTTCTTCCTCCAATTCTTCCTGCCAAAAGTCAGAAAACTCTTGTGTAAGGAACTCCACAAGGCTGTCTCCTTCACTTTCAGGAATTAGTCTTAATTTCAAATTTCTCTCCTTTCTCTGTAATTCCATCAAAGACAAGGCCGCATCATGTTCATACACTTTTTTAGAAAACAGTTCTAATTTTTCCTGTGTCTCCTCAGCAATCTTTCTGGCATCCTCTGCGATTTTACGTGTTGCCGAGTTTTCTTCAATCAGTTTATTTATAGATTCTGTGTTGGATATCACACTTTTCGTATTCAAATCCAGCCTTGCTGTTAATTCTGTTAGTTTTTGTGAATTTTATGTACTCTGCTGTGTCAAAGCTTCCAGGGATTGATTTATCTTGAGTAACGCCTGTGTCATTGACTCCATGGAGACAGCCGTCACTTTTTCCTGCCCAGCTGCACCTGTCGGTGTTAAACTTGATATTGAGCCTCTTTTCTTCTGTTGCTGTTGCTGCTGTTTTGCTTTAGCTCTCGTAGTTATCTCCTCTGCTGGGCCACTCATGTCCCAAGGACGTTCTCACAGGAACAATTTCCAAATGGAAAATCCCACTGTCTTAATCTGTTATTCTGCAACTGTTACTTCTCAGCCCTCTAGAGGGGGCAAAACATAATGTCCAAGTGAAGGAAACAAAGAATATAGAACAAAGAAACCAGGAAACTTCAATATAAATGCTGCAACACTTTTTCTATGTAGTTTCTCTGTCAACACAGTCCAGTCTGGTATATTGTAGCAGCAAAACCCCAAAACTTTGTATCAGTTAAGTCCTCAACTATGTAGCCTTGTAACAAGTTTCTAAAATCTTTTCACTGTCCTGGTATCTTATTTTGACAGTCCGTCTCAGGGGATTGAGGCAGCGGAAAGTTTTTCTCTTTCAAAAATCATGCAGGTTAATGAGGTTACTTTCCCTCCCCTCTGCCCCTGCCTGCTAGAGAGGAGATTTATATCCAAATGCCAGGCTTAAATAGTCCTATTGTTATTTCCCTTCAGATGCAGCTCTTTGTTTTTCGTTGCTTCATCTGTCATGCAGTCGGGGGAAGGCAGACTTCCTTGATTTTAACCTCCCCCATTTCCGGCCAAATTTCCAATTTAAATTTAAAAGTTCCCGATAGTCATTCAATCCTACTCACGGGGTTTTCAATCCGAATTCAATTTGCAGGAAGGAATCGGCGCTCTCCGTCAATGGCGACGCGGCTTCACTCTGCGGGCTGGGTAGCGACTCTCAGCACCGCGCTCTCCCGATGCCGTTCAAGAGCCTTTAAAAAGGCAGTAAAGAGGGGCGCTTCTGGTGCCCACCGAGTCTCCTTGTTCACAGGCATCCGCGCCTGTGATTTTAGGGGTCCCCCCACTTGCCGTAGTGGGTCAGACCCGAACTCGTGGAGCAGTCCTCCTCCGGAGCTCGGAAAGAGGACCGCCATAAACGCTGGCGCCGACCGGAAGTAAAGGCTTTCTGGGAAATGATCTATAATGAGTTAAAAAAGGTATTTAAGTATACCTTCCTTAAGAAACCAGAGGCCTTCCTTTTGGGCATTGTCGGCCAAGGGGTGTTAAAGAAAGATAGAACCTTTTTTATGTATGCAACAACAGCAGCAAGAATACTCATTGCAAAGCACTGGAAGACCCAAGATTTACCCACACTGGAAGAATGGCAGACGCAACTGATAGACTACATGGAACTGGCTGAAATGACTGGCAGAATCCGGGACCTGGGAGAAGAGACGGTGGAAGAGGATTGGAAAAAATTTAAAGACTATTTACAAAAACACTACAAACTGTATGAATGTTAGGAGAATGCACGATTGAAAGTAACACGGCAGCAGAAACTTTGTTGTAAAATATATGAGAATAAGTGAGGTTTAAGGAAATGATGAAATTTGAAGCAATATTATGTTTAAATCAAGCAGTTTAATTTACGATAAAGTTATTTAAAAGTTGGGACATAATATCCGAGATTTACAAAATAAGAATTGAAATAAGGTAATAAATTGCTGTCTATAACTATGTGACTGAGAACGCAGGGAAGGGAGATGCGGGGAAGTCCAAAGATTATGAAAATATGACTTATGAACAACTGTGTTTTATATGTATTCTTCTTTTATTCTTTGTTTATTTCTTAACTTTGCTTTGACTTTTTCTGTCTGTATGGTGATGGTATTTTATATGTTTGGTGGTTTGTTCGTTGTTTAAAAAATTGCAATAAATATTTTATTTTTTTTAAAAAAAGAATTCCTTAACGGACAACCTTCGCCTCGCCTCTCTGCGCGGAAGCCTTCTGCGCAGAGTGGGCGTGCCGAGTGGTGGTCCTCCACCCTCCTCACTGACTTCACTGGAAGAGTCTCGGAGCCTCACGTCCGAGCTGCTCTCTGCCTCTCCCTTCTTCCTGGTGTCACCTGGACTTCCTTCCCCAGATGACGTTCTCTCTCTTCCCTTACTTGTCCCCTCTCCTGCAGAGTCCGGGAGCCTCGCCTCTCCCCTCTGCTCCGATGTCAGTTCCCTGACAGTATGTCCACATTGTTTTTTGTTGGAGAACCATGTGGCAAAATTCCAAGAAGTGCAAATTTCAAAAGAAAGCTGCGTTTCAGTGTGCCTCTTGTTTAAGGAAGGGTGAATTGGGTCAGTTTCATGTTAAGGGAACTGAATTTCCTCTCCATCCCTCTGTTCATATTGAGAAACATTCTCTTTTGCTTTGAGGTTCATTTTTTTATGCTTTCTGGACTTTTTGTTTTCATTTTAACTGGGATGTGGTCATTGTTGCCCAGGCAGCCTGTGCAAACACCCCTCTCTGAGCTCCTGGGAATGGGGGAAGGTTAGAATACAAATGCTGCAAATAAAACGAAAAAATGGAACCAAAAAAATCAATGAATACTATATCATATGAAGGCAAAGGAATGGGGAACATGGTCTTAGCATGGGCATAGCGAGGACTTTTGTTAGCGGGGCAGAAATGACATGATTGGTCAGTTAAGTATTTCTATTGTTTTATTTGATAGGGAGCAGCTGCCCTCTGTCCCCCCCCCCCTTAGCTATGCCCATGGGTCTTATGAAACAAAATGTGGTATTTTGGGCTTGTGGCTCTCCCCCCCCCCCCCTGGGCTGGTAACTTGCAAGGAAGGAGGACTTGTATTAGCAGCACACAAAGAGAGAGAGAGAGAGAGAGAGAGAGAGAGAGAGAGAGAGAGAGAGAGAGGGAGGGAGGGAGGGAGGGAGGGAGGGAGGGAGGGAGGGAGGGAGAGGGAGAGTATTCTGCCAGAACCATGGTAATATGGAAATAAACAAGTCTGGTTCCACACTTGCATCAGCATCGCCTGGGCAACCTGGGAGCGAATTGCGACATGAGGCATTGTTTATGTTCCAAAAAGGAGGGGGTAGAGGAGGAATTGGAAAGCTGAGTAACATCCCCACTCCTTATTGAAATCTACATCCAGATTTCCATTCCATCCAGAGAAGCAGCATCAGCGGTATGGGTGACTGACACAACCAATTGCTACTTTGATTGGTAACTGAAATCCTAAGACCTTTGTTTGCTGTGTATTAGCATGATTAGGGTTAGGGAGCATAGCAATGCAAAGGCCAGTTGCCACCTCTCTTAGAAACTCCAGAGAATTAGAAAGACACAGAAGAAATTGTTTGTATTCTCCAAATGCTGCCCCACAGACCATGCCACTACAAGGAGATGACAAAAGGCATTGTTTTTGTGCCCTGTATTTAAGTTTTATTCCCCACCCCCTCCAAAGTGCTCAGGGTGAGGGATCAGGCCTGGTCCCATGCTCTGGAGGTGGTGCTCCCTTCATTCTGCTCCTCTGTCCTGAAGGGCTCTGGGATTAGGGTGGACACAGTTGTGGTTCTCCGGGGGGAAGGGTCAGACTTATGCTTGGAATGTCTGGAATCAGTATTTTGGTACCTGGAAAAGGGCAGGCGACAGCTTACTCATGCCAAATATAAGCAGGATATAAATGTAAGAAAACAACTAGCTAAATAAATACTCCCCCTTCAATGCCATCTAGGTCTTCAGCTGGTGGGTCAGGACTTCCACCAATACTTCCACCATGCAAATATATGGTCAATGATGAAGAAATGGGTCCCCAAATGCATGTTACTGAAAAGGATGGAGATCCCTATCTAGCCTTTCGTCCATCATTGAATCACAGAACTGTAGAGTTGGGAAGGCCCATGAGTGTCATCTAGTCCAACCCCCTGCCATGCAAGAATCTTTTACCCAACATGGTGCTCGAACCCATGACCCTGAGATTAAGAGTCCCATGCTGCACCAACTGAGTTATCCTAGATTCAACAAGTCTTGTGGCAGCAAATTCCACACATCAATGGTGAGTGTGCTTTGCTGCGAACAAATAAGAACGTAAGAACATAAGAATCTGTTGGATCTGGCCAAAGGGCATCTAGTTCAGCATTCTGTTCTCACAGTGACCAACCAGTTGCCTGTGGGAAACCTGCAAGCAGGATCCAAGCACTCTCCTCCCATGTTTCCAGCAGCTGGTATTCAGAAGCAGGACATAGTCATAGAATCATAGAATCATAGAATCATAGAGTTGGAAGAGACCACAAGGGCTATCGAGTCCAACCCCCTGCCAAGCAGGAAGCACCATCAGAGCACTCCTGACATATGGTTGTCAAGCCTCTGCTTAAAGACCTCCAAAGAAGGAGACTCCACCACACTCCTTGGCAGCAAATTCCACTGTTGTCCTGACTAGTTGTCATTGATAGCTTTATCCTCCTCTGTGAATTTATCCAGTCCTCTTTAAAAGCCATCCATGTTGGTGGTCAGCACTGCCTCCTGTGGGAGGGAGTTCCATAGTTAAACTAAGCGCTGTTTATTGGGGCTTTACTTAATGCTATCAACACACATGAAACTATTTCCCCAACTCCTGCCTGCTGGTTCCCCTTGCATGTTTCTTTTGGTGTGTTTTCTACATGGCTATTTTGCTATTAATCATTTCTATTGTTTTCCTTCTGCTGTTTGGGATCGTGGTACTGTTGCTTGAGCTGCTTGCAATTATATTTTATGGTTGCAATTTCATTCCATGTTGTTCATTTTAAATTGTTCTGAGCTGCCTTGGGGACCTTGTTGTTGAAAGGCAGGCTGGGGGGGGGGGCAGTAAAATCAGGGGTCGATAAGCTTTTTTTTTTAGTGCAAGGGCCATATTTGATAACCATCTGAGGGCCATGTACCAGTGTTGAATGGGGTTAGATACAAAAACTGGGTGGAGCAACAGGAGGGACTCTTTGTGCATTAGGCTATAATCCAGCTCCACATACCCTCCAAGTTTCTATACCTACCCCTGCCCCCATCTTCATCCAGGAAAGCAAGAGGCTTTGATCTCACATTCCAGCCAGGCAAAAGCACTTGAAGAGGGCACAAAGCAGGGGCAGGGAGGCTTGTGACCTGGAGAGAGTGCTAATGGTCAGAGAGAGAGAGGTCTGGTTGGTGGCATGTGGCTCCTGGGCTGAGCCTCCCATTCCTGGTTTAAATAAACAAAGGCACACAGACCTCTGGATTCACCCTCATTCCCTTAGCCCTTACAGTGCAGGGGCTGCAAAGGGGCTCTTCTCTGTCTGTTGTTGGACTAAAACTCCCATCATCCCATGGTGACTGGGGCTGATGGGAGTTGGAGTCCAACAAGCTCTTGGGATGTTGGCTACCCTGGCCTAGGTACATGCCATTAAATCACATAAACAAGCAGCAATCTCCATTCTTTTAGCACTTATGGTCCTTATGTGGCCAAAACAGCACCATCTGTGCAAGACGGAGGGCTCAGCAAGCCTGGAGAAAACGGCAAGGTTTGAAGATAGGATAGGATAGGATAGGATAGGATAAGATCCCTCAGAGAAGAACACTCCCCCCTCCCCAAATAGCCCAATGTGAACTTAGCATACTTAGTGGAAATTGAATACTGTTTGGGGTGGGGTAGAACAGAGTAGCTGGAACCCTGAGCTGCAACACTCCATGGTGCAACATTTTATTGTAGGTTGGACTTGCATTCATTCATTTACTTTCATTCCCCAGAGCACTGGTGACACATACGACTCCCCACTGCAGTGGGCACACTCCAATGCCGACTTCCAGAGCCAAAGGTGCAGCTCAGCCTGTTAGTTGTCTTTCTGGTATCTCTAAGCATCCAGCCAGAGTGCCGGCCATCAAGAAGCAGTATGCGTCCATCAGTGCCAAGTATAAAGGTGAGCTGTGGGAATAGATGAAGCAAGAGAGAGAAGGAGATCAGGAATACAGAGGTACCCATATCTTTGCCAGTCTGGATGTGTTCAACAGCATTGTTGAAAGACCCTCTGGCATCTGGTTAGCCCCTGTGAGAACAGGATGCTGGACTCGGTGGCTGGCTGGCTTGATCCATCAGGGTTCCTTTTTTGTTCTTGTGGAAACCAAAGAAGGAAACTGATCTACATTTCTCAGTCACCATCAGAACTTTCTTCCAAGAGTACTGCTAGCATGCGAGACAGTGCATATTTCCTTGTTAATAAATAATAATAAATAATAAATTTTATTTATATCCCGCCCTCCCCAGCCGAAGCTGGGCTCAGGGCAGCTAACAACAATAAAATAATACAACATTCTAAAATCATTTCATTATAAAATTTATTCAAATCAAATTGATGGCAACCATTGGGCTAGAGTTCTGTGAAGATTGCCAAAGGAGGGAGTCAGGCTAATAATATTTTTTTTCTTTTGATTTCCTTTTCCTGTGGCTGGTATGTCACCACTGCTGTTGTCCTACCAGGGTAACGCTTGTTTAAAGGGGATGAAGGAAGGGGGTTGGGAAAGTACAGGCAGAGCATAGGTGGTTGAGTAAAATGGGAAATCTTCTCTGGCTTGAATTATAGTCCGAGCCACAGAAGAATTCAGGTGCCTTGTAATGCTCACTTCCTATTGCAATGCAAATATCCTGGCCCAAGGCTAGCGAGATTTTACCAGAGGGAGAAGAAAAGTATGTTGTGGGACTTCCATCAGCCCCAGCCAGTCTGGTTCAATGGTCAGAGATGATGGGAGTTGCAGTGCAGCAACACCTGGAGATCAAACACATCCATTCTTAAGGAAATTAGCCCTGAGTGCTCACTGGAAGGACAGATTGTGAAGCTGAGGCTCCAATACTTTGGCCACCTCATGAGAAGACTCCCTGGAAAAGACCCTGATGTTGGGAAAAATGGAGGGCACAAGGAGAAGGGGACGACGGAGGATGAGATGGTTGGACAGTGTTCTCGAAGCTACAAACATGAGTCTGATCAAACTGCGGGAGGCAGTGGAAGACAGGAGTGCCCAGCATGCTCTGGTCCATGGGGTCACGAAGAGTCGGACACGACTAAACTACTAAACAACAACAACAACACCTAGAGAGCTGTAGCTCCAAAACCCAATATATTATTCAATATATTATTCAACACAATATATTATTCCATTTTGCCCTTTTACCCAGTGTGGCAGCTCATAATCTGCAAATGCTAATGGTTCCGGGTTGTCTTCCCATTATTTTATTCCTCCCCCCCTTGTGGTTCTCTTGCAGGGCCAGGACCTGGGAAGTATGGTAGGTAGCCTCTCACTGGCATTAAGGACCATGACTTCACCAAGTATGCTGAGCCAGCCTACACAACGCGTGTGAAATCCAGTGAAAGATGTAAGATGCTGACAAGTTAGGTTCTGTGTTATTTGGGTTTTCCCAACAGCATTAACTGACCCACAGGGTGAAGCTGGCTAAACAACTGTTAAATTTGCTGACAAAACATTTGAACAGAGATTGACAACCTGTGTTTTTGGGACTCTCTAATTATCAGGGCCACAGTTGATGGGACCTGGGTGATCCATGATCAAGAGCTGGGTGGCTTTCCAAAGTTTCCATTCCAACTGGATCAATGGCACTGCATGTAGGGGGCTGATGTAGTTGTTTCTTGACTACAACTCCCATCAGCCCCAGTCAGCATGGTCAAGAATGATAGGAGTTGTAGTCCAGCAAGGGCTGGAGGGTCTTATACTGCTGATTATTATGGTTGCACAAAAATCAGGGTTCTCAGTTGTACAGCTGTGGACCTTAGTGGGAAGAGGATGATCTACACTTAAGCCATGTTGAAGGATAACAGGAATGGAGGTGCAGGGGGGCGGAGCTTAACATATTCACTGCTATCTAGCTAGTGGGTGCCTTTAATTGATATCGGATAGGAAGTCAGTCATTGTAACCAAGCTAAATAGCTCAGAATCCACACCATGCCTCATGCAGACAATTCTTCTTTCCTTTGCAAGTGATCTCGATCACGGAGAGTCCTGGGCCCTGCTACTATGTGGACCCAAGCATTTCCCGTCTAGGGATATGGAGACCAGTTTCATTCCGCATGGTGCAAGAGAGAAAGCGGGCATGTAAGTTGAAAGATGAGAGATACTATGATGGTCAAGATGGGGCTGGAGTGGCATCTGTGCAATTTTGTGATGAAAATGTTTCTTTCTCACCTTGTGCAAAGAAGGCTTGTTGGTCAATCCCTGAACATGAAAGAGAGGGAATGAAAAAGAATGAGTGTGAGTGAATGAGCAGGTGTGTTATGCATGAAAATGGATGTGTGGGAGCATTATGTGTGGAGCTGTGGTCTTAAACCACTGAGTCTCTTGGGCTTGCTGAGCAGAAGGTTGGTGGTTCGAACCCCTGAGACAGGGTGAGCTCCTGTTGCTCTGTTCCAGCTTCTGCCAATCTCGCAGCTTGAAAGCATACCTGTGCAAGTGGATAAATAGGTACTGCTCCAGGGGGAAGGTAAACGGCGTTTCCATGCACTCTGGCTTCTATCACAGTGTCCCGGTGCACCAGAATGCTGGCCACATGACCCAGAAAGCTGTCTGCTCCTTCAGCCTGAAGTGAGATGAGCGCCACACCGCATAGACGCCTTTGACTATGTATGTAAGGTCCTTTACCTTACATTTACCTTTTACCTGCATGCATGTGGATTTGTGTATGAATGACAGAGAGCAGGGGTAGACTTTGCTAATACGGTTTTCTAAGTGAGGACAAAATTTGGCACTTTCCCCAATATATTTTATTTCCACAGTAATTCCTTTTGGTACAGTTGCTTTTTAATGGGGTTTCTCAGTAGGTACCCACATGAATATAAGTATTAATTATTATTATTATTATTACTATTATTATTGCTACTACCAATATTATTATTACTATTATTATTATTTTATGCCCCCTTGGCTCAGCACCCTGAGCAGGGGAACAGCCTGCACTGCCCTAGATCTGGCACTACAGAGAGAAGCATATGAAAAAGAGACAGGTGGCCTCACCCTCTTTTTTTATCAGCCACACTCACTGTTTGTCCCAGCCCCACTGGTTTGCAGGCCCTGGAAGGTTGACTGCATGGGAGTGTTGTCCATAGGCTGTAAAAGTTTATTCACTCTTTGATAAAAAAAATATTTCTGAGTAGGGGGTGTCAAGAACCAGACAGGAAAACCAGCTATGTACAGAGACCTTACCTAAGTGGGCTGTTTGATGTGGGAGATTGTCTGGGGTGATATCAAAGTGTAGTTTAAAAGTGTCTGTGACGCCCATCCATCCCTCCATTCATTCCATGTGAGTGTGTGATCCCTATTGCTTTCCAGCTATTGGCCTTGACCGAGTGGGGCTGCTCTGGATAAAGGGGCATTCAAGGAACTGGGGGAAATATAGTTTTCCTGATTGGTGTTCCACCAAGTCAACTGGGTTGAAAAACACTTTTTACCATTAGGGTGTGTCAGGGAACTGCCATCGGAGCATCAGGTGGTGGAGGGGCTCAGGGAGGAAGAAAGAGACTCAACAGCTGAAGCAGGCACCAGCAGGGGGAGGAGTGATTCTCTGAGGGAATGTGAGCAGGAGGGAGGGCTCAGGGACGCTTCCAGCGAAAACAGTGGGGAGGTATCTGAGTCTCACATAGGGAGACCTACACCTCGCCGGAAACTGTCACGCCGTGAGTCCAGGAGACGCGTTTCCGTTAAGGAGCTCCTTTGCTGGAAACGCTTCCGCAGACAGCCACTGTCGGACTCTACTAGTGACTAGAGCAGACATGTCTGAGGAGCTCCGTCACACACTGAGGTTTGTGGGGTCGCACAAACTCTGAGGGAGCACGATTTTACGCACAAGCAGCTAATCAATCCCTAACAGCAGTCCGACAGTCTTTGTACGCTGCCTGTGCAAGAGAAAGCATCATGAGCGAACCAACCGGAACCGGAGGAGCTGGGGTTGGGGCTGGTCCAAGCTTGGAAGATAGATACCGAGCGTTGGAGGTCCAACTGGCGCTGCAGACGGCGAGGCTGGAGGAGAGAAGGGCTCAGGATGCAGACAAGAAGGGGAGAGCCACTCAGTTCCCCAGAAAGGTACCAGGATTGGTGCAGAAGTTTGGGGGGGACCCCAAGGATTACCATGCCTTTAGGACAGAGATGCAATATGCACTTAATGTGCAGTTTGATGAATTCCCTGATGAGGAATCACGAGTTGCTTTCGTGATTGGGCATCTTGAGAGGGGGGCGAGAGACTGGGTTCGACCCCTGATGGCAACGCACAATGACGTACTAAAGGACACGATGAAGTTCTTTCGTGCAATGGATATCATGTTTTCCAGCGATATTGAGGAAGGGGTGGTGCGCAGACAGCTAATGGCTTGCAAGCAGGGAAGCCGATCTGTCCGTGAGTACTGGACTGAGTTTACCATGCTGGTTCACAGACTGGGTTGGGATTTATCGGCGGCACCCATTCAGATGCTATTTGAAGAAGGTCTTTCGTCGGCTGTGAAAGACGAGCTGTCACGGAGCCCCAGGGCGGGGTCTATGGATCAGCTGACCAAATCTGCGCTGACCATAGGAGCGCGTCAGGAGGCAAGAGCCTTGGAGAGGCGGGAAGGGAGAGGGGAACGTTGGAAGGAGTTCCGCATTCCAGACATTCCTGAGCCAGCTTTCCCGCCGGCAGAGCCGATGGAAATCGGGACAGCGCGCGCGCGCGCATTTTCAAAACCCAGCGAGGGGGCTAAGAAGGAGGGAAAGGGCGCCCGGAAATGCTATCTCTGCCAACAGCCAGGCCACTTTGCCAGAGTCTGCCCCCAGAGGAAGGAATGGCAAGGGATGGTGGGAGCTGTTGAGGGGGAAGAGCAGGGGGAGACGGAGCAGGTAAAAGCCAACGCCTGGTTGCCACAATCGGGGCACTGCAGCCAGGCCAAAGAGCAGTGAAAGTGCCCGTGCCAGAAGCTCCTCGACCTGCTCTAGTGATTGAAGTGTTGCTAGAGCTGCAAAATGGACACCCCCTAAAAATAAAGGCGCTATTGGACTCAGGCAGCTCCTGCAATTTTATGAGCAAGGAGTTTGCTGCTGAACACCAGATACAGACTATCCCTTTAAGCAACCCCCTGCAGGTGACCACGATCGATGGCAGGGAGTTGTTGGGAGGAGGAGTCAGCTTGCAGACGGTCCCAATGATCATGAGGGTGGCAAGGCACACAGAACTGATAGCGTTTAATGTGGCCACCTTGGGAGGCGCTCCCATTATTTTGGGAATGAGCTGGCTAGCTCTACATGATCCGCTGGTTGGCTGGCATCAAAGAGTGGTGTCCTTTGGTTCAGCACATTGCTTAGAACACTGCAAAGGGGAAAAGGGTTCAGCAGGGGCCCAAGCCACCCTAGCAGGGACTGAAGTAATGGAGAAGGTGAAGGTACCACCACAGTATGCAGATCTCAGCGACGTGTTCAGCGAGAAGGAAGCTGACCAACTACCCCCGCATAGGCCCTTTGATTGCCAGATCAATTTACTCCCTGGAGCACAGCTTCCTGTGGGCAAGTTGTATGCCATGTCAGACAGGGAAATGCAGGAGTTGCGAGAGTTTATTGACAAGAACCTGAAGAGAGGTTTCATCAGAGAGTCCAAAGCAGCGGGGGGTAGCCCAGTGTTTTTTGTGGACAAAAAAAAGCGGACAAGCCGAGACTTGTATGTGACTTTAGGAGGTTGAACGCAGTGACTGAACCAGTGGTGTTCCCTATGCCCAGGATTGATGATATTTTGACCAGGGTGCGGAAGGGAAAGATTTTTACAAAGCTGGATCTAAGGGGGGCGTACAACCTGATACGCATAAGGAAAGGAGATGAATGGAAAACCACCATGTTTACCCCTTTGGGGGCATTTGAATATCTCGTTATGCCATTTGGATTACAAGCAGGCTCCGCGTGCTTTCAATCTTTTATGAACCATGTACTGGGCCCTTTGCTCTACAAGAATTGCGTTGCTTTCCTAGATGATGTGTTGGTGTATTCGGAGAATGAGGAGCAACATGTGAGAGACGTCAGAGAAGTGTTGAGGAGACTGCAAGCCAACAGGCTGTGGGTGAAACTGGAGAAGTGTCAGTTTCATACCAAGGAGGTGGAATTCCTGGGGTACCGCCTGTCAGACAAGGGATTGGCCATGGATCCCGGCAAGGTGCAGGCGGTGCTGGACTGGAAAACACCAAAAACCAAGAAGGATGTGCAGAGGTTCCTAGGGTTTGGAAACTTTTATCGTAAGTTCATCCGCAACTTCGCCCATCTGACGGCGCCCATTACTGACTGTCTCAGCAGTAAAAAGAAGTTTGTATGGACGGCGGAGGCGGAGCGAGCGTTTGAGGAGCTGAAAAGGGCCTTCGCCTCTGAAGAACAACTTCTGCATGTGGATTTACAAAGGAAGCTAAGGGTCGAAACAGACGCATCTGACAGAGCCATAGGGGCGGTGCTTCTTCTGCAGCCGGGAAAGGAGGAGTCAGAGTGGCGACCGTGTGCCTTCTTTTCGCGAAAGCTGAACAAATCCGAGAGGAACTACACGGTGTACGACCGAGAACTTCTTGCGATTCATGAGGCGTTCCGGAGATGGAGGCATCTGCTAATTGGTGCACAACATAAGGTGCAAGTGTGCACGGACCATAAAAATCTAGAGTATTGGAGAACTGCGCGAGTGCTCAACCAAAGGCAGTTGAGATGGGCCCAGGAGTTCTCCAAATTTAACTTTGAGATTTGTTACGTGCCAGGCCCAGAGAATGTTAGGGCGGACGCTCTCTCACGCAAACCTGAATATTTGGAGGGGGAGGGAGCACCTGAAGAAACCCATATCATCCCAGAGGATCGCTGGGTGTGTGGGGCGACTTTGGTGGGACAAAGGGAATTGGTAGAGGGTACGGTGCTTGATGCATACGCCCAGGACAAACTCAGGGGTCTCAGGAGGGAGGAAGACAAACCCGGTGGTTTTGAGGAGAGAAATGGGGCATTGTATTACAAGGGAGCGTTATATATACCCGAAGGGGAATTGAGGGAGAAGATACTCAAGCAGTTGCACGATAGTCCCACAGCAGGGCATTTTGGGCAACACAAGACCATGTGGCTGGTTACTAGGGAATTTTGGTGGCCCAAGGTCAGGGAAGATGTGCGGGAGTATGTGAGAGGGTGTGAACAATGCCAAAGAGCCAAGGGGGAGAGGCGGGCGCCGGCTGGTTTATTAGAACCACTGCCCACACCTGAAAGACCGTGGGAAGCAGTGGCAATAGATTTCATGACTGATCTGCCAAGGTCTAGAGGGAAAACAGCCATCATGGTGGTGGTAGACCTGTTAACTAAAATGGCCCACTTTATAGCCTGCTCACATGCGGTCACAGCAGAAGAAACAGCCAAATTGTTTGTAGAGAATGTGTTTCGGCTGCATGGCGCCCCCTTGAGGGTGGTTTCAGACCGGGGAAAACAATTTACTTCCAGGTTCTGGAGGAAGCTCATGAGCTTACTGCATGTAGAGGTTAATTTCTCAACGGCCCGTCATCCAGAAACCAACGGGCAGGCGGAAAGAGCAAATGGGGTTCTCCAGCAATATTTGAGATGTTACGTTAATGACAGAGAGAATGATTGGGTGGAGAAGCTGGCGTTGGCAGAATTTGCCTACAACAATGCAGAGAACGTGTCCACGGGGATGAGCCCCTTTTTGGCTAATCACGGGTGCCATCCCAGAGCCTTCCCAGGGGGGGAAGGGGAGAACTGGAGCGTTCCAGCTGCAGAACAGTTCGTTGAAGAAATGGAAGCGATTCATCGCCAGCTCCAACTCAACTTAAACAGGGCTAAGGAGGAATATAAGAGGCAGGCAGACAAAAACAGAAGAGAAGGTGAAAGCATTAGGGTGGGGGACCAGGTGTGGCTGTCAACCCAAGGGTTGCCATTCAAAGGAGGGTGTAAGAAGTTAAGACCCAAAAGGCTGGGTCCGTTTGAAGTCATGCAGCAGGTCAACCCAGTGGCTTTCAGACTCCGGTTACCGAACCACATGAAGCTGCACCCAGTTTTTCACAGGTCGTTGCTGTCACCGTATAGAGGAGACAGTGAAGGGAGGGTCACTAGGGGACCAGCAATGGAGGAGAAGGAACACAGCTACCATGTAGCGGAGATCCTTGATTCCAGGTGGAAGGGAGATCAAGTAGAGTATTTGGTAATGTGGGAAGGGGAACCGGAGTCGGAAAACACCTGGGTTAGGGCAGAGGATGTCAATGACGAAGTTTTAATAGAGACTTTTCATCAGAGGTTCCCACGTAAACCTCAGCCTGTAGCGAGGTTCCGAAGGGAATACTTTGCCACCACCGATGAGGAAGAGGAGTTGGAGGGGTTCCCAGATTCTGAAGAGGAAGAGGATTCAGCGAGCCAGGACGACGATCGATGGAGGGAGTTGTTCGAGACGTCTGAAGATGAGGAAGATTCTTTTCGGGGTTTTAGCCCTTCACCTCCCAGAGGGGAGGTAATGGGAGGGGGTGAGGGGGGCCCTGGAGGGGAGGTGGATGTCAGGGAACTGCCATCGGAGCATCAGGTGGTGGAGGGGCTCAGGGAGGAAGAAAGAGACTCAACAGCTGAAGCAGGCACCAGCAGGGGGAGGAGTGATTCTCTGAGGGAATGTGAGCAGGAGGGAGGGCTCAGGGACGCTTCCAGCGAAAACAGTGGGGAGGTATCTGAGTCTCACATAGGGAGACCTACACCTCGCCGGAAACTGTCACGCCGTGAGTCCAGGAGACGCGTTTCCGTTAAGGAGCTCCTTTGCTGGAAACGCTTCCGCAGACAGCCACTGTCGGACTCTACTAGTGACTAGAGCAGACATGTCTGAGGAGCTCCGTCACACACTGAGGTTTGTGGGGTCGCACAAACTCTGAGGGAGCACGATTTTACGCACAAGCAGCTAATCAATCCCTAACAGGGTGTCTAAGTGTCCTACTTTACAGAGGGCAGTCCTCTAGGCAAAGGGTTCTTCCAATAGTAACACCTTGAACCTGGCCTGGTAGCAAATCAGCAGCCAGTGCAGATCTTTGAGCACAGGTGTTATATGCTGACAAGGTCTCACTCCTGCCAGCAATCATGTTGCAGCATTCTGGTCAATCACGCTGGAAGTCTCATCTTCCTGATGCCAAGGGACCATAAGATGTTGAGCATGTGGCTGATGAACGGACAGAAAGGAGAGCCACCAAAAACAGCATAAGGGAAAACAAGAGGGTCATGTTGCTTTAGAGTCATAATCTAGGAAGTAGTCTGGAGGGTACCTATGGAATTAACAGTAAATGACAGTGAATTGCAAGGGAAGATGTCATGGAAGAGATTAATAGCAGTGCACTCTTAACTCCACAGGTGATGAACTTAGTTGGAAAGGCTGCTAGAAGAGGAGATTGGAGGACAATGCCATGATTTTTAAAAGTGGGGGGGATTTTCAGTCAAGGCAAGGAGGATAGTGCCTCTTCCTCCAACATCCTCAAAATCACAACAGTTTACAAATGATTCAGCTTAAGAACAAATAGAATTCTCAAATTTAGAGAGAGAAAGAGAGAGAGAATATGCAAGGCTTGTCATCTACAAGGAGGAGCAGAGTATTGTAGCAAATACATGGGGAATGCTTTTCCCTTTCGTTTGAGAAACATCAATGGAAGCTTGGGATCTACTAATAGATCAATAAGTGGTTTTTTTTTACTCCTAACATTAGCAAGTAAAACAGCAACTTAAAAAACAAACAAACCCTGCATGGCAGATTGCTCCTTCTCTTTAAGCCTCAATGTTTCTCACCTGTCAGATTTTACATCCATCATTCCTGCCTCCTCCTGTGCTCCTGTAGGATATGATGTATCTGTTACGATATAGAAGCAATGCGGCCGCGAGCTGGTAGCTTGAAAGCAAAACATAATGGGAATGTTGGGACTGTTCCGTGGGAAACAGAGGGACAGTCAATTAACAGTGCAGAGAGCACCGGAATTAGCTGAGAGCGTAATATGAGCTGTACAGGAAGTACAGGTGGAGTTTGTCTCTCGGCTGTTGGAGTTTGAAGAGAGCAGTCGTGTTTTTCTGTAATGCTGCAAAGACAGAAATAAAGGCATGTAAATACGTTTCTGTCTATCTCTTTCCCCTGCCGGGGGGGGCAGGAAAGAGGGGGGGGTGTTCTTCTCACGCTGAGAAGGATCGCCTATCACGACCTAGCCTGTATCCTGCTGGGGAATGCAGACAGGGAGGTCATCAGGAGATCAAGCCGGGTGCCTAGAGAGTTGCCAGTTTCTCCTAATAAAGGCTTGATTCCCAACATCTGGTAGCAGAGGATGGTTTTGATCCATGAAAGCAACAAGAGAGGTTGATGGAGCGTACTTCATCCTCTGCAAGGAGATAAGGAAGATATGGTAGCGTGCGGATGGAAGCACCGGAGGAGGTGTTTTTGCTGAGCAACGGAACCCCTAAGGTATGCTAATTTTATGGCTGTGAGAGTGAACGCGAATTGAGACATTCTTCGGTTCACTGAGTGTCTGCTTTTGGATGAAACCAGCACTGAAAGAGAGCCACATATTTCGCATACCTGAGTCTTGATAAGCCTGGAATGTCCAGTTGCTAAGCAACGAAACGTCAGTAAAGTGGAAAGTTACCGGCCAACAACGGAAGAGGGGCTGGGACTGTGAGAGGCTGGTAAACAGCGTTTGTTTTGTCTAATATCTCACTGCTCTTGAAAGGACTTTCAAAACAGCCTGTGTTTAACTGCCAAGTGAGGCAGTAAACAGCCAATAGACTCTTGGAATTTTACAGGCTCGAGAGTGAGAGCTGAGGCTTGGATTCAAAATGGATGCCAAGAAGGGAGGAGGCTTACCTTACCCACCTCCACTGACTAATGACAATTATTCCTCATGGTCTGTAAAGATGAAAGCCCTGCTTCAGAATCAGAGGATTTTTGGGGTGATTGAAAACCCCATCCCTGCTGCACCAACGCCAGGTTGGAATTCACAGAATGTGAGAGCCAGGACGGCCATAATTCTCTGTATCTCAGATGATCAACTCGTGCATATTCAGAATTTGCAATGCGCGCGTGAGATTTGGCAAACGCTGCTGTCAGGGGTTCAGGAGCAGAGGCACAGGAAAGGGAGGAAACAGAGAGCGAGGGGGAGGAATCCGGAGGTAATATGAGCGATGACAGCGGCCCGAGATCTCCGAGTCTTTCCAGTGAGTCGGAAGATTCACAGAAAGGGGCGCCAGTGGTCAGAGCAAGGGGGGCGCCTAGGGGGACACCCCAGGTAGAAGGGACCAGAGGGGACTCAGAGAGCAGAAGTTGGAAATCGGGACCAGCTTCCCCACCAGAGCGCAGTAGGGGGGAGGGGTCCCAGGTATCGGGATCTGGCGGCTCGCCGCAAGCGGGAGGGCAGGAGTTAGGATTGGCCACACCTCCATCTGGGAGCGAGGAAACGGTCAAGAGGAAGGTTGAAGGCTGCGCGCGCGCGCCAAGTTCAAATGCACAGGAAGGCGGCACAGTAAGCAGCCCGGATAGGGAGCCAGGTCCTAAAGCCCGCCGCAAGGAGGGAGAAGAGTCGGGGGGGGTCAGCGTCAGAAGAGTCCAGGAAGGAAGAGACCACGGGGGGGTAGAGGGACCCAGAGGAGAAAGGAAAGACGGAAGAGGTGGAGTAAGGCTAGAGTATTAAGTTGGTGTACAGGAGGCGGAGACTCAGACGGAGCTTCGCCGGTCTAGCTTCTAAGACGTAGAGCTGCGCGCTGCGGCTTGAAAATGGAAACTGTAGCTCAATAAAGAAGTTTGTACAATACTGCCGGCTAGCGTGGTCCTCTGTGAGCTGGGACCTGGAAGCGGCTCTGACAGCTGCGTAGAATACATCAAAGAGATGCTGGTTCTTCAGCGTTGCTGCATTTTGAAAAGCTGACCAATCTAAGGCTAGTGCCAGATGGAGATGTACAAGCGCATCTGACAGAGATGAAATTCTTACGCCAGCAGATGGCGGAATGCAATTTCCCTCTACAGGAAGAGATATTCTGCTTCATGATTATTAACAGCCTTAATCGGACTTATGCTGCTGCATCGTGAGTGCTGGAGAAGGCCTCTCCCTCCTCAGGCTCACTCCATCCGGCCTAGGGGGCGGGGCCCAGGCTCACCTTCGCCACAGCGTTAAGAGGCCTCATTGAGGCCTGGGACATCGCTGCTGCTGCATCGGAGTGTCGGAGAAGGCCTCTCCCTCCTCAGGCTCACTCCATCCGGCCTAGGGGGCGGGGCCCAGGCTCACCTTCGCCACAGCTTTAAGAGGCCTCATTGGGGCCTGGGACATCGCTGCTGCTGCATCGGAGTGTCGGAGAAGGCCTCTCCCTCCTCAGGCTCACTCCATCCGGCCTAGGGGGCGGGGCCCAGGCTCACCCCCGTAATAGCTTTAAGGAGACTGGTGCTGCTGCAGCAAATGTTGAAGATGTTTATATATATTTTAAGGTGTTTTAAAGGTGTTTTTATTGTTTACTTTGTTGTACCACCGTGAATGGTGGTTTTTATCTATGTATTTTTGTTTGTTCCGTCTTGTTTTGTTTTTGGGGTTGGACATCGAGTGGGGTGGGGATTGGTTTTGTTTGGGCATAATTGTTTTGGTTGTTTTGTTTTCTAATTTGTAAATGGAGGTTAGTATGAGGCTTGGGATTGCTACCGTGGAGGGGCGAGGGAGGTATGGAGGTGGGGGCAGATGTTATAGGCGAAGGGGATTGAGATACGGATATGGTCGTACCCCTTCCAATCTGCGCCCCATCCCGAGGGACGAGGGTAGGGTGAGCAAGGATTACTCACCTCCTTCACTGGTGTTGTGCAATGCCAGGTCTATAGGCAACAAAACCGCTACCCTGCGAGATTTCTTTACCTCGCAGGGGGTTGACCTGGCTTGTGTGATGGAGACCTGGGTGCGCGAAGGGGTAACTGTTACCTTACGAGAGATGGCGCCCCCGGGTTTCTCCGTCCTCCACCAGTCACGGACTGTGGGCTGGGGGGGAGGGGTGGCAGTATTAATCCGGGAAGATTGTTCTTTCAGGGCTCTACCATCGCCATTGATCCCCGGCATTGAATGTGTTGGCCTAGTGTGGGGCTCCGAGGAGAGCTTGGCTGTCTGGCTGGTGTACCGGCCACCTAGCGTACCAGCAGCCACCCTGTCAGGCCTGTTGGAGGCGGTGGCCGGCTGGGCCTTGGAGTTCCCTAACCTATTGGTATTGGGAGACTTCAACTTCCACGCTGATGCCACTCCCTCCTCACAGGCTCTGGACCTGGTGTCTTCCATGGCGACACTAGGGCTCTCCCAGTTTGTTTCGGGCCCCACACATCAAGCAGGCCACACGCTGGATTTGATCTTTGGCGCCGGTATAGATGTGATCATGTCTCCTTCGATGAAGGTGCCATGGTCTGATCACTATGCTCTGAAAGCCAGGATTGATGTTCCACCCCCACCCTGCTTAGGTGGCGAGCCAATTTGGGCTCGCCCGCAGAGGCTGATGGACCCTGATAGATTCCCTCAAGCCTTGCGGGACCTTTCTCCCCCTGGCGACTCATTGACTGAGCTTGTTGAGGGCTGGAATACCCAGCTCCTGGCAGCCATCGATGAGATTGCACCTAAGCGCCCTCTACGACCCCGCAGAAACCGGGCTCCCTGGTTTACCGAGGAGCTTCGGAAAATGAAGCGGGACCTCAGACGGCTAGAGCGAGTATGGCGGGGTGCCCGTGACGGAGCCTCAAGAACATCTTATAGGGTTTTTATGAAAACCTATGAGATGGCAGTGAAGGCCGCTTAGAAGTCTTACTTCTCGGCTTGCATTGCATCCGCTAGCTCTCGCCCGGCGCAATTATTTAGTATAATTCGGTCTTTAACATCCCTTGAAGGACAGCCAAATTTAAATAACAATCTGACACACAGCTGTGAGGCATTTGCGAGCTTTTTTGCGGAGAAGGTCCTGTTGCTCCGCCATGACCTCCCTGCCAATTTGGATACAATAAAGGAACTGGAGGCCCCTCGACTGTCCTCGGGTCCAGTATTGGACCACTTTGACCGGATATCTCCAGCCGATGTGGACAGATTCCTCCAAGCTGGAAAGCCCACCACCTGTCCTCTTGACCCGTGCCCGTCATGGCTGATTAGAGCGTGTCCAGACGAGGTGCGGGCCCCCCTGGGGGATATCATCAATTTGTCCCTTGGCACCGGGATATTCCCAGGGGAACTGAAGGAGGCGGTGGTGCGTCCGCTCTTAAAGAAAACATCATTAGATCCCTCAAATCTATCCAATTACCGCCCGGTCTCGAATCTTCCATTCCTGGGTAAGGTGATTGAGAGAGCGGTTGCTGAACAGCTTGGTAGGTTTCTGGATGAAACATCTGCTTTGGATCCATTCCAGTCCGGCTTCTGCGCTGGTCATGGGACCAAGACGGCTCTGGTCGCCCTAACAGATGATCTCCGCAGGCAGCTGGATCGAGGCGGGTCGGGGCTGCTGATTCTTCTAGATCTGTCAGCAGCCTTTGACATGGTCGATCACGAACTCCTGGACCACCGCCTTGCCGACGTGGGGATCCAGGGCACAGTCCTTCAATGGCTGCGCTCGTTTCTCTCTGGTCGGGGACAGAGGGTGGCGCTTGGGGGGGAATTGTCATCGCGCCACTCCTTGGTGTGTGGAGTGCCTCAGGGTGCAATTCTCTCCCCGATGCTTTTTAACATCTTTATGCGCCCCCTCGCCCAGCTTGTCCGGAGTTTTGGGTTGGGTTGCCATCAGTATGCTCATGACACCCAACTCTATCTGTTGATGGATGGCCATCCTGACTCGGCCCCAGACACACTGACCAGATGTCTGGAAGCTGTGGCTGGATGGTTACGTGGGAGCCGGTTGAAGTGAAATCCTTCGAAGACAGAGGTCCTCTGGCTGGGACGGGGCGATATGGGATTGAGGGGGCAACTCCCATCTCTTGCGGGGGTGCAATTAGTGCCAGCATCGTCCGTTAAGAGTTTGGGTGTAATCTTCGACACCTCCCTCTCCATGGAGGTGCAGATTACAGCTATAACAAAGGCGGCATTTTTTCATCTCCGCCAAGCTAAGCAGTTGGCCCCTTATCTCTCTCGCCCTGACCTAGCCACTGTGATCCATGCGACGGTCACCTCCAGACTGGATTATTGTAACTCGCTCTACGTGGGGCTGCCCTTGAGACTGACCCAGAAACTCCAGCGGGTGCAGAATGCCGTGGCGAGACTCCTTATGGGGTCTTCGCTGCGAGATCACATTCACCCGGTACTATACCAGCTGCACTGGCTCCCGGTGGAGTACAGGAGAAAGATACAGTGTTTATAGAGTGCTGGTTTTAACCTTTAAAGCCCTATACGGCCTAGGACCCTCGTACCTACGGGACCGCCTCTCCTGGTATGCCCCACAGAGAAACCTAAAGTCTGCCAATAATAACATCCTCAAGGTCCCAGGCCTCAGAGAGGTTAGGCTGGCCTCAACTAGAGCCAGGGCCTTCTCGGCTGTGGCCCCAATCTGGTGGAATGCTCTGTCACAAGAGACTAGGGCCCTGCGGGACCTGACATCTTTCCGCAGGGCCTGCAAGACAGAGTTGTTCCACCAGGCCTTTGGTCAGGGCGCAGCCTGACTCCCTCCTCTGGCAACCTGCACATAATTTTGCTTAATTGGTTGCCTTCAATTTGATTTAATTAATTTTTATAATGAAATATTTTTAGATTGTGTAACTATTTTACTGTTTGATTATTTGATTGTTGTTAGCCGCCCTGAGCCCGGCTTCGGCTGGGGAAGGGCGGGATATAAATAAAATTTATTATTATTATTATTATTATTATTATTATTATTATTATTATTATTATTATTATTATAAAACGGTTGCAAGTCAGCTTGGTTCTCTACTTGCCGCAGAACTCACGACGGAGAGAATCTGCGCCGTGATTCTCAATGAGAAAGATCGCCTTGCTGCAATAGATGTCAAAGACAGGGGGAGAGAAGCTCGGAGTTCTGACACCCCCACTGCTATTGCTAGTGAAGAACAGGCTGTTGCTTTGAACGTTGTCCATTGTTTCAATTGTGGACAGACTAGGTCAAATCCAGCACCAAAAAAGACGACTCCCCTCCGGTTTGCAGGAGTGGAGGGGGAGAACCGAGCATTATTTTACCTGCAAGAAAAGAGGGTGTAAATATATTTCTGCTGTCTCGGAAATCTGGGAACGGACTGCCTATGACAGGGAAGGTCGACCAGTGGGAAGAATTGTCTGCATGTTAAGGGTAAAGAATATTGACACTTTGAGAAAGATACAGTGTTTATAGATCTGCCTTTGACTATAAAGTAACTTTTTAGAGACACTGAAACTTTTCTAAAAGCATTGAAACTCTGGCTTTTGAGGGATATTGGAACTTTTAAGAACTATACTTGTTTTTAACAGTTGCATAGTGAAGTTGGAAGGGTGTCCCCCTAGAGGAGACTACGTTGTAACAACTATTTTGTCATCAAGTTACCAAGCTCTGGAAAATTACTTTGCAAAACAAACTCACCAAGCGTGTGACTGACCTTGGGCTTGTTATGGCAGATGGGAAAGGGAAGATAGAGCTGGTGAGTGGCATACAGGATAAAACTACCAGATCCGGCAGACAATACAAGACTGATATTACTTTTCAGAGAAGGGCCTCAACATCTGGAGCGGCAGGCACAGTAGGAGCTGCTGCTTCGCAAGTAAAATCAAAAGCTATGTCATCTGAAGAGCTATTGGCTCAGGCACTTGGCAAAATTGATGCATCTTTGGAAAAATTAGCCAAACAGGTTGCAGAGACAAATAAACAAGTAGCTGGGGCCTCAGCAAAAATAGATTTGAACACTCCAAGTATTAATGAACTGGGGAACAAGGTGAACTCCAATACACAGTCCATTGAAAAACTATTAGAGGAATCAGCCTCGACTCGACAGATTGCAGAGGAAGCTAAGGATATTGCAACTGCTGTTCAAGAGAAGATACCACCGGTATATAAGAAATTAGAGGATCACGACCTGACACTCTCTATGATTGAATTACAAAGAAAGGAGAGAAACCTAAGAATTAGAGCAGTACCTGAAAGTGAGAAAGACAACTTGATAGACTTCCTTACAAAGGAATTCACAGACTTTTGGCAACAAGACCTGGGGAAAGATGAATTCAAGATAGTGAGCAAGAGCAAGAGATTGTTTGATCACCTTAAGAACAAAAGAAGAAAGAGATAAAATCTTGAATCTGCACTACCAAAGAACCTTGGAAATTGAAGGCTCATTTGTTGAGTCCTTCAAGGATATACCTAAACACATTTTGGATATAAGGGCTTATTATAAAGATCTTGTCGGCCTACTTAGAAGAAATAAAATACTCTTCAGGTGGGAATTTCCCCAAGGTTTATCTTTTAAATACAAAGGAAGGAAAATAAGAATAAGGACAGTGAATGATAAAGACAAGTTTCTGAAAGATCACGAGGAGGACTTACAGAAGGAAGTGGAATCAGGGGAGGAGCTGACTGCATCAGGAAAAGGAATTCTAGACATAGCAAACTTGTCATTTGGATTCCCGGGCCCAGGGAAAGACACACCACCGACAGAAGAACAACAACAACTCGGTGCAGTTGGAGGGAAAGCTAAGTAACTTACCATGGCTCTGCAACTTTTAACCTGGAATTGTAATGGACTGAATTCCCCTCGGAAGAGGAAATCTGTTTTTCATGTATTAAGGAAAGAACAATTGGACTTGATTTGTTTAAAAGAAACACATGTAATGAGGCTACACAGGAAAATGCTTATTAATAAGAGATTGGGACAAGAATTTATTTCGTATGACAAAGTTAAAAAGAGAGGCTTGGTGATATATGCAAAGGAGAAATTGCTACCAAAATTTCATAGAATCATAGAATCATAGAGTTGAAAGAGACCACAAGGGCCATTGAGTCCAACCCCCTGCCAAGCAGGAAACACCATCAGAGCACTCCTGACATATGGTTGTCAAGCCTCTGCTTAAAGACCTCCAAAGAAGGAGACTCCACCACACTCCTTGGCAGCAAATTCCACTGTCGAACAGCTCTTACTGTCAGGAAGTTCTTCCTAATGTTTAGGTGGAATTTTCTTTCTTGTAGTTTGGATCCATTGCTCCGTGTCCGCTTCTCTGGAGCAGCAGAAAACAACCTTTCTCCCTCCTCTATGTGACATCCTTTTATATATTTGAACATGGCTATCATATCACCCCTTAACCTCCTCTTCTCCAGGCTAAACATGCCCAGCTCCCTTAGCCGTTCCTCATAAGGCATCGTTTCCAGGCCTTTGACCATTTTGGTTGCCCTCCTCTGGACACGTTCCAGTTTGTCAGTGTCCTTCTTGAACTGTGGTGCCCAGAACTGGACACAGTACTCCAGGTGAGGTCTGACCAGAGCAGAATACAGTGGCGCTATTACTTCCCTTGATCTAGATGCTATACTCCTATTGATGCAGCCCAGAATTGCATTGGCTTTTTTAGCTGTCGCGTCACACTGTTGGCTCATGTCAAGTTTGTGGTCAACCAAGACTCCTAGATCCTTTTCACATGTACTGCTCTCAAGCCAGGTGTCCCCCATCTTGTATTTGTGCCTCTCATTTTTTTTTGCCCAAGTGCAATACTTTACATTTCTCCCTGTTAAAGTTCATCTTGTTTGTTTTGGCCCAGTTCTCTAATCTGTCAAGGTCGTTTTGAAGTGTGATCCTGTCCTCTGGGGTGTTAGCCACCCCTCCCAGTTTGGTGTCATCTGCAAATTTGATCAGGATGCCCTTGAGTCCATCATCCAAGTCGTTGATAAAGATGTTGAATAAGACCGGGCCCAAGACAGAACCCTGTGGCACCCCACTAGTCACTCTTCTCCAGGATGAAGAGGAACCACTTATACCGAAAACAGAGACTGAAAAGACTCAACTTAAGAACTACCGTCCCATATCCTTATTAAATGTGGATTACAAAATTTTTGCTGATATTTTGGCTAAGAGGCTGAAAAAAGTACTGATTGAAGAGATTCATAAGGACCAAGCGGGTTTTCTGCCGGGAAGACATTTATCTGATAATCTGAGGAACGTAATTGACATTTTGGAAAAGTTAGAAGTGAATATAAACACTAAAGCAGTTTTGATATTCGTGGGTGCAGAGAAAGCCTTTGATAATATATCTTGGAGTTTTATGAAAAAGAACTTGCAGGGTATGGGGGTAGGCCAAGGTTTTGAAAATGGTATAGGTGCAATATATTCTGAACAAAAGGCTAAATTAATTGTAAATAATGTGGTTACGGAACAATTTAAGATAGAAAAAGGAACATGACAGGGGTGCCCAATTTCCCCATTGCTTTTTATATCGGTCCTGGAGGTTCTGCTCAATATGATCAGAAGAGACCGGCAGGTTAAAGGTATACAGGTCGGAGCTAAACAATATAAATTGAGAGCATTTGCAGGTAACCTAGTTTTGACGTTACAGGAGCCAGAGTCTAGTACCAAAAGAGTATTAGAATTAATTCAAGAGTTTGGTCAGGTGGCAGGATTTAAATTGAACAAATTAAAAACTAAGGTTTTGGAGAAAAACTTAACATCATTGGAAAGAGAGAAGTTCCAGAATGAAACAGGTTTGACTGTGGTTAAGAAAGTGAAATACTTGGGGATTAATATGACAGCTAAAAATGGAAATTTGTTTAAAGATAACTATGAAAAATGCTGGACGGAAGTTAAAAAAGATTTAGAAATTTGGTCAAACTTGAAGCTTTCCTTGTTAGGTCGAATTGCTGTTATAAAGATGAATGTATTGCCAAGAATGTTATTTTTGTTTCAATCATTGCAAATTTTGGACAAAATGGACTGTTTCAAGAAGTGGCAGAGAGACATTTCTAGATTTGTCTGGCAGGGCAAGAAGCCCAGAATAAAATTTAAAATATTAACTGATGCAAAGGATAGAGGTGGATTTGCCCTGCCAGACTTTAAACTCTACTATGAATCAGCGGCATTTTGCTGGCTGAAAGAATGGCTGCTTCTTGAGAACACAGACATTTTGGATTTAGAAGGTTTTAATAACGTTTTTGGGTGGCATGCATACTTGTGGTATGACAAGGTTAAAGCACATAAAGCATTTAAAAATCATATTGTCAGAAGAGCATTGTTTAATGTCTGGATAAGATATAAAGATTTACTTGAAAATAAAACCCCAAGGTGGTTGTCACCGATGGAAGCAAAGGCCCAGAAAAAGCTCAATATGGAGGCCAAATGGCCGAAATATTGGGAAATTTCGGAACAAGAAGGAGATAAACTGAAATTACAGAGTTTCGAGAAATTAAAAAGTAAAGTGAGAGATTGGCTCCATTATTATCAGATAATGGAGGCCTACAATTTGGATAAAAAAGTTGGCTTCCAGGTGGAAAATACTAAACTGGAAACAGAACTGTTAGAACCCAAAACCAAGATTTTGTCAAAAATGTATAACTTGCTGTTGAAATGGAATACTCAGGATGAAACGGTTAAATCTGTCATGATTAAATGGGCACAAGATGTTGGACATAATATTAATTTTGCTGACTGGGAACAGTTGTGGACCACCGGAATGAAATTTACGGCATGTAATGTCTTAAGAGAAAATATTATGAAAATGATTTACAGGTGGTACATGACCCCAGTCAAGCTCGCAAAAATCTATCTATCATTTGCCCGATAACAAATGTTGGAAATGTAAAGAAATGGAAGGTACATTCTTTCACCTTTGGTGGACGTGCCCAAAGATTAAGGCTTTCTGGGAGATGATATATAATGAACTGAAAAAGGTATTTAAGTATACCTTCCTGAAAAAACCAGAGGCCTTTCTCCTGGCCAATTGGTGCCAAAGAAGGACAGAACTTTTTTTATGTATGCAACGACAGCAGCAAGAATACTTATTGCAAAGTATTAGAAGACGCAAGATTTGCCCACTTTGGGAGAATGGCAGATGAAGCTGATTGACTGTATGGGACTGGCAGAAATGGCTGGCAGAATCCGTGACCAGGGAGAAGAGTCGGCAGAGGAAGATTGGGAAAAATTTAAGGACTATTTACAAAAATATTGCAAAATTAAGGAATGTTGAATGATGTTGGATTGAAATTAAGCGGTTTTCAGCTGTAATGGTAAAAGGAATTTGATAAAATGGTTTTCTTCTATTCAAAGTTATAATAATCTAAGAAAATACGGTGTTTTTTTCTTCTTTTTCTTTTTAAGCTGTAATGCTTTGAGATAAGGATTTGCTGTATGAATAATCTGAATTGGATATACAAGAAGGGGAGGTATGAGGAGGTCGGGGAAAGATGTTATGAGAAAATAAGCTGTGAAATTTATGTGTTTTTGGGTTTTTTTGTTCTTTTTTCTTTTTGTTTGTAAAAATTGGAAACTCTAATAATTTTTTTTTTAAAAAAAGAAAGAAACCTGCAAAAGCATTGCTGTCAACAAAAGCCGCATTTTCAACGGAGAACGCTTTTGTTCTTGACACGGGATGCACACAGCACATGACATCGCACAGAGATCTGTTTTCAACATTTAAGAAGCAAAGCTTCACTGTGAAACAGGCCAATGGCCAGGAGCTGAAAGCGACCGGGTTTGGAACTGTGCATCTTGAAAGTCTGAACTTGACTATAAACAATGTGTATTTGGTTCCTGATGTAAAGTTCAATCTGCTGAGTGTTTCGCAGATCACAAAGAAAGGACTGACTTTGTCCTATGATAGAGAAAGCTGCAAAATCTTCAAAGATGGAGAGCTGTATCTTTCTGCCAGAGAGAAAGATGGGCTGTATTTGTTGACTTTTAATCAAAATGATTGCATAAATTGTAATGCATCTGAATCTAACATGATTTCTTTCGCAGGTGTGTAGAATCATAGAATCATAGAATCATAGAGTTGGAAGAGACCACAAGGGCCATCGAGTCCAACCCCCTGCCAAGCAGGAAACACCATCAGAGCACTCCTGACATATGGTTGTCAAGCCTCTGCTTAAAGACCTCCAAAGTAGGAGACTCCACCACACTCCTTGGCAGCAAATTCCACTGTCGAACAGCTCTTACTGTCAGGAAGTTCTTCCTAATGTTTAGGTGGAATCTTCTTTCTTGTAGTTTGGATCCATTGCTCCGTGTCCGCTTCTCTGGAGCAGCAGAAAACAACCTTTCTCCCTCCTCTATGTGACATCCTTTTATATATTTGAACATGGCTATCATATCACCCCTTAACCTCCTCTTCTCCAGGCTAAACATGCCCAGCTCCCTTAGCCGTTCCTCATAAGGCATCGTTTCCAGGCCTTTGACCATTTTGGTTGCCCTCCTCTGGACACGTTCCAGTTTGTCAGTGTCCTTCTTGAATTGTGGTGCCCAGAACTGGACACAGTACTCCAGGTGTGGTCTGACCAGAGCAGAATACAGTGGCACTATTACTTCCCTTGATCTAGATGCTATACTCCTATTGATGCAGCCCAGAATTGCATTGGCTTTTTTAGCTGCCGCGTCACACTGTTGGCTCACGTCAAGTTTGTGGTCAACCAAGACTCCTAGATCCTTTTCACATGTACTGCTCTCAAGCCAGGTGTCACCCATCTTGTATTTGTGCCTCTCATTTTTTTTCCCAAGTGCAATACTTTACATTTCTCCCTGTTAAAATTCATCTTGTTTGTTTTTGCCCAGTTCTCTAATCTGTCAAGGTCGTTTTGAAATGTGATCCTCTCCTCTGGGGTGTTAGCCACCCCTCCCAGTTTGGTGTCATCTGCAAATTTGATCAGGATGCCCTTGAGTCCATCATCCAAGTCGTTGATAAAGATGTTGAATAAGACCGGGCCCAAGACAGAACCCTGTGGCACCCCACTAGTCACTCTTCTCCAGGATGAAGAGGAACCATTGATGAGCACCCTTTGGGTTCGGTCAGTCAGCCAGTTACAAATCCACTGAGTGGTAGCATAGTCAAGACCGCATTTTACCAGCTTCTTTACAAGAATATCATGGGGCACCTTGTCGAATGCCTTGCTGAAATCAAGGTAGGCTACATCCACTGCGTTCCCTTCATCTACCAGGCTTGTAATTCTGTCAAAAAACGAGATCAGGTTAGTCTGACATGACTTATTTTTCAGAAATCCATGCTGACTATTGGTGATCACAGCATTCCTTTCTAGGTGCTCACAGACTGTTTGCTTAATGATCTGCTCCAGAATCTTCCCTGGTATTGATGTCAGACTGACTGGGCGGTAATTATTTGGGTCCTCTCTTTTCCCCTTTTTGAAAATAGGGACAACATTAGCCCTCCTCCATTCTGCCGGGACTTCGCCTGTTCTCCAGGAATTCTCAAAGATGACTGCCAGTGGTTCTGAGATCACACCTGCTAGTTCTTTTAATACTCTTGGATGCAGTTCATCTGGCCCTGGAGACTTGAATACATCTAAACTAGCCAAGTATTCTTGTATTATCTCCTTAGTTATTCTGGGCTGTGTTTCCTTTGCTGAATCATTTGCTCCAAATTCTTCAGGTCGGGCATTGTTTTCTTTATCGGAGAAGACTGAGGCAAAGAAGGCATTGAGGAGTTCAGCCCTTTCTGTGTCCCCTGTTTGCATTTCACCATCTTCTCCTCTGAGTGACCCCACTGTTTCTTTGTTCTTCCTTTTGCTACGAACATACCCATAAAAGCCTTTTTTGTTGCTTTTAACCTCTCTAGCAAGCCTGAGTTCATTCTGTGCTTTAGCTTTTCTGACTTTGTGTCTACACGTGCTGGCTATTTGTTTGAATTCCTCTTTGGTGGTTTCCCCCCTTTTTCATTTTTTGTACACATCCTTTTTTAATCTTAATTCAGTTAAAAGTTCTTTAGATAGCCACCCTGGTATCTTTTAGGCACCTTCCATGTTTCCGTCTCATTGGTATTGCCTGACCTTGTGCTTTTACTATCTCCCTCTTAACAAACTCCCAGCCATCATGAACTCCCTTTCCTTTTAGTATTGCTGTCCATGAGATCTCACCCAGCACTTCCCTAAGTTTTATGAAGTCGGCTTTCTTAAAGTCAAGAAATTGAGTCCTAGTATGCTTGGCTGCTCCTTTCCGCTGTATCGTAAACTTCAGAAGAGCATGATCACTCGCGCCTAATGATCCATCCACATCTACCCCACTAACCAGGTCATCAACATTGGTTAGGACCAGATCTAAAATGGCTGTTCCTCTTGTTGCTTCTCCCACTTTCTGGACAATGAAGTTGTCTGCAAGGCCAGTGAGGAATCTGTTTGACCTTATGCTCTTGGCTGAGTTTGACGTCCAACAAATATCCGGGTAATTGAAGTCCACCATTACTACTATCTCCCTTCCTTTTGCATGCTTGGCCATCTGTTCCAGGAAGGCATCATCTATGTCCTCCGTTTGGCTTGGGGATCTATAGTAAACTCCCACAATCAGGTCTCTGTTATTCTTCTCTCCCTTAATTTTGACCCAAATGCTCTCACTTTGGCTTTGAGGATCTAAATCTTGGATCTCTTCACACGTATACACATCCCTGACATATAACGCCACTCCTCCTCCTTTCTTGTCTGGTCTGTTTCTCTGAAATAGATTGTATCCCCCCATTATTACATTCCAATCGTGGGACTTATCCCACCAGGTTTCAGTGATGCCTATTATGTCATATTTAGTTTGCTGTACCAAGAGCTCAAGCTCATCTTGTTTATTTCCCATGCTTTGCGCATTAGTGTACAGACATTGAAGTCCATTAATCATTCCCCCGTGTCTCTTATTTAAGGATTTTTTCCTCCCACCACTAGGTCCACGTGCTGTTTGCTCCATTTGGTCTATGACATTTGGATGATCATCTTCATTCATTGATAGTCTCCTACCTTCAGGAGCACTGTCTCCCTCCCCCACATTAGTCAGTTTAAAGCCCTCCTGATGAGGTTTCTGAGATTTTTGGCCAAAACATTTCTCCCAACCGTTGTGAGGTGCAGCCCATCACTTGCCAGAAGTCCATCTTCAAGAAACTGCAGTCCGTGATCTAAGAATCCAAACCGTTCCTGTTTACACCATTTGCGAAGCCAGCTGTTCACTTCCACTATTTTCCCCTCTCTCCCTGGGCCACGTCGTTCAACTGGGAGGACAGACGAGATGACAATTTGTGCATTTAGTTGCTTCAATTTCCTGCCGAGAGCCTCGTAGTCTCTTTTGATCTTCTGGAGGCTATTGCTTGCAGTGTCATTGGTTCCCACATGAACCAAGAGGAAGGGGTATTTGTCAGTGGGTTTTATGATTCCTTGCAGTCGTTCAGTTACATCTTGGATCTTAGCCCCGGGGAGATAGCACAGTTCCCGTGACATCTTGTCAGGCCCACAGATCACTGCTTCTGTTCCCCTCAGTAGGGAATCCCCTATCACCACTACACGCCTCCTCTTGGGTTTGGTCGGGGTTCTTCCGTGAGCTGTCCGTTCCAAGGTCGCCTGCACATTCTCTGAGGACTGACTTTGCTCCTCGTCTTCATATACCTGATCGACTGTAATGAGGGAGAGATCCTCAAATGGAGTCTGCTCTTTGTCTTCCATGCTAGGGGAGAGGACCTCAAAGTGATTGTGTATTTCTAAACAATCAGAGTGAACCCTGGGCCTCCTACTTCTTTGAGTCACGTTTCTCCATATATCTGGCTCCTGTGTTGGTGAACTAGCCTCCTTCTCAGGGGAGTCCCCTGTCTCCTCCTTGGTGGAGACGGTGTGCTCTGTTGCTTCCAAGAAGAGCTCCAGCTCTCTAATTCTTTGGAGCGTAGCTACATGTTCCTCCAGTTGCTGGACTTTGTCTTTTAAAAGGGCAATCAACATGCAATTGCTGCAGGTAAACCTGCCTGCAACCTTTGGCAAGATGGCAAACATTGCGCAGGAATTGCAGGCGACTGCAGCTGTTCCCTCCCCTTCCATCTTGAGATCGTGTCGTTGGGGGTGGCTACAGAGGTCCTCCATCATAAAAAGCTTGAAGACAGGACAAATAACTCCCCCCCCCAAAAAAAAAACGTCCAGAAGACGACGCAAGTAATCAAAGCTTTTCAGCGAGTGTATGCTGATGTGATTGGTCCTCTAGCACCATCTAGAGGCAATGCAAGATATTATCTTGTGTGTGTGGATTATTTCTCTCATTATGTGTGGGTATATATATTGCAGAAACCACAAGAAGCCTTAGAAAGGTTTAAAAAATTTTGTGACAAGGTTAAGAATGTTCATAATGCTAACATTGATTGTCTTTTCACAGATGAAAAGCCAGTTTTTCTTTTACAGGATTTTCAGGATTTCCTGGATAAGAAAGGGATAAGGCACAAGACACAAGACTGCTGTTTCTGCAGAAGCATGGAACAGAAGTGTCTGTGTGCAAGTGAACAAAGAATTGTAAAATGGCATGAAGGCACAATTGCTGAGTTCACATTTGCCACATGAGTATTGGGCGGAGTCGATATTGTGTTATTGTTAGTCTTGATTGAGAAAGGTTTCAAAAGATTTGGGAAGTTCTCCTTTTGAGAAGCTGTTCCGTAGAAAACCTTGTGTTGCCCATTTTAAGGTTTTTGGGTCTCATGTGAAGACAGAAGCTAGAGGCATTTTTGTGGGTTATGAAAAGGGTCTCTACAGAGTAATTTTGTCTGAATCTGGTCAGGTGATTCTCAGAAAATTTCTAGAGAGTGCTCCTGAACAGGAGAGAGTAATTGTTCACACATTTCCCACTGAGGACAATTCAGATGTTGACGATGATTTTACTGATTACAGTGGTACTCAGAGTGACAGTGATAGCTCAAAGAGCTCAGTTGACACAGTCATTGAGAGGAAATCTCACACAATGGCTAGACCTTCACAAATGAAGGATGAACCACTGTTTACTATTGGAACTGGTTCTCCAAAGAGTCCTGAGACTGAACCAGTGAGCAAAGAGGATCAGCACCTCATACGTAGGTCTGAGAGAGCTACAAAGGGTGTACCACCCAAGAGATATTCAAAAGAGTTTGCTAACTTAGCTGTTGCATGTGTTACTATTGTTGACAAGTCAAGACAGGTTGAAGCTGTGTCTAAGTCAGAGACAAAGACACAACAGGGAGTTGCTAAGTGTAACACTACATTCCCTAGCCAAGGTAATGCAGATGCACTCATTCCTTGGAAGTCAGACTACCAGAGAGGTACACTGGGGAAACCAGTGGCGGGTAGTTCCAAGGGTGGAACTGAAACAACAGGGGAGTGTTATATGTATAACAACTGTTTGTTTTCTTCTCTGGATCACGCTTTGCTCGCAGCGCACATTGATTCATATGGGGGAGTATGTTACGATATAGAAGCAATGCGGCCGCGAGCTGGTAGCTTGAAAGCAAAACATAATGGGAATGTTGGGACTGTTCCATGGGAAACAGAGGGACAGTCAATTCACAGTGCAGAGGGCGCCGGAATTAGCTGAGAGTGTAATATGAGCTGTACAGGAAGTACAGGTGGAGTTTGTCTCTCGGCTGTTGGAGTTTGAAGAGAGCAGTCGTGTTTTTCTGTAACGCTGCAAAGACAGAAATAAAGGCATGTAAATACGTTTCTGTCTATCTCTTTCCCCTGCCGGGGGGGGGCAGGAAAGAGGGGTGTTGTAATGGGATGATTAGCTGCTTGTGCGTAAAATCGTGCTCCCTCAGAGTTTGTGCGACTCCACAAACCTCTGTGTGTGACAGAGCTCCACAAACATGTCTGCTCTTAGTCACTCGTAGAGTCTGACAGTGGCTGTCTGCGGAAGCGTTTCCAACAAAGAAGCTCCTTAACGGAAACGCGTCTCCTGGACTCACGGCGTGACAGTTTCCGGCGAGGTGTGGGTCTCCCTATGGGAGACTCCGATACCTCCCCACTGTTCTCGCTGGAAGCGTCTCTGAGCCCTCCCTCCTGCTCGCATTCCCTCGGAGATCCACTTCTCCCCCTGCTGGTTCCTGCCTCAGCTGTTGAGTCTCTTTCTTCCTCCCTGAGACCCTCCACCGCCTGATGCTCCGATGGCAGTTCCCTGACATCCACCTCCCCTCCAGGGCCCCCCTCACCCCCTCCCATTTCCTCTTCCCTGGGAGGTGAAGGGTTAAAACCCCGAAAAGAATCTTCTTCATCTTCAGACGTCTCGAACAATTCCCTCCATCGATCGCCGTCCTGGCTAGCTGAATCCTCCTCCTCTTCGGAATCTGTGTACCCCTCCAACTCCTCTTCCTCGTCGGTGGTGGCAAAGTATTCCCTTCGGAACCTCGCTACAGGCTGAGGTTTGCGTGGGAACCTCTGATGAAAAGTTTCTATTAAAAATTCGTCATTGACATCCTCTGCCCTAACCCAGGTGTTTTCCGACTCCGGTTCCCCTTCCCACATTACCAAATACTCAACTTGATCTCCCTTCCACCTGGAATCGAGGATCTCCGCTACATGGTAGCTGTGTTCCTTCTCCTCCATTGCTGGTCCCCTAGTGACCCTCCCTTCACTGTCCCCTTTATACGGTGACAGCAATGACCTGTGGAAAACTGGGTGCAGCTTCATGTGGTTCGGTAACCGGAGTCTGAAAGCCACTGGGTTGACCTGCTGCATGACTTCAAATGGTCCCAGCCTTTTGGGTCTTAACTTCTTACAACCCCCCTTAGATCCAGCTTTGTAAAAATCTTTCCCTTCCTCACCCTGGTCAAAATATCATCAATCCTGGGCATAGGGAAAGTCACTGGTTCAGTCACTGCATTTAACCTCCTAAAATCACATACAAGTCTCGGCTTGTCCGTGTGCTTTTTATCCACAAAAAACACTGGGCTACCCCCCGCTGCTTTGGACTCTCTGATGAAGCCCCTCTTCAGGTTCTTGTCAATAAATTCTCGCAACTCCTGCATTTCTCTGTCTGACATGGCATACAACTTGCCCACAGGAAGCTGTGCTCCAGGGAGTAAATTGATCTGGCAATCAAAGGGCCTATGAGGGGGTAGTTGGTCAGCTTCCTTCTCGCTGAACACGTCGCTGAGATCTGCATACTGTGGTGGTACCTTCACCTTCTCCATTACTTCAGTCCCTGCTAGGGTGGCTTGGGCCCCTGCTGAACCCTTTTCCCCTTTGCAGTGTTCTAGGCAATGTGCTGAACCAAAGGAAACCACTCTTTGATGCCAGCCCACCAGCGGATCATGTAGCGCTAGCCAGCTCATTCCCAAAATAATGGGAGCGCCTCCCAAGGTGGCCACATTAAACGCTATCAGTTCTGTGTGCCTTGCCACCCTCATTATCATTGGGACGGTCTGCAAGCTGACTCCTCCTCCCAACAACTCCCTGCCATCGATCGTGGTCACCTGCAGGGGGTTGCTTAAAGGGATAGTCTGTATCTGGTGTTCAGCAGCAAACTCCTTGCTCATAAAATTGCAGGAGCTGCCTGAGTCCAACAGCGCCTTTATTTTTAGGGGGTGTCCATTTTGCAGCTCTAGCGACACATCAATAACTAGAGCAGGTTGAGGAGCTTCTGGCACGGGCACTTTCACTGCTCTTTGGCCTGGCTGCAGTGCCCTGACTGTGGCAACCAGGCGTTGGCTTTTACCTGCTCCGTTTCTCCCTGCTCTCCTCCCTCAACAGCTCCCACCATCCCTTGCCATTCCTTCCTCTGGGGGCAGACTCTGGCAAAGTGGCCTGGCTGTTGGCAGAGATAGCATTTCCGGGCGCCTTTTCCCTCCTTCTTAACCCCCTCACTGGGTTTAGAAAATGCGCGCGCGCGCGCTGTTCCGATTTCCATCGGCTCTGCCGGCGGGAAAGCTGGCTCAGGAATGTCTGGAATGCGGAACTCCTTCCAACGTTCCCCTCTCCCTTCCCGCCTCTCCAAGGCTCTTGCCTCCTGACGCGCTCCTATGGTCAGCGCAGATTTGGTCAGCTGATCCATAGACACCGCCCTGGGGCTCCGGGACAGCTCGTCTTTCACAGCCGAAGAAAGACCTTCTTCAAATAGCATCTGAATGGGTGCCGCCGATAAATCCCAACCCAGTCTGTGAATCAGCATGGTAAACTCAGTCCAGTACTCACGGACAGATCGGCTTCCCTGCTTGCAAGCCATTAGCTGTCTGCGCACCACCCCTTCCTCAATATCGCTGGAAAACATGATATCCATTGCTCTAAAGAACTTCATCGTGTCCTTTAGGACGTCATTGTGCGTCGCCATTAGGGGTCGAACCCAGTCCCGCGCCCCTTTCTCAAGATGCCCAATTACGAAAGCAACTCGCGATTCCTCATCAGGGAACTCATCGAACTGCACATTAAGGGCATATTGCATCTCTGTCCTAAAGGCATGGTAGTCCTTGGGGTCCCCCCCAAACTTCTGCACCAATCCTGGTACCTTTCTGGGGAACTGAGTGGCTCTCCCCTTCTTGTCTGCATCCTGAGCCCTTCTCTCCTCCAGCCTCGCCGTCTGCAGCGCAAGTTGGACTTCCAACGCTCGGTACCTTTCTTCCAAGCTTGGACCAGCTCCAACTCCTGCTCCTCCGCTTCCGGCTGGTTCGCTCATGATGCTTTCTCCTGCACAGGCAGCGTACAGAGACTGTCAGACTGCTGTAATGGGATGATTAGCTGCTTGTGCGTAAAATCGTGCTCCCTCAGAGTTTGTGCGACTCCACAAACCTCTGTGTGTGACAGAGCTCCACAAACATGTCTGCTCTTAGTCACTCGTAGAGTCTGACAGTGGCTGTCTGCGGAAGCGTTTCCAGCAAAGAAGCTCCTTAACGGAAACGCGTCTCCTGGACTCACGGCGTGACAGTTTCCGGCGAGGTGTGGGTCTCCCTATGGGAGACTCCGATACCTCCCCACTGTTCTCGCTGGAAGCGTCTCTGAGCCCTCCCTCCTGCTCGCATTCCCTCGGAGATCCACTTCTCCCCCTGCTGGTTCCTGCCTCAGCTGTTGAGTCTCTTTCTTCCTCCCTGAGACCCTCCACCGCCTGATGCTCCGATGGCAGTTCCCTGACAGGTGTGTTCTTCTCACGCTGAGAAGGATCGCCTATCGCGACCTAGCAATGCAGACAGGGAGGTCATCAGGAGATCAAGCCAGGTGCCTGGAGAGTTGCCAGTTTGTCCTGATAAAGGCTTGATTCCCAACAGTATCCACAGGTTTATCCACATGCTCGACAGTGGGGAGCACCAAGTGAGGGGTGTCACCTCCTATCTGCTCTTGGCTTGCAGTTATATCTTGTACGCCTGCCCCAAATGAGTACTACGTGGAGAAGATACACCCACTTGAAGAGTCGAATGCACCAGCGTACACTATGGGCCTTCGAACGCACTACTGGGTGAGCAGCCCAAACCCAGCACCCAACCAATACACCCTTCCACAGACACTGCGTCCAAAGCTGCCTGTCAAACCTGCAGCTCCCTGCCTCTCAATGGCATCCAGTGCCTCTGTGTGGGGCTATGCTAAAGACCTGGTGAGAGGGCCTGGCCCGGCAATGAATACCATACCTGAACCAGATGTTTACCTGTGCCACCAGCCATCCTACAGCATCTCCCAAAGGTTTGCTTCCTCCAGCAAGAACTATACACCAGGACCCCCTGACTACAATGCGGAGCTGGTCACCACCGACAAACCCAGAGCCCCACAGTTCAGTCTTGGGATTCGTCACTCTGAGTATTCTCATGGCACACCTCCAGTTTGTTTACTCAAAGAGTGAGGGTGGACTCACAGGCCACAGAGGTGACTTGCCCCTTTGGGTAGACCCACCTCCAAATAATTCCATTGTGACACAGTGTCAGGAAGCAGGTGTAAATAGCTTGTTTCAGAGGGAGAGATTCTGATGAACTTTGAACACGTTTGGGCTATGCCAGGGTCAGGTAATTGGGGAGGGGGACTAGATAGCCCTCCTTGGTGAGACAGGGGGTCTGCCTTGGTTCTTGGCAAAATCCTTTCTCTATCCTTCCTCCTTCCAGTGTGCATTACTAGTGAAGTGTTTCTCACCCCACCACTTAATTCGCTTTCTGTTACAGAAGATTATTGGGAAGAAAGCTAAGATGCTCTTTTTGCTCATATAAGAAATAGTTTTATAATTTTATAAGTATTACCTTTTTTTTTTACAAAGCTCCATAAATATTTATTTTCCTTGCTACTATTCTATTTACACTGAGAATGAAATGCAAAATGAGAGAGCTGTTTTTAATATTGTGTTTTACCAGTGTATATTGAAGAGCCTTCCAAAGAGTGAATTTATAGGGCAGTCTATGTAACTTGTTTACATGTTACTTGCTTTGCGTAAGTAAGTAAATAAATAAATCCAATTTAGATCGCAGTTTTGGATTTTGTCAGCTTGGGATGACTAATGTACCTTCTAACATGCCTATCATCAAACCACATTCATTATGCTCTCAATTGATAAATGTAGGCTACATTGATTATGTTTATGAGCTCTGTGCATCCCTTCCCCCTCCATACCCAGGTGATTCAATGTATGAAAGGGAGAGTGAGACTGGGCTGCTTGGGTATCGTTTTCTATCCTAACCTCTTATTTGTTGCATGCAGCACCATTTCTGTTCTGCTACAGTTTGTCTCCTGCCAGCAAATATGTTATTTGTCTTGTCTGCTGGTGGTGAAATTATGGCACTTCACATCAGTCTCAAGGTTGAGGGTGCCTCTTGCCCACAACACATACACAGAATTTCCTCTAAGAGAAATGCTGGTTCTTAGCTCTCTCCTCCTAATCTAGATGAGCACCACAAGCCAAAAACCACTTTCTTGGGAAGAAGACTCACTGAACTCACTCACTTCACAATAAGAATGCGTAAGAACCAGGCTCTAAACTGCCTTTTTTCAATGTATTATTTATCCTGTAACAGGAATGTTTTCCCACTATTCTATTCTTCTATAAACCAGATGGGAACTAAGCTGCTCTTGCTCCATGTATCATTTTTACAGCACTTCCAGCCAACTGTATCCAACCTCTTTGCAAGTGCATGAGTGAAATATTATTATTAATAATTCAATTTTTTAATAATCTTTTAGCAAAAGATTTCAGGGTGGTGTACAACATTAGGAACACATTACAAAACATCAATGAGCAGGGCAGCAGTTGAAGAAGGAGCAAAAAGGGTTTTCTTGTGTGTGTGTGTGTGTGTGTGTGTGTGTTTCTTTGTGGCTGATTAGCTGTTCTCCCTTTGCAAAGGTCAGAGGGGGCAGGGTTTCTGTTGAGGCAGGGGATTAGCTGTGGGAGGAGCTTATCAGACCTAGCAGGGCAGCAGTTGAAGAAGGAGCAAAAAGGGTTTTCTTGTGTGTGTGTGTTTCTTTGTGGCTGATTAGCTGTTCTCCCTGTGCAAAGGTCAGAGGGGGCAGGGTTTCTGTTGAGGAAGGTGATTAGCTGTGGGAGGAGCTTATCAGACCTAGCAGGGCAGCAGTTGAAGAAGTAGCAAAAAGGGTTTTCTTGTGTGTGTGTGATTCTTTGTGGCTGATTAGCTGTTCTCCCTATGCAAAGGTCAGAGGGGACAGGGTTTCTGTTGAGGCAGGTGATTAGCTGTGGGAAGAGCTTATCAGAGCTTGCAGGGCAGCAGCGCGCGCAGTTTGATCCATCGTGTAGATTTAGGGGAGCTAGTCTCAAACGTTTGTTGGGGGAGACCTAGGGTTTTTTTGTGGGAGGAATTATTTGTCCTGTCTTCACGCTTTTTATGATGGAGGACCGCTGTAGCCACCCCCAATGACACATTCTCAAGATGGAGGGTGAGGGAACAGCTGCAGTCGCCTGCGGTTCCTGCGCAATGTTTGCCATCTTGCCAAAGGTTGCAGGCAGGTTTACCTGCAGCAATTGCATGTTGATTGCCCTCTTAAAAGACAAAGTCCAGCAACTGGAGGAACGTGTAGCTACGCTCCAAAGAATTAGAGAGCTGGAGCTCTTCTTGGAAGCAACAGAGCACACCGTCTCCACCAAGGAGGAGACAGGGGACTCCCCTGAGAAGGAGGCTAGTTCACCAACACAGGAGCCAGATATATGGAGAAACGTGACTCAAAGAAGTAGGAGGCCCAGGGTTCGCTCTGATTGTTTAGAAATACACAATCGCTTTGAGGTCCTCTCCCCTAGCATGGAAGACGAAGAGCAGACTCCATTTGAGGATCTCTCCCTCATTACAGTCGATCAGGTATATGAAGACGAGCAGCAAAGTCAGTCCTCAGGGAATGTGCAGGCGACCTTGGAACGGACAGCTCACGGAAGAACCCCGACCAACCCCAAGAGGAGGCGTGTAGTGGTGATAGGGGATTCCCTACTGAGGGGAACAGAAGCAGTGATCTGTGGGCCTGACAAGATGTCTCGGGAAGTGTGCTGTCTCCCCGGGGCTAAGATTCAAGATGTAACTGAACGACTGCAAGGAATCATAAAACCCACTGACAAATACCCCTTCCTCTTGGTTCATGTGGGAACCAATGACACTGCAAGCAATAGCCTCCAGAAGATCAAAAGAGACTACGAGGCCCTCGGCAGGAAATTGAAGCAACTAAATGCACAAATTGTCATCTCATCTGTCCTCCCAGTTGAACGACGTGGCCCAGGGAGAGAGGGGAAAATAGTGGAAGTGAACAGCTGGCTTCGCAAATGGTGTAAACAGGAACGGTTTGGATTCTTAGATCACGGACTGCAGTTTCTTGAAGATGGACTTCTGGCAAGTGATGGGCTGCACCTCACAACGGTTGGGAGAAATGTTTTTGCCAAGAATCTCAGAAACCTCATCAGGAGGGCTTTAAACTGACTAATGTGGGGGAGGGAGACAGTGCTCCTGAAGGTAGGAGTCCATCAATTGATGAAGATGATCATCCAAATGTCATAGACCAAATGGAGCAAACAGCACGCAGACCTAGTGGTGGGAGGAAAAAATCCTTAAATAAGAGACACGGGGGAATGATTAATGGACTTCAATGTCTGTACACTAATTTGCAAGGCATGGGAAATAAACAAGATGAGCTTGAGCTCTTGGTACAACAAACTAAATATGACATAATAGGCATCACTGAAACCTGGTGGGATAAGTCCCACGATTGGAATGTAATAATGGGGGGATACAATCTATTTCAGAGAAACAGACCAGACAAGAAAGGAGGAGGAGTGGCGTTATATGTCAGGGATGTGTATACCTGTGAAGAGATCCAAGATTTAGAACCTCAATGTCAAAGTGAGAGCATTTGGGTCAAAATTAAGGGAGAGAAGAATAACAGTGACCTCATTGTGGGAGTTTACTATAGATCCCCAAGCCAAACGGAGGACATAGATGATGCCTTCCTGGAACAGATGGCCAAGCATGCAACAGGAAGGGAGTTAGTAGTAATGGGGGACTTCAATTACCCACATATTTGTTGGATGTCAAACTCAGCCAAGAGCATACGGTCAAACAGATTCCTCACTGGCCTTGCAGACAACTTCATTGTCCAGAAAGTGGGAGAAGCAACAAGAGGAACAGCCATTTTAGATCTGGTCCTAACCAATATTGATGACCTGGTTAGTGGGGTAGAAGTGGAAGGATCATTAGGCGCGAGTGATCATGCTCTTCTGAAGTTTACTATACAGCGGAAAGGAGCAGCCAAGCATACTAGGACTCAATTTCTTGACTTTAAGAAAGCCGACTTCATAAAACTTAGGGAAGTGCTGGGTGAGATCCCATGGACAGTAATACTAAAAGGAAAGGGAGTTCATGATGGCTGGGAGTTTGTTAAGAGGGAGATACTAAAAGCACAACGTCAGGCAATACCAATGAGACGGAAACATGGAAGGTGCCTAAAGAAGCCAGGGTGGCTATCTAAAGAACTTTTAACTGAATTAAGATTAAAAAAGCATGTGTACAAAAAATGGAAAAGGGGGGAAACCACCAAAGAGGAATTCAAACAAATAGCCAGCACGTGTAGACACAAAGTCAGAAAAGCTAAAGCACAGAATGAACTCAGGCTTGCTAGAGAGGTTAAAAGCAACAAAAAAGGCTTTTATGGGTATGTTCGTAGCAAAAGGAAGAACAAAGAAACAGTGGGGTCACTCAGAGGAGAAGATGGTGAAATGCAAACAGGGGACACAGAAAGGGCTGAACTACAAACGGCGGCAACAGAATGCCCCTCGGTGGGTGACGATTGTCGGGGCTTCAGCGGTGGCATCATCAACGGGCAGTTGTTGATGGGCTTGGGCAAGGTTCAGCTTAGCAAAGACCTTACCCTCATCCAAGGAACGCAGCAGGTGTTGAACAATAGGAACCGGGTAAGCGTGCTGCTGAAGTGCCTTGTTGATTGTGCACTTGTAGTCGGCGCAGATTCTCACCAACCCATCCGGCTTGACAGGCGTGATGATGGGGGTTTCCCACTTGGCGTGGTCAACTGGCTCCAAAACTCTTTGGGCGATCAGCTTGTCCAATTGTTCATCCACCTTAGCCTTGAGAGCAAAGGGAACCCGGCGTGGCTTTAGCTTGATGGGGGCGACTTGTGGATCAAGGCTAAAGGAGATGGGCGTACCTGTATATTGCCCCAAGTGCCGTCAAAAACCTCAGCAAAGTCTTTGACCAGATCCTCAGTCTCTGCGTTAGAGATGCAGTTGATGCTGGTGACTTCCATCAAACCAGTCTAGCCCTAGGAGGCTTGGCCGCTGACCTTCGACCACCACCAGTCAGAGCAGGCCTGAAAAATCCTTGAAGGTGATCTGGAACCGGCCAACGCCTACCACGGGAATGTTGTTTCCCTGGTAGTCTCTCAGGTGTACACGGTGAGAGTCGAGTTGCCTTTTAGACACTCTGGGTACCAGTCTTTTGATGGTGCTCCAAGACACGATGGACAGGGCAGACCCAGTGTCAATCTCCATGTCACATGGAGCTCCTTCAATGAGCACCGTGACGTTTAGCTTGCGTCGCGTAGGCGAGTCGGTTTGGCCAATAGTGGTTCCAGACGGGCAGTGGCAGTTGGTGAGAGCGAAACAGCTTTCCTTGGCGGACTGGAGTGAAGACTTGGACTTGTGAGGCAGTGAAGGGGGGGTGCCGGACGGAGCCAATCGGCAGACCTTAGCAATGTGGCCCCTTCTGGAACACTTCCGACAGATGGCATCTCTGAATCGACACTTGGCACGGGAATGGTTGCCTCTGCAGCCGGCATATTCCGATTGACCTTTGGACTTCTGTTGGAACTTCCTGCGCTCCCGCTTTATCTGGTGCACGTCATCGTCTTCACTGGAGGATGCCTCATCACTGCTGGCCTCTTCATGATGCACTGGAACTGGCTTCCTAGCAAGACGTGGGCTGCTGGCTTGAGGATCAGCAGCTTCCGAGGCCACGGCCTCCTCAATGGCTTTCTGCAGCGTGAGGTCTGGTTTGGCGAGGAGACACCGTTGCAGACAGATGTCCCGGACCTCGCAGGCGAATCGATCCATCAGGGCATCGTCTAAGTCTCAGAACTTGCAGTGCATTGCAGCCTGTCGCAGGGTGGTGGTGTAGTTGTTGATTGACTCCCCCGCTGCCTGGTTCCGGTGGTAAAACGCATGGCGGGCAGCAATCTTGGATGGCTTTGGCGCGTAGTGGTTGCGGAGCTTCTCTTGAATCGTGTCCCACGGAGCTGCCTGGACTGCTTCAGGTGCAAGCTGCTTCAGGTGCAAGCAATGCTCAGGCCATCTCAAACACCTCAGGCCCACAGAGGATTCTTCTTTCTATGTAGATGGAACCCAAAACAACCTGTTTTGCTTTGTTTAGCCTTATTACACTTCGCTTTGCTATTTGTGGGTGAATGAACAATTTGTTCAGGACCTGAGACAGTGGTGGGCAACCCAAATTCCCTTCTAAATTCCCTTCCTGGCAGGAACTACATGGTACAGCGCTGCAGATCTATGCTCTGCATTCTTCAGTCTCCCTCTAGCCCCTGAGAGTCAATTCCTCTTCGCCTTCACCTGGGGACCTAGTTAACTAACCTGGACCAGACTACCCCAGGGTTATGCGGAATCACCCGCTATATTTTCTGCAATATTACACCAGGATTTACAGGATGTACATCTGTCTGGTCTACCTATCTGCTCTATGTAGACAACATTTTAATATGTTCTACCAGCGAGGAGGCGTGTAAATTATTATATTTTTTTTAATAATATTTTTTATTGCATTTTTTCCCAGATAAAGACACAGTCAGATATACAAAGAAACAAGAACAAAGAGAAAAGAAAAAAGAAAAATTCGTCATTTCAGAACTTTTTTCAATCTTCTACCGGACTTCCCCACATCTCCCTCACCATGCATTCTTAACAATAAAAATATCAGCAAATTCTAACCTTGTTTCATGTGTTCCTTTTGTACTTTCAGATAGTTGCTTTTTGTGTTTAAATTCCTTATTATCAATTTACTCTAAAAACAAATGTTATTTTAAACATTAGTCCTTTCATTAATATAATTTAGTTTCATAAACTGTCCAATCTCGTTGCTGGAGCTAGCCTTTCAAAATCATGCGAAATCTTATAATTCATATAACTTATAAAGTTTTTGCAGATAGTCCTTAAATTTTTGCCAATCCTCCTCCATTGCTTCTTCTCCCAAATCTCGGATCCTGGCAGTCATCTCAGCCAGCTCCATATAGTCCATCAATTGCGTTTGCCACTCTTCCAGTGTGGGCAAATCTTGAGTCTTCCAATATTTGGCGATAAGAATTCTTGCTGCTGTGGTTGCATACATAAAAAATGTTCTATCGTTCTTTAACACCTTTTGGCCGACAATGCCCAGGAGGAAGGCCTCTGGTTTCTTAGGAAAGGTGTACTTAAACACCTTTTTTAACTCATTGTAGATCATTTCCCAGAAGGCCTTCACTTTTGGACAAGTCCATCAAAGGTGAAAAAATGTCCCTTCAGCCTCCTTGCATTTCCAGCATTTATTATCAGACAAATGGTATATCTTAGCAAGCTTGACTGGGGTCATGTACCACCTGTATATCATTTTCATAATGTTTTCTTTCAAGGCATTACATGCCGTAAACTTCATACCGGTGGTCCATAACCTTTCCCAGTCTTCAAACATAATGTTGTACCCAATGTCTTGAGCCCATTTTATCATGGCTGATTTAACTGTCTCATCCTGAGTGTTCCATTTAAGCAGCAAGTTATACATTCTCGATAATACCTTGGTCCTTGGTTCTAACAGTTCTGTCTCTAGTTTCGATTTTTCCACCTGGAATCCTATTTTTTTATCCAACTTAAAAACCTCTTGAATTTGAGCATAATGGAACCAATCTTGCACCTTATTCTTTATTTTTTCATTGCTCTGCAACCTCCAATTATCTCCAATTTTTTCTACTATTTCCCAATATTTCAGCCAACCGGCCTCCATATTGGGTTTTTTTCGGGCCTTAGCCTCCACTGGTGATAGCCACCTCGGGGTCTTACTTTCTAGTAAGTCTTTATATTTTGTCCAGACCATAAATATTGCTTTTCTGACAATATGGTTTTTGAACATTTTATGGGTTTTTACCTTGTCATACCACAAATACGCATGCCATCCTAACGAGTTATTAAAACCTTCCAGATCTAGGACATCAGTGTTCTCTAAAAGCAACCAATCTTTCATCCAGCAGAAGGCTGCAGCTTCATAATATAACCTTAAGTCTGGCAGGGCAAACCCCCCTCTTTCTTTTGCATCAGTTAGTATTTTAAATTTTATTCGGGGCTTTTTGCCCTGCCAAACAAACTTTGAGATATCCTTCTGCCACTTTCCAAAACATTCCACTCTGTCCAAGATCTGTAGGGTTTGAAACAAAAACAACATCTTTGGCAATACGTTCATCTTTATAGCTGCGATTCGGCCCAACAAGGAAAGTTTCAGTCTTGACCAAGTTTCTAGGTCTTTTTTAACTTCTGACCAACATTTTTCATAGTTATCTTTAAATAAATTCAAATTTTTGGAAGTCAAGTTAAGCCCCAGGTATTTCACTTTTTTAACCACATTTAACTCTGTTTCCCTCTGAAACCCATCTGTTTCTGAAGATGTCAAGTTTTCCCCCAAAACTTTGGTTTTTTGTTTATTCAACTTAAATCCCGCCACCCGACCAAACTCCTGAATCAGTTCTAAAACTCTTTTTGTACTAGATTCTGGCTCCTGTAATGTTAAAACCAAATCATCTGCAAAAGCTTTCAGTTTATATTGTTTCGCTCCGACCCGTACTCCTTGTACCAGCCGGTCCTCCCTAATCATATTCAAGAGCACCTCCAGGACTGAGATAAATAATAGGGGGGAGAGAGGGCACCCCTGCCGTGTTCCTTTTTCAATTTGGAACTCTTCTGTCACCACATTGTTCACTATTAACTTAGCTTTTTGTTCTGAATAAATTGCTTCTAAACCATTTTCAAACCCCCGTCCCACTCCCATCCCTTCCAAGTTTTTCTTCATAAACTTCCAGGAAATGTTGTCAAAGGCCTTCTCCGCATCAATAAAAATTAACACTGCTTTAGTGTTGATGTTAGTTTGTAAAAGTTCCAAAATGTCAATAATATTCCTAGTGTTGTCAAACAAATGTCTGCCGGGGAGAAAGCCTGCCTGGTCCTTGTGAATTACTTCATTTAATACCTTTTTAAATCTACTCGCCAAAATGTCTGCAAATATTTTGTAATCCACATTTAGGAGTGAGATGGGACGGTAGTTCTTAAGCTGATTCTTTTCAGTTTCCACTTTAGGTATCAATGTAATGAAAGCTTCTTTCCACGTTTCCGGTGACCTCCCTCCCTCCATGATCTGATTACAAACCTCCATTAGTGGTTGTGTCAAATAATTTTTTAATATCTTATAATACTTGGAGGTAAGTCCATCTGGGCCTGGAGATTTGCCCAGCTGCATATTCTGAATGGCATCCTCAATTTCCTGTTGTGTTATTCTATAGTTCAAGATTGATCTCTTCTCCTGAGATAGTTTTGGTAGGCCATTTGCTTTTAAAAATTGATCCATCTCAAACACTTCCTCGGGTCCTTGCGTGTACAGTTTTTTAAAATATTTCTGGAAACACTTTCTAATTTCATCTGGTTTCTGAATGTTTTTCCCTTCAACCTCTAGATTGGTAACATAGTTCAATTTTTGTCTCTTTTTCAACTGCCATGCTAGCAGTTTCCCACATTTATTTGCCGATTCAAAAGATCTTTGTTTCATTTGTTTAATTTTCCATTCCACTTCTTGATTTGTCAATTTCTGGTGGTGGTGGAATTTAATTTCTCTTAGAATCTCTTTTGATTTTGGTTTTAATCTCAATTTTTTCTCTCCGTCTCTTATCTTCTCTAATATCTTATCCTTTTTTCCATTCCAGAGTTTTTTCTTGATCGTATTCTGTTGTATCAGAAACCCTCTCATTACAGCTTTACTTGCGTCCCAGATTGTTCTCTTTTCCACCGAGGTGTTCAAATTGATTTCAAAATAGTCCTTTAAAGTTTTTTGGGCCTTCTTTACAATCTCTTGATCTCTTAGTAGGTTGTCATTCATTTTCCATCTGAAGGAACCGGCTGGAGTAAGTCTCAATTCCATTTTCAAAGCGTTATGGTCGGAGCAAGTCTTTGGGCAGATTTCCACTCTTCTAGTCTTAGGAGCCAGCCCTCTAGTTGTCCAAATTTGGTCGATTCTTGTCCATGACAGGTGGGCCTCAGAAAAGAAGGTTCCTTCTTTACCTAAGGGGTTTCTTGTCCTCCAGATATCAATCAAATCCATATTGTCGGTTAGTTCAAAAAAAGTTTTTGGTAGTCTGCCTTCCTTGGTTAAGTTTTGGTTTTGTGACTTATCCATATAGGTAGAAACCACCCCGTTCATATCTCCCATCATAATGATGTTGGAATAATCCAGATAGTCCAGCAATGTCTCATGTAGCTTCTTGTAAAGTTCCGATTTCCCCTCATTTGGTGCATAAATTCCTAATATCAAAACTTTTTCTCCTTGAGTTTGTATCTCAATTGCCAAAATTCTTCCTTGTTCATCTTTAAACAAAAATTTCGGTGACAAGTTCTCCTTAGCATAGATCACCACGCCTCTCTTTTTAACTCTATCTGATGAAATAAATTCTTGGCCTAGTCTTTTGTTGATTAACACTTTCCTGTGGAGTCTAGTCACATGTGTTTCCTGCAGACAAATAATATCCAAGTGTTCTTTTTTCAAGATATGAAAGATCCTTCTTCTTTTTTCCGGGGAATTTGCTCCATGAATATTCCAACTATACAGCTGCAGAGACATCCTGAATCAATCTGTTGTTTCTCTTTATGGGGTGTCCTTCTTTTCGTCCGAACCCGGGGGTGTGGGAGTTGGTACTATACCAGGCTGTGACGGTGGCCAAGGAATTGCTGCTCCCTTCTGCAAGTCCTCTCCGTAGTCGTGCAGGAACTTCTTGTTGTCTTCTATTGTTTTAATTTTAACTTTCTTTCCTTTATAGTTAAAGGATAGGCCTTGGGGAAACTCCCACCTGTAAGGGATCGCGTTGCCTCTCAGGAGTCTTTAC